>NC_033795.1:77987887-77991341 GCF_001876935.1 Asparagus officinalis | reverse complement strand
GTGGTATTCCTGCTCATAGGAGGAGATTTCGCCTTCTTATCTGGGCCTATGTGGCATTAATCCCCACCATCCTCATAAAGTAGGCACAAATCCCCACCAACTCACACTCTCTCTCCTACTTTATGAGAATGGTGGGGATTGTGCGGGGTGGGGACTACATAGGCGGTCAAGGAGGAATCCCCTCTATAACAAGGATACCCATTTAATCTCATATATATATATATATATATATATATATATATATACATATATATATATATATATAGAGAGAGGAGAGGAGAGAGAGAGAGAGAGAGTTAAACTCTGTGTCAACTTAATGTGGACATCAACTCGTTTGTCCACCAAACTTTTTATCCACTCATCTATATATATATAAAATCACTTCATATTATGCAAGGATCCCTAGGAATATATCTAATGGTTAAGAAGTTTGGTGGATGTCAACTTAAGTTGACATAAGTTTTGTCTCTCTATGTATATATATACATATATGTATACACACACAATATACATACGTGTATACACACACACACACACACACACAGCACACACATATATATATATATAGTATATATATATATATATATATATTATATATATACACAACACACGACACACACATATAGATATACATATATGTACATACACACACACACATATATATTATATATATATATAGACACACACTGGGCAATGATGTGGCCAATTCTCATCCACACCTTTAAACTTTCCTACTTGAAAATGGCCTCTACTTGTTTGCTCACCATTAAATGTGAATGAGAAGCGGTCATGCTTACTACTAAGCACTAAATTTGTGTGCTTGGTACCAGAGCATACGCATGTTCCTCTATGGACACGGATTACACGACATACAAGGTGTAACTAACTTGATTACACACGCCTTATATAAATGCACTTTTGTCCCGCCGATATTAATGATCACACCATCCATTGTTATCTATATGTCATCAAGATCTAAGTGTATGCTGGATCAAATCCAATTTTCTACCCTATAATTCAAGCATTTCAAAATAACCGACCATCTAAGACAGTTACAGATTATTCATTTCTATGTCATTAGATGAATAAACTAGAAAAATTTGGATCTATGTGATTTTGGTATATATATAATTATATATATATATTATATATATATATATATCATATATATATTATATATATATATTATATAATGAGTTGTGGAGAAGAGCTGGCTAGCTCACGGCCCCGTGAGCTGACAGCTCTATGACATGAAGCCCCCTACTAGATGTGACTAGTAGGGCGGCTACACTATGTCATAGAGCTGTCAGCTCACGAGTGGCCGTGAGCGGCGCCAGCTCTTCAAGAGCTGGTGCTAGCCTCACTGCGGTGAGCTGACAGCTCTATGACATGTGAGCCCCCCTACTAGATTGGTGACTGATGTACTGGGGCTCACATGTCATTATGAGCTGTCAGCCTCACGGCGCGCCGATGAGCTGGCCAGCTCTTTCTCCATTTTTCTGATATACATTATATTATATATAAATATATATATATATATATATAGTATATATGACATGATGGTCTTTTTGATATATTGATATGATGCCGATTTACATTCGGTGGTTATCTAACAGGTAGTCCGAAGAATCAAAACCGTAGTACAGTTTATTCTAATGACCGATGGAGGAAGGATGATAGGAGAGAGTTAGAAAGGGAGTCAAATTACAACCAATCAAGGAGAGGCAGTGACTATCACAGGCATTCTGACAAGCATTCACACAGGTCCTCTCATGATTATGCTAAAAATGGGGATTATCACAATTCATCTCACTCAGGGCAAAAATCAAGGAGTGGGACCGATTCTGACTACATGAGGCATGATATCAAATCTGATAAGTCTAGAGAACTTTGGCCAAGTGGAGATAAACATCCATGGTGAAATCTGAGAGCAGAGGTCATAAAAGTAGAGATAAAGATTACAGGCACGAACGTCAAAGATTTTGATAAAGATAGGGATGCTCGAGATGAAAGGATAAATTATCACCTGATGATTACAAGAGTAGTCGGAGATCTTCTCGTGAGAAGACGAGCACATGGTAATTGGTAAAGATCCAATTTTAGGAAGAGAGAATGGTTCAACAAGATATAAAGACTCTCACCTTAGAGCCAATAAAGAAATCAATGTGCTTAAGGAGAAGAGGAGATATGATGACAGTGCAATGGATCAGAATGAGAGAGCTAGCATAGATGACATGGAAGTTAAAAAAACAAAGCATCTCCGGATGAAGCTGCTTCATTGAAGAAAATTGAGCATTATGATTCAGAAGGTAGTAAATTCGTTAGTAATCACGGTGCATGTAACTTTTCCTTCATTGTTATCATATTTCATTTTCTTAAATATCTACCAGTGGTTATGGTTATTCTTAATCAGACTCTAGACCTGTTATTTTCATAACTTAATGCAAATTGTGCAGATGAAAATGCATCCTCAAATTTAAGGCAGAATGAAGGGACGGCTGGAAATTTACTTCCAAACCTGTTAATGCTTCTGTGAATCAGTCTGAGACTGCTCAGGATCTGAATACAGCAAAAGTTGCTGCAATGAAAGCTGCTGAAGTAGGTGGGTACTTGATTTGACTTCTGGCGTTATTTAGTTATATAAGAAAAGCTTTCATTGTCAACTTTTTTTTATCACTTTTTATCATTAGTTTTTATCTCATAGTTTTTGCTTCCTAATTTTTATCAATGTTAAAACTACACTTCTATAACAATTTGTTTTTTCGTTGTCCTATATGAGCTTGTTACATATTGACCCTTATCATGTCAAACACTAAGCTGGAGTTTTAGGGCATTATAGTTTCACCATGTCCCCTGCAATTTTTAAATGTCTTCTCTTCCCAGTTCTAAGTTGCTTCTCATAAAAATCTGTTGATCATCCTATTGTTCTGTAAGTAATCACATCGGGGTAAAGTCCTGCTATCGAAGTGTTCAGAAAGTTGAAAGTTGGAAGTTTATTCCTTTTGTTCTCCATGCAAGATAGACCCTTCCTCTCACAGTATGTGTTGATTGCGAGATATGTCTAACCACCAGTAGATATATAATGATTGCTGGTAGAACCTGGACAGCACGAAGATTCAAACATTTTTGGTATATTGATCAGGACTGCCTGCAAATATGCATCCAGTAGCAGCGAGGGTTGAACCTGGGACCTTGTTTGTCTTAGTCAACGAGTTCCAAGGCTGTTTTTTCTATCAGAGAAAGTCAAGTCTGGTCAATTTTAATAAAAAATGCAGGACAACCGAACCTCTAAATCGCGGAACCATTAAAGTTTTCAGAAAGTTGGAAATTTATCTACACATGCATGCTCATTCAAATAGTAAAGATAAGATTGTAGTTGCACAGGCCAAATTCCTTTTAACTGTAGTCTTTCTAATGATAACATCATAACATAAATGCAGGCGGAACCAGAAAT
>NC_033795.1:77984214-77987877 GCF_001876935.1 Asparagus officinalis | reverse complement strand
AATGTCATTTTATTTATTTCATAAATAAATAAAAAACCAACTCCAAACCCTTTTTTTTGGGTTCAAAGATATTCACAACAGAATCCAAATACAAAAGTCACATACATAAAACAATAAAGGAAAGAAAAATACAAAAAAGTCATAGGGGCATATTAAACATTCTATTAAATCAAGTAAATTTTAATTTTTTACTTAGGAACACCATTTTAATTCTTCATCAACTATACTCTTCAAACACAAAAATAGGTATAAAGATGAACTCCATAATTGTAGAAATGAAATAAAAATAAATAAATCTAGAAAATAGATGAGCTTTTATGTAAGAAATTGTTCATAATTAGAAACAAGAGCATAAATTGGAAATTGATTGGGGGCCTTAATAAAAGCAGAGAACATAAATTGGTTTTGGGGGATTTTTAAGAAAGTCAGTATGTATATCACTACATGTGCATGTGAATGTACAAATCTTATGGGGTCCCCTCCAATCATATATGTAGCTCCTCGGTTATATCCTGATATTTTGCCTCTTCTTTTTCATGTTTGCACATTTGAAAGAACTGATTACATGAAACTTATATTTTTTCTCATTTTAATCTAGTTTCCTCTAGACATTATGGTTTTACCCTACATAACGTGGGCACTACTATTGTGACGCCATGTCATCTTGAAAACGTGTGATTCACGTGTGCCGTGTTGTATTTTTTTGGGAATTTGCTGCATGTTGGTATGTTGTGTCCATTTTGGTGCATCTGTGTCCCATATGACACAGGTTACCTATTGCACTATAATTTTTTTTAGTGATACAATATAGATTTGAAGTTTTTAAATGGATTTCTTTTGATCATCTTGGTACTTTTCAAACTAATCATCTGCATAGATTACCACTAATGTTGTAGGAATTTACAAGGTTTATTTACATGAAAAAAAATTCTACACAAGAGTTCAGAATGTTCGGAGTTTATTTTCCTACTGAAACTTTTTAGTCACAGAAGAAGGATTGAAGTTGCCCTCTTTTCCTGTTAGGAAGTCTGGGGAATGCGTTCTATGTTGTTTGAGATTTAGCCCTTGGATGTATCTCATCTTTTTATGGTGCTAGAAATTTTCAAAGCCTTAGCGAGAACATTAGCCTGAAATAACATCTCTTGCAAATCATGACTGAATGTTTATCTCCCAAACTTGTCATTTCAATTTTTTTTTAAATTTTCCTGCAATCCTTTTTGTTAATAATCTGATTAGAAAAGTTAATTTTCGCTGCAGTGAATAGGAACCTTGTGGGTGGTAGTAGCTACTTGTCTACAGACCAGAAGAAGAAGCTGCTCTGGGGTAATAAAAAGCACACTTCTGCTGAAGAGGTAAGTTTACGCATTTCACTGCTATCACATCATGAGTTTGCTTTTAATTCAATTCTCAAACTGTAAGGCGAATATGCTTCATAAATTATATGATCATCATCATGTCCCTTACAATGCTGTCTTCTCATCTTCGTTTTTTAATGGCAATAGTCGGGCAATCGCTAGGAATTACAGCTATTTGTAGACCGAGAGCGGCAAGAGAAATTCAACAAACTGATGGTAAATTTCAGTTGCTTTTTTAACATTTCACGTCAATTGATCAAAAGAGTAGAGCAAAAGAAATGAAACTCAATTGAAAGTATACTATTCCTTCTTGTTCTTGTGAAATACAAATTTGTCACTACAATCTCAATGTCTCAACCCTTTATTAACACTTCAGAGTCTGAGGTTGCCTTGGTACCTATGGCCAATTGTAGGGTATGAAAGGCGAAGTTGTTCAAGAGCGCAAACCCGATGAGATGGATGCCGAGAAGATGCGGAAGTTCGAGATGGACTTGGAGAAGCAATACACTGCTGGTCTCCGACGAACCGTCGGCCTCGGCCTCTAGATGTAATGATCATAACAACCTTACTCTCTCCTCCTTTGTCTTACGAAGATGAACGTTACAAGCACTCTGTTTTATTTGTGTGGGCAAATATCTCTGTACTATATCCTGATGAAAAACATGCTGAGTTCTGGTCCACTATTACCATCCGGATTGAGCATGTAGAATGTCTCTGAATCTTTACTGTTGATCACCCTATCAAAGTGGGCCCGCATGTAGGTGAGCTCACCGTCATTCGGGTCCGTCATATCGGCAGGGAGTACTCCGGCGCCCATTGAAACTGCATGAAGCATTTGCATGATTTTGAGGTCGATACTACTAGCTTCCCTCTTGCTCGCGTATCCAATCTTTTTCCCGTTAGCAAAGGCGGTCCATAACGGTTCATCTATGAGCTTGCTCTTATCAGGCTTCTTCTCACACTCCAGGGCTATTCTCAACAGCCCGGAGCCCATGTCCTGCATAAACGTAGCGGTAGGGATACCGAGCTCGAGGATAAGGACGGGGACGCTCCTGGGGTTTTCTTGGACGGCGACGGTGATCCGGGCCTTGCGGTGGCCATAGAGGTAGAGGTGGCGGTCATCGGCGGGCCCCGTGGATTGTCGGCCCCGTCGCTCCCGCTCCCGCTCAATCCGGGGACGTTCCGTTGAAACTGCACGCCGGGGTGGTGAAGATTGGGGCAGGAGCGGAGGACGGAGCGGTACACACCCGCATCACCTTCGTCTTCTGCCCGTGTTTCTTCCTTGGAGGCCTCGAGGGTGACCGGCGGGATCCGGGGAGGTCTCGGGGATCCCGCTTCGGTTGCGGACGATAGGGTTAGGTTTGGTTCCGTCGTCGTCGCCAAATGTTGTGGCGCGCGACACGTAGGCGCTGGCGGCTGGAGGCTGTTTCATGTTATATACGGTTAGGGTTAATTAGTTTGAGAACACCTGCATACAATTGGACAATCACGTTGGTAGAGGGTTAGTCTGAGAATCTTAAGGGGAGGACGGAACGGAGAATGTTACGTTGTTAGGGGGCAAGAGGGGGTGGTTTTTGAAGAGGGGAGAGGGGAGTTGTGGCTTGCACGTTGGTTTCAGGTGTTCTTTTGTTTTTAAAGCTTTTGATTTGCTTTGCTCGCAAATTTCGTCGTTGTTAGAGGAGTGTGAGAAGCTTTGGTTTTTTTTTTTCAGTTTTAGTTTTGGTAATGGATTAGGTTGAATTAGTTTTCTAAATTTGGGGTTTTAAGGTTTGTGAGGAAACGGTCAACGGCGCGTGTTCAGCCTGTTTTAATTAAGGTAATATACCTGGTTGGTTTATGTTTATGCCTAATTCTGGGAAGGAGATTATCGGCCCCAGTTTGGTCTGGTAATGGGAGGCACGTTAGTGGGACGTATGTTTTTCGTATTTTTAAAGTGTTTGACTTCTTGATGTCAACCCTTGTTCTGTAGGACTATTTCGTCAACTCTTCCGAAAGTCAAAAACTTTGTGGGAATTACAAGGGTCCGCTTGAAGCAAGAAATGCTTAGCGAAAGCATGATTGATTCTTGTTCGTTGAGGGTACTAGCAAACTTCTTTTATCATTAACTAATGTGCGAGTGATTCGTACTCTTCGAGAAGGAAATAAGTGTGCATGTTGGATGGTTACTAGAGCAATTCATTCATGAGGAAAGAGGCTTGTGCTTTAAGGATGTTGCCTCCCATGAATTAGCTTGGTTTATTCATCAGGATGCTAGTGGTAGGAATTTTGTAAGAGGGTAGTAGTTGTTGACTGCATGTAACCAGCCAAA
>NC_033795.1:77956030-77984204 GCF_001876935.1 Asparagus officinalis | reverse complement strand
AAACCTGTATACGTTACTAATAGGCCTGTCCATTTGGGCCCGGGCCTGAGCGGGCCAGGCTCCGGGCCGGTACGGATTTTTTAAATTTTATTTTTATTTTTTATTTTTTTAAATCTCTTTAAATTTTAAAATTAAAATATACATAAGAAATTACAGAAAATGCTAATAAAAAATAACAATAGTATTAATAACTTGAAATGACATAAATTACAAATAAAAAAATTATAAAAATAAAAGATGATAAAAATAACTTCTTTATTAATAGTCAGTAAATCCTTTACGAGTATAAATTTATTTCGAATTCGTCGCATCATAATAGATGAGTACATCTCAACTAGGTTGGTACCTACTCACCTATATCACTATCATTTGTAACTATTTTTAAAATAATTCATTATAAATTTAAAGCTAAGAAATAAAAATTACAATTTGATGAATATTGTTTAATCTTTATATCTATCTGTTAATCCTAACTCTTTAAATTTATCTTCAATTCCAGTCATCCGATCGATATCTTGCGTTCGCTTCTCGTACCTTCACCAATCTTGTAAGCACATCACTGCTTGTACAGTATACTGATCTAAGTATGTCTTGTGGTCGTCGATCAAACGTCCTGCTGTGCTGAAGACGGATTCCGAAGCTACCATCGAAACCTGTACTGTTAGTAAGTCACGAACCATGGTGAAAGTATAGGATATGAAACTGATCCATATACTCTCAACCATTGTAAAATATCTAAAACATTTCCTTGACATTTAACTAAAAACACAGATAAATATTCATCTATTTCAGAAACCTCTAATGATGATCCAAGTCAACATCCATCAATTAGCTCAGCTACCATTGCATATCTATCAAAACTTACACTTTTACCTCGGCCTGAGCTCGAAGGCACCGAAGCTGTAGACTGTTGTGCAGTTATACCATGTCTAGCTGCATACTCATCATATAAGTTTGAAAATAATTTCTAATAGCTAAATGATAAGAAATAGCAGTAATGGTGGATCCATCATCTAAGTCTATAATCTGTCCACCATGCAATGATTGTAACAAACTTCGAAGGTCAATATCCTTCAATCATGGATCAATAATAACCCTAAAACCAAAAATATGAGGAATAGACCTAAAATACTTATTAAATTTGCTCTCCATTTGAAAAACTATAGCTCCAAAAGTATCATTCTAATTTTTTTTGAATATTTAAAATTTGTAAAACAGCTAAAGTAATAGTTAGATAATAACAGCCAGATAATAACATTGTAGCATCATAAAAAACTTGTAACATCTTATTTAAATTATATATAATTATCCATTCATTTTCAGTTGTTCCATAAGTGCTACCAGAGCTAGAACTAAAAGCATAATAATTTATAAAATTATTTATAATTTCTTTATATTCTATTATCACGCTAAATATTGCATAGGTGGAATTCCACCTATGGTCAACATCTTTTGGAATTAGTCTGGACTTATAATTTTTTCTTTTGCAAAATTACTTCCATCTTTTAATTCTTTATACAGAAGCATTATGCATATTAGCAACTGTTCTAACTTTTTTTTATCATAGGTTTAATTTCAGTAAATACACTTTGAATAATTAAATTTAAAATATGACAGATACATCTAATATGAAAAAGATCACCATGACATGGTAATGACATAGTTGTTTTGATAAAATCAACAGCTACATTGTTATTACTTGCGTTATCTAGTGAAAGAAAAAAAATATTCTTTGATCAATTTCTAGTTTCATAAGTTCTTCAATTATTAATTTATAATATTAATACCAGTATGTGACTCTTCAATTATAATAAAGGAAACAACTCTTTTAAACATTTGTCATTTTTTATCAATCCAGTGTGCTGTGATACATAAATAACCAGTTTGTGCTCTAAATGTCCAAATATCATAAGTTAAAAAAAATTACAGTTTAAATTTTTAAAATAAGAAATTATTTTTCCTTGTTCCTCCTGATAATGTTTTAAAATATCACGTTGACAGGTTTGACGAGAAAATTTAGAAATACGGGATAAAAATCATCTCTAAACATATCTTCAAATTCATCATCTTTTACTAATTTAAAAGGAATGTTTTTAAGAATGATAAACCTGATTACGCGTTTCCTAGCTCGGGCAACGTCATAATTCCAACTACCGAGACTACCAGAAGAGGAGGATTGGAAAATCATAGATTGTCGTATATCACCTTGAGGATTCTGACCTTTGTTGTGTTTTTCTATATGGCGTTTGAGATGGTTGGTGCTGCTCTTTTGATGAGCTTAGAAAGTCTGGCCGCACAACGCACATTTAGCCTTCTAGGTGAGGATCCTACCGTGTTCATCCTTGGTGACGTCTATCTTCTCAAAAAAATTCCACACATCGGATCTCGGCCTTTTAGGAGCTCTTGGTGCAGATTCGTCGCCATCGGATTCGGGATTAACACAGGTAGGATCGGTAGGAGTAGCTATTGTAGGAGGACTCATGTCAAGATCGGTAGGAGATAGGTTTTGCTCTTCATAATCAGATTCGGAAGCCATTTGCTAGAAGGATTAGAAAGTATAAGAGATTATTAGATAGTATAAGAGGGTATAAGATTATATAAGAGAGTAGTAGAGAGAAGTAGATGAGTTTTGGTGTGAGGAGAAGAAGTAAATACCCCCCTCTATTTATAGAGGCAGCCTCCTAGGCAAGTGACCAAAAAACCCTCACAAAATAGTCGTTTTTTGACCGTTTTTAGGGGCAAAACGATCAAACGGCCAATATGACCGTTATGGCTGGGCTGTCCCACACGACCCAATCGTCATTTGGTGACCGTTTTTTTCGTTTGGCCGACCCAGATTTTTGCCGCCCCCAACGCGCGTCAGCAAGGTGCACCATTTGGGGCCCGACCGGGCAGCTCCGGTCCGTTTTTTGTTTCTATGCCGACCGGCCACCATAGTACCGCGGCCAGGCCTGGGCACCCGGGGCGTGCGCTTCCGAGTCTTGGCCGTCGACGGCGGACCGAGCTCGGGCCCCTGATCCCGGGTCTAGCCCGGAGTTTCCGGGCCACCCCGGGCCCGGCGGGCTTTTGGACAGCGCCAGTTACTAACACTATTGTACGTATTAGCCAGCCCTGGGGTAAGCCCACCAAGCCCCGGGGCTGGGGCAACCCAGGGCCGGGGGGCAACCCATCGCTTTCTTCTGACCGCATCTACATATTTCCCTCACCAATAGCTGCTAAAATCAACAGCTGTAATCTCCATCATCTCGCCTCCTATCGCTTTCTTCTTCTATCTCTGACGATTTTGGCGGCTAGGGTTTTGGTGGGGGCGTTGATGAGGGTTTTGGGGGCCTAGGGTTTTCGAGATGAGCACGGTCAACATCACGAACGTGACAGTACTCGACAACCTTGCGGCGTTTCTCAATCGGTTCCAGTTCGAGATCTCCTACGAGTGTCTCGTCCCTCTCGAAGACGGTACGGATTCGATCAAGATCTCATCTTTTCCCTTATTTTAATGCTGTGTTTGGATTTCAACGGGGTAAGGAAAGTTATTAAGGGAAAATAGGTGAGAGAGAAAAGAAGGGAAGGGATTCCCTTCCCTTTACACCCCTAAATTGGGATAACAAATATTATGCTATTAGGGGATGAACTAAGGGAAACTAAGGGTTCTGAGTTCTGATTGCATTTGTTATATCTTCTCGTTGCTTGATTTCCTTAAGTCGGAATTTCTAAGCAGAAGTCCTGCTTCCACTGTGGCTAATTGAACTTAGATCCATTAATACCTATTTTGTTGCAATATGCGAGCTAATGATGAAGTTAGCTTCTTATTCGATTTGAACCTAGAACCTTTTGGACATCACATCTAGTTTTTATGACTGAGTCAACTTCAGTTTCTTTGATGCAGTTATCTTGGTTGCAACGTCGATATTGATCTACTTGACTCACATCTACTGACCTTCATTGTAGGAGTTAGTTTTGTTTTGTTGCATCTTTATTTGCATTGTCATCTTTGTGTGGGTTTCTTGTTGCCCATAGCATAATATTTACCTTTCATTTGGCTAATCATACAGCGTTGACTTCATTATCAGCGGATAGTTTTGCAAGTAGTAAACCTTTCATCGTCATGCAAGTAGCAAATAGTATTCAATACCTATCACTATACCAGTTGATACCTTGACTTCCACTGATTGCTCCCTTTGGGTATTTGAAATACACAAATGTGTGGTGAACCAGATGCTCATAATATGTTCTGACCCAACAAATCCGGTCTTAAATTTTGAAAAGCACTTGCGTGCAATTGATTGGTGTTCTTGTTTCTCGATCTTCTTTCAGTAATCTATTTTATTAAAAAAATATCTGTTATTTTATTTATAAACATTAATTAATGACTGCATGCTTAGAACTAGTTCAATCAAGAAGTTGAACCAGTTTAGATAATAGATTCATGTTGATTAATATCGTGTGTTCATCAGATTTTTTTATCGTTGTTGTTCGTACCAAAATTTTAATATAAGGGGCAACCAAAATTGAAATGGGCTAGGGCAACCCAAACCTCGGGGCCGGCCCTGCATCGTATAACAGAAATTAAAACTTTAAATTTCTAATTTTTATATAAAATAGGTCACTTCTGTATGGGATCATCAATTTCTCCAAGAGCTTTTTATGTTGTCTGTTCTTAATTTCATTTATCTTATTCCAAATTGGCGGTGATAAATAGTTCAATTTGAGCAATAACATAATTTGTTTGGGTGTGTTCTTTAGAAGAGTCTATTTATTATATTCCATTCAAGTTATTATTTTAATTATTTTTAGCCCAAGTTTCTAGATATACACTTTCGTTTTATATTAGGACATATTGAAATTCTAATTGTTATTTTTATTGTATTTATTTGTGCGCAATTTTTTAAAAGAACTTTATCATTTCATATTTTTTTTCCTTTTATTTATATGCAATTAATAGAACGGGTACGCTATTAATGAGCTTTAACAATTGGAATGGGGGAAATGTCTCATCCATTTCTGGCCTACCCTACCACTTCCATTATATGGCAGCATAGATATAGATGTTGTATGACCGCTGTTGTGGCCTTCCTTCTCATTGGACGGTGTATCAGGGATAAAAACATGATTGGGTTAGCAAATTATCGTTCGGAGTCTCACGTACTGGCTCACCGAAAGGCCCCCCATTCTTGGGACACGGAGCATTGGAGCGTCTCCATCCTTGTGTCTTTACAAATAAAACAGGTCCTTGCTCTATGATTGTGTTGGGTAAAGGGCAGGATCTATACGTGGGGAAAACTTCTCTCTATATATATATATATATATAGGGAGAGGTTCTAATGAAAACCTTAAAAACTAAAAACCTATCCTAACCATCCAATCTATCTAATCCAATGGTCTATATTTCGATGGCAAAATTGAAAATATACACAAATCTAATACACATCAGCTGTAAAATTTATTGTGAAAAGGGTAAAATGGGAATGATTCACTACAATGGTTGCTGGCAACATTGGAAACCGGAGATGATGAAGAACACATTTCTCTAAAGCGTCCTTTCACTTCCCCATTTCTCTCTCTTCCCCTACGCTCATGCTCACGTCGACGCTCCAGCTCACGCAGACGCCCCGACGACCCTCGACGAGCTCGCCGTCGAAGACCATCGACGAGCCCACGCCGACACCGAAGCCCCTCGACGTCGTTCTCGACCAGCTTCGAGTTGGTCGAAGCCCCTCGACGCCGTCGACGAAGCCCCTCGACCGCCAAAATCTTCTCTTAAAAAAAAGAAAAATTCCTGTCTTGTTTGTTTATTTTTGTTCACGACGATTCTTATTCTTTTTGTTTTTTATTTTTGCAGATTTGCTATTGTTTGATAACGAGTTTCGATCCAGTGAATCTAGATTTAATTCAGTGAATCTTGATTCACTACAGTGAATCTTGATTCACTCTAGTGAATCTGGATTCATTGGAGTGAATCGAGAGCCATATATAGTTAATATTTATTTAATTATTGTTCACAAGTTAGAGTTAATATTTATTTAATTGTTGTTCACAAGTTGGTGGTCTTGTTGTGTTGTGTTGCTGCTGCTGTGCTGTTGTGCTGCTACTGAAGTGAAACTGGATTCGCTGGAGTGAACCTGGATTCGCTGGAGTAAACCTGGATTCGCTGGAGTGAACCTGGATTCGCTCCAGTGAACCTGGATTCACTCCAGTGAATCTGGATTCATTGGTTGTTTGTTGCTCTTATTTTATGAAGAGACATGCCTGTGAAACAATGAATACGAAAGGATGAAGTTTCTTTCGCATCAGTGACTATTTGAAGTGAAGTGAATCGAGATTCACTTCAGTGAATCTTCAGTGAATCTTGATTCACTGAGGTGAATCTCGATTCACTACTTCAATGAATCGAGATTCAATGAATTTGTTAGTGTCAAACAAGGATCAAGAAAGGGTTCAAAACTGAGAAAAAATTGATGATTAGTTACTATATCTTTAAACAGTGTTACCAAATCTAAGTTTGTCGTTAACTGTTGATTAATACAAAAGTTATTTTAGTTTGTATATTTATGGATTATCATGTTCAACTCTTATTCTAATATAACTAGTTGAATCTAAATTCATAACGATGGATCTCGATTCTGTCGACAATTTATGAGTTATTTTGAATAACTGTAACCTCAACATGACGCTATCTCGTTTGTATCTTTACGGTGAAGTCAAATTTGTGATTCGGTTTGACTAAAACCAAATAAACCAAATTATCCTCCATTTTGCATGATAGAGGTATTTTTTGAATTATCGTCTCAATACGACGCTGATACACAAAGTTATAGCCTTTCAAGGTTTCACAACTATCCAATACAATTTTTAAAATTTTTACCAAATCCGATACTGAAATGACTTGAGTTTACATCTTAGCTGCCTAAATCTAAAAATAAACAAGAATCATTATATCAATGAACATAGAATCACCATTGATGAATCAAAAACTGAATTGAGATTTAATCTAGATTGAATATTATAATGTTACATCTGTACAGGTAAATTCAGATAGTGGGCAAACATAAATCAACTATTTTAGAGTTACAGATAAACAATATAAATTGATATTCAATAAAATTAATGTACAATGAATCTTAAGTGAAACAATGGATCTAATGGGATAGGTTCTCTTCATAGACTTCAGAAGACTTGCGTTTGCACGTGGATGGCATGGATAAACGGAGATTTACTACAGTGAATCTTGATTCAATGATGTGAATCGAGATTCACTGAAGTAGATTCATTTCAGTGAATCGAGATTCACTGAAGTGAAATCAGATTCATCCCGTCGTATTCATTGTTCCAGTGTCTAGTCACATAGGTTTATCAACTCCCTGCAAAAAACAACTAAATTTGTGATTTCCAATTTAATTCAAGAGTACGTAAAACATGACTTTTACTTAAACTAAATTTGTATTTAGTTCAGTGAACATCGATAACTTATATTGAAGCTAAAATATAAGTTTGTATTTAGTTCAGTGAACATCGATAACTTATATTGAAGCTAAAATATAAGTTTGTATTTAGTTCAGTGAACATCGATAACTTATATTGAAGCTAAAATATAAGTTTGTATTTAGTTCAGTGAACATCGATAACTTATATTGAAGCTAAAATATAAGTTTGTATTTAGTTCAGTAAACATCTATAACTTATATTGAAGCTATTTAGTTCAAGAGTATTTAGTTCAGTGAACATCGATTCACTTCACTTAAATTTTACCCTTTACAACAAAATTTTAAATTGGATGCCCTTTACAGCAAAAGTTTTTGATTCAACAAACTTCCTATCATCAAGCTATAAAATTTTAAACCATGAAAAGATTTCATATTTTATAGCAAAAAGTTACGATTTTTATGGTAAAAAATAAACACCTTACATAACTGAATCTGTATTCACTGTAGTGAATCGAGATTCACTGCAGTGAATCTAGATTCACACATGCGTGTCTTCGTTTTTCAACTTGTTTCTTCAAAAAACAGTAAACTTTTCAGACTAAAAGGTGAAATTTTTCACCTTTTACAACAAAAAGCTACGATCTTTAAGCCAGTTGAAAAACGAAGACACGCATGTGTGAATCGAGATTCACTGTAGTGAATCTAGATTCACTGCAGTGAATCTAGATTAACACATGCGTGTCTTCGTTTTTCAACTGGTTTCTTCAATAAACAGGAAACTTTTCAGACTAAAATGTGAAATTTTTTACCTTTTACAACAAAAAGCTACGATCTTTAAGGTTAAAACTAAAACATTTAGACGAAAAATCAAACAAATTTCATAAACTTACCATTAAAACGTCAAAATAATTTAACGATGACAAAGGTTGAAGACGGTGGTTGAAGATGAAGGTTGAAGACGAAGGTTGAAGAAGACCGTTGATAGAGATGCAGTTGAAGGCAAACGTAGCATTAGATAAGTTGGCACGAGTTTTAGAGAGAGAGAGCTATCTTGACTTTTTGGATAGGGAGCTGTTGAAGAGAGAGAGAGAGAGAGAGAGAGAGAGAGAGTTGCTGTGATTTTCGAGAGAGAGAGAGAGAGAGAGATATGTTGTGGCTTTTGGAGAACTCAACAGACATGCATTCATTACCTCTCTTTGGTGGTTGTTAATTTTACATGATTATCCTTATGCAGCTTTAATCTCAGCCATTGGATGAATCTAGATCCAATGGAGAGGATTGATTTTTAGTTTTTAGGATAGTGAGGTTTTTATTTGAACCTCTCCCTATATATATATATATATATATATATTCTTTTTTGGTAGCACTATGTGAAATTCTATATTGACAGTTTTAAAAGAAAAAGTCACAGCATTGGGCGGGTATAACACTAGTTGGGATTATATTTTTGAGTCTAAGAGGATGCTATCACGTAGTTAGTGAGTGGAGACAAGAGCTAAAGAGGGCAACTTCAATAATTTCAACAAGTGAAAAGGGACAATTTGGACGCTCGACCCTAGGTAAGGGTTATGTTAAAATATAAAAGCTTAACAGTTAATTCTTATCATAACTTTAAAGTTATAATAAAATGGTTGAGTTATTTACTTTAATACTGTATCTTAGCAAACTAGATTTGAATTCCACCGACCATGAATTTAAAACTGGTTTTCTACGAAGTAATAGCACTATATGAGTGGTCACTTCCTTTATGAGATAATATCTTCTTTCCTTCTAGAAATATATATATATATATATATATATATGTATGAGATTAATGGGTATCCTTATCATAGGATGAGATTTCCCTCCTTGTTGCCTATGTGTCACAATCCCCACCATCCGCATAAAATAGGCACGAATCCCCACTAACTCACTCTCTTTCTCCTACTTTATGGGGCTGTTTGTTTCGCTCAAATTTGAGCTGAAAGTGACGTAAAAGCCCATTTTGAAAACTGACGACGAAAAATCTGTCGGTTTTCTTCATTTACGGATGTTTGGTTCGTTTTGAGCAGCTAAAGAAAAGGGGGCTGAAAGTGGCGATTTGCTGAAAGTTATTTTCCGTTCCAAAAACCCCGATTTTGGTGGAAAGTGATCAAATCTCGTTTCCCCCCCTCCGCTCCCCTTTCACCCTAGGTTTCTGATCACCGCGCCATTCCTTCCCTCCATCTTCTCCCGCCACCTGCTCTTCGCACGGCTTTTTGCTCCTTCAGCTCTCGATCTTCCTCCGTTTTGATCTCTTGCGATCTTGAGTTTGTTGTTCTTGAGATCTTACGGTGGATTTGGGGATTTAAAGGAGATCGCTGTTCTTGAGAGCTTGCGGTTGATTTGGCATTTTGAAAGGTCGTTGTTCTTGATCTTGTGGTTGATTTGGGGATTTGGCCTGACGATCGTTGTTCTTGTTCTTGCGGTTGATTTGGGGATTTGGCCTGACGATCGCTGTTCTTGTTCTTGCGGTTGATTTGGGGATTTGGCCTGACGATCGCTATTCTTGAGAAAATTGGGCGCTACTCAGGTAAAAAACCCTAAACGCTGTTCTTGTTCTTGCGGTTGATTTGCGGTTGATTTGGGGATTTGGCCTGACGATCGCTGTTCTTGTTCTTGCGGTTGATTTGGGGATTTGGCCTGACGATCGTTGTTCTTGAGAAAATTGGTCGCTAACATGAATATTAGTAGCAATTTCATTTGGTCTTTGCGTAAAAACAAATTAGTAATTGATGAAGATCGATTATCATGAATGAAGGTCACAGTTTGCAAAAATTACCATGCTTGATCAACCTCGTGTTATAACTTTTAAGAATATTAGTAGCAATTTCGTGGTCTGTTTGACTACGTTATAAATTTTTCCATGCAAATTTATCATGATTTGTGGGCACAGTTTGCATAATAAGAAATTAGTATAGTCGAAAAACATTTTATTTCTTAGAATGATGGGAAATGAATCAATTTTTATGGTTAGAAACTCCTTGTCTGCATTCAATTAGTTGATAGGTACATAGTTATGGACTTTCTTGTTCTTGAGCATGGCTTTGGGTTTTGATGAGTTGATAGGTACATAGTTATGGACTTTCTTGTTCTTGAGCATGGCTTTGGGTTTTGATGAACTGAATATGAACTAAGAAACAAATTGATGATTAATTTGAAGGCAAACATTAAATGTGATGACAAACTATAAGCTTTAAGTGTGTAAAATCTCTGATAGCTCATTTGAGTGACTTATTAATGGCATTCTTCTCTATATGTACACATATTGTAGTTACCATTTTTCTTGACCTAGGGATAGGAAGAGAAAAATATGTATTTATAATTGTAAATAACATATTTCAAATTGAACTACATTTTGTCTGCATTAGTTTCCAAATATATTTTTGAACCCAAGTCTAATAGCTTTGTCTTTTCATTTTGCAAGTAGGACCTTAGCAATATAATTAGACAACCATCTTCATTTACTGTGACTATCTGCTTTAATATGACGTTTGTATTTTAGATGGATGGTGATCTCGATGAAGAAACCGTAGTTAATATGTGTTTGGGTGCTGTACTATCTGTCTTGGTTATGGTTATGGTATTCATGAGGAGAATGCAAAGTAGACGTAGATCTATACGTGCAGGTCCTAGTGTTGAGAAAACAATTCAATATCAAAATAGAAAACAACACTTGGATCGTATATATAATGGATTTAGTGATAGTTGTGTCAACTATGTTAGAATGCGAAGTGGTGCTTTTATGAATCTTGCAGAGATATTGAGGAGCAACGATTTATTATGAGACTCAAGACATGTTACAGTGGAGGAGCAACTTGCTATGACTTTGAATATTTTGGGGCATAAAACTAAAAATCAAAGTATTAGGTCACATTTCATTAGATCTGGCGAGACTGTGAGTAGGTATTTCAACAAAGTGTTAGAAGCTATTTGCCACATACGACCACGCTTTTTAAGACAAGCACGGAATGAAGTTCCACAGGAGATCCTTAGCAACCCTCTATACTATCCTTATTTCAAGGTATTCTCTCTTTAATTTGTGATTAAAAGCATGTTCATTTAATTAAAAAAAAAGGATTCAATTGTAGTTTTTTGTTCTCTAGGATTGTATTGGTATGATAGATGGTACACATGTTGATGCTACGCTACCTGCTAGTCTTCAACCACGATTCCGTGGTCGAAAAGGTGTTACACAAAATGTTTTAGCGGCTTGCACTCCAAACAAGTTATTCACTTACGTATTAGCTGGATGGGAAGGTTCTGCAAATGACTTTAGAGTCCTCCAAGATGCATTGTGTAGGCCACAACCTCATGGCTTGAAAGTTTACGATGGTAATTTCATCATATCTTAAATTTTAAGTAATTACTTTAATTAATATTGGTTTATTCAATGAATTGACAAAAAATTCTACTAAACATTTTCACATCATGCATTTGTAGGAAAGTATTACTTGTGTGATGCGGGATACACGACCATGCCGGGTTTTATCTCCCCATATCGTGGTGTTCGTTACCATTTGAAGGAACAAATAGGAAGAACACCTAAAAATAGAAGGGAATTATTCATATTCTTCTTTAAGGTCTAAGATTGAATCTACATTTGGTTGCTTGAAGAATCGTTTCAAAATTCTCACCGCGAAACCTCATTACCCTTTTCGCGCGCAAGTGGATATTGTATTAGCTTGTGCAGTTCTTCACAATTATATTGCAATGGTTGACCCGGATGATGACATATTCAATGAGACCGTTGAGATCGAAGATGATGAAGGTGAAGTTGCTAATGAAGATGATAATAATATTGTTGATTTCTCTCAACCCCAAACTCAAAGGGAGCAAGCAGAATCAAGAAACGTATGGAAGAATCGTAGAGATTAAATAGCTTGGGAAATGTGGGTTGATTATTGTGATAAGTATAAGGGAGGGAATACTAATGAAATAGGCATGTGATGCAATTTGATAGTGATGTTGTCTCATGTTTTGAATTATTCTATTTTCATGTACTTCATTTTATGTTAGCGTGTGTAAAACATTATGTGTTGTTAGCGTGTGATGACATATTTCATGTACTTCATTTTATGTTCATTTTATGTTAGCGTGTGTACTATTATGTGTTGTATGTAATTCTCTTAGGACACACTTTATTTACTCAACTTACGTATATTTATTTCGTATTTCTCTATAACTATTTTCTAGGTATGGCCGACAACTTCAATTGTGAGGAACTTGATAAGGTCAAAGGCAAGAGTACGACATCCAATTCATCGCCTCGAACCCCAAGGAATTCATCATTCCCTTGTGGGTTTAACCCGGGCTTTATGCCTTATCACTCTTCACAAGTTGGCCAAGGTCCTAATTTTTGGAATAATTTGCAAATGCAAGATGCTAACTTTTGGGGAATTGGCCAACAACCTACAATGTCATTCATGAACATGCTAAATGCTCCTCCAAGTTTACAACGTCAAAGTTATAGCGTGGGTGAAACTCCGTCACCTATTCAACAATGTCAAAGCAACAAGAGGAGTGCTAATGATATTGATGGTGATGAAAGTTCATCCCCTAATCCAAAGAGGAAAAAGAAAGCTATTGCTCATAAATCCAAGAAGAAAGAGGCTTGCAAGAGGAGAGTTAACATATTGAGGGAGAGTAAACAGGATGATTTGTTAATTCCTTTCCTTGCAAAATGTGCTAGGGATGGATTGAAAGCGGATAAGAGGTTCAAAAAAACTAGCGCCGCCTTTCATATAAATGAACAATTAGGTTCAACGTTCACTTCCGAGAATGTGAAAAATCGTATGAGAACTATTCGTAATAGATTCTTGGACATGCAAAAATGTCGTGACTTGAGCGGTGCCGGATGGGATGATGCAAAGAAGATGGTGATTATGGATGAAGCTTGCTTTGATAGATGGCTAGAGGTATTTACAATTTTCTAGTGTTCATATCTTAACAAATATTTCTAATTTTGTTCAATGTTGTCCTATATGTTTTTGATATATGCATTAAACTATGCAGGATAAAAGTATGAATAGTTCTAAACTTAGGGAATACATCAACAAGCCCATGAAACATTATGAAGACCTCGTAACTATTATTGGAGACGATGTTGCTAGAGGAGATTATGCGGTAGATGTGTTGTCACAATTTGGTGATAGTGCACATTTTAATATTGGTGATGATGATGATGATATTAATATGCCAAAGGAGAACACACCTAGCTATGTTGATATAGATGAAGATGATATTCCACCACCGAAGGGTCCAACTATGCCCTCAAAATCCAATCCATCTTCTAGTGTGAACAAAGGTAAAAATAACGGGTCAAAGAAACGTAAAGGAAAGGAGCCTAGGTTTAGTGAGGACACGGTGCTTATGCGTGAGATAGTAAATGAGGTAAAACAATTCACCTCATCTATGCGCATGGTGAGTATGCATTGGACCGAGAAGTTGGCACAAGCTATATTTGCACATGATGAATTTGACATAGAAATTCTTGATAAGTTTTATCAACAATTGCATGAGAATGAATCACAAGCTAGGTTGTTTATGGGGAGGCCAACTATTATGCAAAAGAAGGCGTTGACTGAGTTCATGAAGAGTCAACCTCTTGATTAGAATGTTGGCCTTTGCTCGGATTACGATGCTTTTGGGATATTTTTGTGAAACTAGATAATTGTAACAATGCTAGTATAATTATTTTTGTATGTAAATGAGCGTAATTATTTTTGTTTGGTCATGTGGTTGGATGATTGCTCATCATTTTGCAAACACAACTATGGTACATGTATTAAACTTTCATGTATTAAACTATGGTCAATGAGCGTAATGGTTATTTCTGTTTTTTCATCATTTTCATGCATCTCAGTCGTGGCTTTATTGTCAAAAATTATAAACTTGGTATGCTAATGCAAACTTGTTTGACAGGTTTACAAGTGGGGTTCTATAATGATTTCCCCTCGATGAATTAAAGTTAAAGAGGTATGCATTTTATGTGTTATGATGATGGGCTTCATTGTTGAAGATATGCAGCTAGAGTTTATACTAGTAATCAATTGGCGAGGCAGTATATGCAGCCAACATTGCTATTATAAACTTCATGGCGAGGCATATGTGCTTTTCCTTGGTTGCAGCAGCTTGTTGCTTGGGGTTTGGTTGTGTTGGCCTCTTGCAGCTCTTGTTTCTTGGCATTGTGTTGTGCTTTCCTTGTGTTGCAGCAGCTTGTTGCTTGGGGTTTGGTTGTGTTGGCCTCTTGCAGCTCTTGTTTCTTGGCATTGTGTTGTGCTTTCCTTGTGTGCAGCCTTTGGTTTTTTCTTGTGTTGGCCTGCGGTTGGTCTTTCCTTGGTTGCAGCCTGGATTTGGTGTATGGTTGGTCTTTGGCATTTGGTTGTGTTGGCCTTGGTTGCAGCCTGGTTTTTTCTTGTTTCTTGGCAGTTTGTTGTGCTTTCCTTGGTTGCAGCAGCTTGTTGCTTGGGGTTTGGTTGTGTTGGCCTCTTGCAGCTCTTGTTTCTTGGCATTGTGTTGTGCTTTCCTTGTGTTGCAGTAGCTTGTTGCTTGGGGTTTGGTTGTGTTGGCCTCTTGTAGCTCTTATTTCTTGGCATTGTGTTGTGCTTTCCTTGTGTTGCAGCAGCTTGTTGCTTGGGGTTTGGTTGTGTTGGCCTCTTGCAGCTCTTGTTTCTTGACATTTTGTTGTGCTTTCCTTGTGTTGCAGCAGCTTGTTGCTTGGGGTTTGGTTATGTTGGCCTCTTGCAGCTCTTGCTTGTCCTGTTGTTGGTCAGCTATGATGATAGCCTTCGGATTCAGTTGATGCTTGGCCCTTATTTAAATTTTGTGCAGGTTTATTGCACTCTCTGCCTTGGTTCCAGCTCTTGGTACTATTATTTGTTGTTGGTCAGCTATGCTTGGCCTTTGGTTTCATGTTGATGCTTGGCCTTTGTTTTAATTAAGTACATGGTTTCAACCTGCTCTCGGCCTTGGTTTCAGCTCTTGGTTGGCTTTTGGTTGGTATGCATATTTTGTGTTATGATGATGGGCTATTTTTAAGATATGCAGCCAAAGTTTATAGCAACAATATATTGGCGAGGCAATATATTGCAACCAACATTGTTTTATAAACTTTATGGCGAGGCAGATAATGAAATAATGGCCTTTTCTGAGCACAACTATTATGTTTGGTGGTAATCTTACCATGGTGATCACAATCAAGTTTTCTTAATTTTTTAGTTTGAACCAAACACTAAAAAATGATGTAAAGTACTTTCACTACATATTTTCTTCTTTTTTAAAGTTGAACCAAACACTAGAAAATGATGTAAAGTACTTTCACTACATATTTTTGGGCGAAACTAACACAAGAAACATTTTTCAGGAAAGTGAAGGAAACACAAGAAAGTGAAGGAAAATCATCTATGAAAAGTGACGTAAACGAACCAAACAGCCCCTATAAGGATGGTGGGGATTGTGTCACATAAGCATCAAGGAGGAAATCCCCTCCTATGACAAGGATACTCATTAATCTATATATATATATATATATATATATATATATATCAAATTTGGGTCATATGTGTTATGATCGTGTTCTTTTAGAACCGCACACAATGTGTTTGTTGTTTTGCTTTAACCAGAGAACTTTGCATATGTTGAATTCAAAGGTTAAAAAATAGATTGATCTTATTATGAAAATCATGGAATTGTTTATATCTATACAAATGAAATAAAATTGAAGTAGAACTCAATTGATATTACTGTCAATCGACCTCATTTTGCTACGCTTTGGGTCGACGTATCCACTGCATGTTAACTTTTTACCTAGAACCTATTAACTATATCCACTACGTGTTACCTTTAGTCAGTGTTTGTTAATTATATCCAATATTTATTAACTTTAATTAGTTCCAGTTAACTATATTCGTCACTTATTAATTTTAGTCATTATTTGTTAAATATATCCCGTACCTGTTAACTTTAGTCAGTACATGTTAATTATGTTAACTTTATCCCTTACATGTTAACTATATCCAATACCTGTTAAATATTTTTATATATGGTCACGTTGGCTCTAGTAT
Source organism: Asparagus officinalis (assembly GCF_001876935.1). Lineage (NCBI taxonomy): Eukaryota > Viridiplantae > Streptophyta > Magnoliopsida > Asparagales > Asparagaceae > Asparagus > Asparagus officinalis. The sequence goes on along the minus strand of NC_033795.1, from coordinate 77,967,703 downwards.
TTGTTTGCTTATTAATTAACACGCGATGAGAAATTGTCCAATATATGAATTATAAGTTACTTTTAATAGGTATAGATTATAGTTAACGGTTATATGTGATACTTAACCAGAACAGTTTACAGTTAATATGTACTTGTTATAGTTAACATATACATGTGATACTTAACAAGAACCATTTATAATTAACAAATACATGATATAATTAACATGTACTTGTGATACGTAATAGGAACAGGTTATCTGGAGTAGTATATCCTCTCCAAGCTCGCCTCTATCCTGAACTTGGTTTTTTGGAGTAGTATGTTAAGTGTATATGTGATATGTGGCAGTTTGGAGATTGTTTGCAAAATATTTGATGAAATTCTAAAGAGAGATGTGTGAGGTCTCTGTAAATTTACAGCTTTGATTTTGAAACAAAGCTTAGGTTTTGTAATACACAATTGTGTTGAATTAGGATTTTATGGCCCGTGCTAATGCGATGTGAGTTATCTTGTCATTTAAATGCAAAGGAGAGTACATAGTTCTGATTTTGAATGCACAATTGTGTTCAATTAAACAATTCAATTTTTGCTTTGCCCAAATAAAGACGAGAAAACATTACTATAAAGCAAAAATAAAGAAGAGAAAGCATTGGTAGTATTTACTTTAACTCCCACTATGCCATGTTACAAGCTCATTAGGATAGATAGTGGGGACTTTTAAAGATTAGTGCATATGCTCCTTCAAGTTGTATTATGACTTCTGTCACAACTTGTTAAGTTTATCAATTACATGTTAAGTTTATCTATTCAATGTTACATGTACCCATTATATGTTAACTTATATTAGGTACATGTTAACTTTAGTCATCACTTGTTAACTATATCCAGTATATGTTAACTTTAGCCAGTACTTGTTAATTATATTAGTTACATGTTACCTTTATCCAGTATATGTTAACTATATTTGATATCTGTTAACTTTAATCAGTACATGTTAACTATATTCGATACTATTATAGTCATTTTAGTGCTGAAAAGTAATATCTAATCAATGGCAGACAAGTGTCCCGCAACATCGGTAATCAAGCCAGTACTTCAAAATAACCCAAGATCCAGTTCGGACTACTCGACGCGCTGACATCTCGCGAGGAGGACTCAAATGGCACTACATGTCGACCCCTGGCTAGGTCGACTCCGTGATCGACCTACTCGAATGACCATTCGACTGACATCTTGCGAATGTGACTCAAAGGGCGGTACTTCTTGACCACGGGACAAGTAGAAAGGTGACGAAATATCTCGAGCCTCGACCCCCTTTCCGTGCACTGACAGCCAATCATCTCTTAATAAATACCATTAAATGCATTATGGGCGTCATAATTCCTCTTCCCCCAATAGTTTTTATGACATATCGAACCACGTCGGCACCGCACACCCCTAATCACTTCGCATTAAATACCGAAGTGACCTCTCCTCCACTCATCGACTGATGCTTGTAAAGCAAATAGTGACATGGCCGCCAGCCCATACTCGATCAAAATTATCATCCTACCCCTCTATCACCATTATAAATAGGGGTACTATTTTCAATAATAATGTAAGATCTTTTTCTCTACCCATTGTGCTTAAAAACTTCTATAGTTCAGTTACTTCTCCACTCAAACATATTACTGACTTGATCGTCGGAGGAACAACCAAGGAACCCAACCCCGCCATCTTACAATTTTCTACTTATGCAGGGAAGAACAACACACCTCAAAACCAGATATTCGGAGGGTTAGACAACCTCTAGCAACTTAATATTTTCTCTTAGTGACTGTTTGATATCAGCCATCAACAGTTTGACGCCCACCGTGAGACCTTCTCTCTTCTTCAAACAATCATGTTTGATTCTAAGCATAAGCCTAATCAGTTCACCCTGGAGCATCACATCCAGTCTATGTTACCCAAGCTCAGCTTGAAGAGTCCACCCAATGGATCACTAAAGCCATCTAGCAGCAGTTTGCTGATTTCACCACCGAATTCCTTCATCTGATTTCCCAACCCCACCCTCTTACAATTTTCTACTTGTGCATGGAAGAACAACACGCCTCAGAATTGGATATTTGGAGGGTTAGGGCCTCCATCAACTTAATATTTTCTCTTAATGACTGTTTGATATCAGCCATCAACGGATGCCTATTAACTTTAGTCATTACCTCTAACTATATCTAATACCTACTAAGTTTAGTCATTACATGTTAATTATACCTAGCGTCTGTTAACTTAACCAGTACCTATTAACTATAGCTAGTTTATGTTAAATATTTTTATATATTGTCACGTTAGCTCTTTATATCGTTGAGTCTTTCAACAAATAAAATGATTATACTTAATAATTAAAATGGTTATAATTCATTGAGTCGGCTATGGGTTGGGGTTGCAGTGCCAAAAACAGAAACTTCATGTGCTGCAGCCCCTCTTAGTTTCCTCCATGTGATTCAGCCCCTTAAAGTGTGACACTTTGTACTGCAGCCCTTTTTTAGCCATTATTACATGCCAGCTAAGCTAAAATCTCCAAAATAACTTTATCCCATCTCTTCAATCCCTCAAACCCAGCTTTCCCATCTCCCTATGTTAGTTCTAGCTAGTTGGGGGCAAGTTAGAACTAACAATATTCGAAGCGATATAACGAGAGGTAGAAAATGAGCCCAAGTGAAAGGAAGATACCGTGTGATAGACAATATAAAGGGCTACACACCAGCGAAGACGGTGGTGAAAACGGAGACCGGAGATGGTCGGAAAACACGCGTGAAGTCGGCACGGCGTTGCTATTTTCTGCTCGCTGCTGCCGTCGAGCTATATTTCAGACGTTACCGAGAGAGATAGAGACTGAGTTAGAACGTGATACAAATTGGAGGTGATAGGCAACATGTAGGACTAGTCACCAAAGAAGAAATCGGCGGAAACGGAGATTAGAGGTGATTGGATTGTCCTTCTAGCATATGCATATTCAAAGAGGCCTCCATTAGATCTTTTCTCTAAGGTTGTTAAACCAAAAACTGATATAGAGACCAAGCTCTGATACCAATTGTTGGACCCTAGAGGGGGGGTGATTAGGGTCAAGAGGCTCTAATATGCAATTTAAAACTCAGCACAAGCAAACCACAAAACAGAAGTGCAATCAAATAGAAAGAGATAGAGTTAGGAATCGTTATCCTTGACGCGCGATGTGTTAACGAGGTTCGGCCCGCTGACCTACGTCCCCGCTCCCCACTCTCGAGGAGAAATCCACTAACACATCCGGTTTGGAAGCCGGAACTTCGTCTACACAGCGATCCCACAAGATCTCTCTCTCACTACACAGTTTGATCTCACAGATCACACTCCCTCACAGTAGATCTCCACAGATCTCACTCACACAGCAGAAGAAAGAAATGCAAGAACCTCTCTTTACACAGCCCTTATAGCAAAGAGAAGGTATACTGAAGCTGGGAGGTGAATCACACTTGAAACAGAGAGAAAAACAGAGTTTTGAAAATTTTCTCAGGAAACAGAAAAAGCTCTCTGGTTTTCAAACGTTAGGGCTTAGAGGAAGAAGAAGAGGTCTGGGGATTTTATAGGAGAGTTTAAATCATTTTAAAACAAAAACAAATCTACCCAAATGAGATAATAATCTCTTCTTCAGACCCTCATCACAGACTGTGCCAATCACTAACAAGTGAAAGCACAGGGTTCGAGGCAAACGACCGTTTTAAAAAAGTCGCGGCTGAACAGAGGCAAAAATCGGTTGACCGAAGAAAATATCGGTCGACCGAAAAATACCTTCGGTCGACCGACCGAAAAAATCGGTCGACCGCCAGCAGCTAAGGAGTTTTGACAAAACATCCAGAGACTCATCGGTCGACCGGCACGGTCGACCGATTAAGGGTTGAGAAATTCGGTCGACCGTATCGGTCGACCGACGACACTCTGGAGACATAGAGAAGAAAGGTCATCGGATCGGTAGACCGGACCGGTCGACCGATTTCTGACATATTCTGAAATCAGGTTATTTGACCAAGTTGAAATATTTCCAAAATATTCATTTGACCTCTGAAAATTCTGAAACTTTGTAAAATGTTTTTAATACTAAAAACAAACTGCTTGGAAAAAGAATTTTGCAGATAGGTACTCAAACTTGTGAAAAATAGTATTTTGTGAAAAACGCTTAAAAGCACAAGTTTAAAAACGTGTGTGTGATTCCCAATAGCTTCAAGTAAACTCAGTAACTCTTTGCCTACATTCTAGCACTAGAGAGAAAAAACAAAAGAAAGCTAATATCCTCATATAGAGAGCAATATACTTGAGCTTTGATATAGCTTGAATCGGATGAAGCTTTTGATTGAATTTGTCGTTCTTGAAATAACGTTGCTTCATCTCTTGGCCTCCTCCTCCTTTGGATATCTTCGTTGTAGCGTATATTCCATCCATCCTCCGTTAATGGCACTAACGAGCTTGACAAATGATTTTACTACATTTACACTCAATAAGCCATTAGTACCGATAATGGTGGTTGTAAGAACATCATCAAAACATAAGGGCTAACAATCTCCCCCTTTTTGATGATGACAACCAACCATTATATAAGAGCAAAAATAAAATAGCTTATAGATAGGTGCTCCCCCTATCTATGAGCTCCCCCTAAATATATGCAACAAATGAGGAGATTTCTCTCCCCCTTTGTCACCATCAAAAATGGGGTAAAGAGAAATGCCAAATGCAAAATGCAACTAATCAAGCAAGCAATGTAGAACTTTCACATAGTGCATAAGCCCAAACCATTTCTTATGCGACAAAAATCATCCTCTCCAAGAGGCTTAGTAAATATATCCGCTAGTTGAGATTTGGTGTCAACAAATACTAGGGATACATCTTGTCTCTCTACATGATCGCGTAAGAAATGATGGCGCACGTCAATATGCTTAGTTCTAGAATGCAAAACCGAATTTTTGGAAATATTTATGGCACTTGTGTTATCACAAAAGATTTTAATATTTTGAAAATTCAAATCATAGTCAACTAAACTTTGTTTCATCCATAAAACTTGAGCACAACATAAGCCGGCGGCAATGTATTCCGCTTCCGTAGTGGACAATGCAACACAATTTTGTTTCTTGGAAGCCCAAGAAACAAGGGAATTTCCTAAGAATTGGCATGTTCCACTAGTACTCTTGCGATCTACCTTACATCCGGCAAAGTCGGCATCACAAAAACCATATAAATCAAAAGTGGTACTTTTTGGATAAAACAAACCAAGGTTAAAAGTTCCATTAACATACTTAATGATTCTTTTAACCGCAATTAAATGAGACGCTTTGGGAGAGGCTTGAAAACGTGCACATGCACATACACTAAACATGATGTCGGGTCTACTAGCGGTGAGATAAAGAAGACTACCTATCATACCTCGGTATAGTTTTTGGTCCACATCTTCACCACTCTCATCCGCATCAAGCTTAACACTAGTACTCATGGGAGTAGGCGCATGCTTAGAATTCTCCAACTTGAATTTCTTCACCAATTCCTTCGCATACTTGCTTTGTGAAATGAAGATCCCATCCTTAGTTTGCTTGACTTGGAGCCCGAGAAAGAATGTAAGCTCTCCCATCATACTCATCTCAAAGTGATCCTGCATAACTTTAGAAAATTCCTTGCACAAGGATTCATTAGTAGCACCAAAAATAATGTCATCCACATATATTTGAACTAAAATGAAATCATTTTTCCTTTTTCTCACAAAAAGTGTGTTATCAATTGTTCCTTTTGAAAAACCATTTTCAATAAGAAAACTAGAGAGGCGAGCATACCAAGCCCTAGGAGCTTGTTTCAACCCATATAAAGCTTTTTGTACCCGGTAAACATGATTAGGAAAAGCATGATCTATAAAACCGGGGGGTTGCTCAACATACACTTCCTCTTCTATAAAACCATTTAAGAAAGCACTTTTGACATCCATTTGAAATAGTTTGAAATTTTTAAAACTAGCAAATGCCAAAAACATCCTAATAGATTCCAACCTTGCAACCGGTGCAAAGGTTTCATCATAGTCTATGCCCTCCTCTTGATTGTATCCTTGGGCAACCAAACGTGCTTTATTTCTAGTTACAATGCCATGTTCATCAAGTTTGTTTCTAAAAACCCATTTTGTACCAATAACACTAGCATTGTTAGGTCTAGGAACTAACTTCCAAACTTCATTTCTTTGAAAATTGTTTAATTCTTCATGCATAGCCAAAACCCAAAACTCATCATTTAAAGCATCATTAACCTTTTTAGGTTCTAGTTGAGATAGAAATGCAACATTACCACATTCACTCAAGGCTTTTGAGCGAGTTATAACTCCTTTTGAAGGGCTCCCAATGATTTGTTCCTTTGGATGATTTGATGTGAATTTCCAAGCTTTAGGTGGTTCAACTTGATCTTGAGCGTTTGTGCTATCCACATCCTTTTGAACTTCTATAGAGGGAGTGTCATTGATTTGCAACAAGTCCAATCCTCCCTCAATATCATCATCATCATCTTTCCTAGGCAACACAACTTGAGAGCCAACATTAGTCTCATCAAAAGTAACGTTTATAGACTCTTCAACAACGAGGCTTCGTTTATTGAAGACCCTATAAGCCTTACTTCGAGGTGCATAACCCAAGAAAATACCAACATCAATTTTGGAATCAAATTTATCATGGTGATCTTTTGTATTTAAAATAAAACATTTGCAACCAAAGACACGAAAATAGCCAATGAAAGGAGTTTTTCCAAAATAAAGTTCATAAGGGGTTTTCTTAAGCTTTGGTCTAATCAAAACACGATTTAAAACATGGCAAGCCGTGTTGACGGCTTCCGCCCAAAAATATTTTGGCAAATCAAAAGAATTAAGCATAGTGCGTGCCATCTCTTGTATGGTGCGATTTTTCCGTTCAACAACACCATTTTGTTGTGGTGTTCTAGGAGCGGAAAACATATGAGTTATACCATGATGAGCACAAAAATCATAGAAAAATTCATTTTGAAATTCACCACCATGATCACTTCTTATCTTAACAACTTTCAAATCTTTTTCATTTTCAATTCTTTTAACATGATTTGCAAATTCTTCAAAACAATCATTTTTCTTAGCAAGAAATATTGTCCATGTAAAACGAGAAAAATCATCAATAATCACAAAAACATAGTGTTTGCCTCCAAGAGAGGTAACACGCATAGGACCAAATAAATCAAGATGAAGTAATTGCAAAGGTTTAGAAGTTGATACCTCATGAATGGATTTGAAAGAAGATTTTGTTTGTTTACCTTTGGCACAATCCTCACAAATTGTATCTTTTTTGAAGTGCAAGCTAGGTAGCCCTTTCACAAGATTCTTCTTAGACAATTTTGATATTAACTCCATATTTGCATGTCTAAGTCTTTTGTGCCAAATCCAAGGATTTTCATCAATTGCCGCAAGACACTTCACATCTTGATTAACTAACTCATTCATTTCAAAAATGTAAACATTAGACTTACGATTTGCAATAAAAATAATTTTTCCATCCATACTAATGATGTATTTTTCCGGTTTAAAAGAAATATCAAAACATTTATCACTTAATTGGCTAATGCTAAGAAGATTATGATTCAAACTACTTACTAAATAAACATCTTCTATTATGGGTGAAGGTTTCTTACCAATAGAACCAATACCAATAATTTTTCCTTTCTCACCTCCACCGAAGGAGACATTGCCTCCTTCAATCCTTGATAGGGTTGCAAATAACTCTTTGTTGCCCGTCATATGATGTGAGCAACCACTATCAAGGTACCACATCTCCTTAAGTCGTTGCCGTGACGTTCCCTATAAAAGAAGATGAATGTATAGTATCTTTAGGTACCCATGTTTTGGGTCCTTGGTGGTTAGTAGTCTTGGTACCTTTGGGTACCCATTTCAAACCATAAAAATCTTCATTGTCTTTGATTCTACAATGAGTAGAAATATGTCCATGTCTCATACAATATGTGCACACAAAGTTTCTTTTGTATGCATGAGAGTGAGAGCCATAAAACTTATTTCTACCATGATGATAATTAGCAAAAGCATGAGTGGGTCTAGTCCTACAACCCTCAATTTCTAATCTTTCAATCTTTGATCTTAATTGCTTATTCTCGAAATCGAGATCTCCTAGCAATTCATCTTTAAGAGCAAGAGAGGTTGTTAGTTGTTCTAGCTTAATATCACAAGAGGCATGTAATTTTTTGAAAGAAGAGTATTCCTTAGACATTCTTTTAAATTCAAAATTCAACTCTTCTAAAGCCATAGCTATATCACATTGCATATAGAAAGATTCACTTTCGGCCTCGGATATTACCTCATGTTCATTTGCCATGAAACAAACATTTGGGTCATGAAGAGCCAATTTTGCTCCTTCTTCATCACTCTCCGAGTCACTTGGTTCGGATTCTTCCCATCCGGCATACATAGCCTTCTTCTTCTTGTACTTCATGTACTTCTCCTTGAGCTTGGGGCAATCCTTAGCGATGTGACCCGGTTCGTTGCATTCAAAGCATTTTCCTACACGAGATGAAAACTTGTTGTTAGATCGGGGATTAAATTTTTTGTTCATTTTGATAAGTCTAGAGATTCTTCTAGAGAGATGAGCCACTTCTCTAGAAAAATCAACTTCACTCTCCGACGACGAAGATGAGTTGTCACTAGCTCCCTTGAGAGCTATGGTCTTCAATTTTGGTGACGGCTCCTCAACTTCGCGTGATGACACTTCCTCCTTTTCCTTCCCCTTGAGCTTCTTCTCATGCACTTTGAGCTTTCCAATAAGGCTATCAAGAGCCAAGGTAGTGAGGTCATAAGCTTCCTCAATGGCCGTAGCCTTGGGTTCCCATGTCGGAGTCAAGGATCGAAGTATCTTGTAGTTCATCTCTTGAATGGATAATTGCTTATCTAGACCATGTAATTCATTGATGATATTAGTAAAGCGAGAAAACATAGCATCAATGGATTCATTAGGAAGCATTTTAAATAGCTCATATTCATGCATAAGCCCACTAATCTTAGATTCCTTAACTTGGGGGGTTCCTTCATGTGTGATACATAACTTTACCCAAATTTCGTATGCGGTTACACACGTGGAAACTCTATTATATTCATTAGGGGAAAGACCACAAATTAAGGCGTTCATAGCCTTAGCGTTGAGATTAGCTAGGTGCCTTTCTCCATCGGTCATGTTCCCGACTTTGGACTTTTCTTCATATTTCTCTTCTATGAGCTCTAGGATGTCAAGGTCAATGCAACGAAGGTAAATTCTCATCCTAGCCTTCCAATAAGCAAAATTAGTTTCGGTGAAGAGAGGTGGTCTAGTTGTGGATTGTCCTTCTAACATATGCATATTCAAAGATGCCTCCATTAGATCTTTTCTCTAAGGTGATTAAACCAAGAAATTAATATAGAGACCAAGCTCTGATACCAATTGTTGGACCCTAGAGGGGGGGTGATTAGGGTCAAGAGGCTCTAAAAATGCAATAAAACAGTTGACAAGCAATCCACAGTAAACTGATGCAAACAAAGTAAATAAGAGAGGGTTAGGAATCGTTATCCTTGACGCGCGATGTGTTAACGAGGTTCGGTCCTCTGACCTACGTCACAGATCTCTCTCACTACACAGTTTGATCTCACAGATCACACTCCCTCACAGTAGATCTCCACAGATCTCACTCACACAGCAGAAGAAAGAAATGCAAGAACCTCTCTTTACACAGCCCTTATAGCAAAGAGAAGGTATACTGAAGCTGGGAGGTGAATCACACTTGAAACAGAGAGAAAAACAGAGTTTTGAAAATTTACTCTGGAAACAGAAAAAGCTCTCTGGTTTTTCAAACGTTGGGGCTGAGGAAGAAGAAGAGGTCTGGGGGGTTTATATAGAAAAGTTTAAATCATTTTAAAACAAAAACAAATCTTCCCAAATGAGATAATAATCTCTTCTTCAGACCCTCATCACAGACTGTGCCAATCACTAACAAGTGAAAGCACAGTGTTCGATGTAAATGACCGTTTAAAAAAGTCGCGGCTGACCAGAGGCAAAAATCGGTTGACCGAAGAAAATTTCGGTCCACCGGAAAAAGCCTTCGGTCGACCGAAAAGGTGCTTCGGTCGACCGACCGAAAAATTCGGTCGACCGCGAGAAGCTAAGGAAATTTGGTAAAACACTCAGAGACTCATCGGTTGACCGGCACGGTCGACCGATTAAAGATTGAAAATTCGGTCGACCGTACCGGTCGACCGACGACACTCTGGAAACATACTGAAGAAAGGTCATCGGATCGGTCGACCGGACCGGTCGACCGATTTCTGATACTTTCTGAAATCTGATTTTTGACCAACTTGAAATATTTGCAAAATATTTATTTGACCTCTGAAAATTCTGAAACTTTGTAAAATGTTTTTAATACTAAAAACAAACTGCTTGGAAAAAGAATTTTGCAGATAGGTACTCATACTTGTGAAAAATAGTATTTTGTGAAAAAACGCTTAAAAACATAAGTATGAAAAACGTGTGTGTGATTCCCAATAGCTTCAAGTAAACTCAGTAACTCTTTGCCTACATTCTAGCACTAGAGAGAAAAACAAAAGAAAGCTAATATCCTCATATAGAGAGCAATATACTTGAGCTTTGATATAGCTTGAATCGGATGAAGCTTTTGATCGAATTTGTCGTTCTTGAAATAACGTTGCTTCATCTCTTGGCCTCCTCCTCCTTTGGATATCTTCGTTGTAGCATATATTCCATCCATCCTCCATTAATGGCACTAACGAGCTTGACAAATGAGTTTACTACATTTACACTCAATAAGCCATTAGTACCGATAATGGTGGTTGTAAGAACATCATCAAAACATAAGGGCTAACAATCTCCCCCTTTTTGATGATGACAACCAACCATTATATAAGAGCAAAAATAAGATAGCTTATAGATAGGTGCTCCCCCTATCTATGAGCTCCCCCTAAATATATGCAACAAATGAGGAGATTTCTCTCCCCCTTTGTCACCATCAAAAATGGGGTAAAGAGAAATACTAAATGCAAAATACAACTAGTCAAGCAAGCAATGTAGAACGGTCACATAGTGCATAAGCCCAAACCATATATATATATATATATATATATATATATATATATATATATATATAACAAAACTTGTGTCAACTTAAGTTGACATCCACCAAACTTCTTAGCCATTAGATATTTCCCGGGGATCATTGCATAATATGAAGTGACTTTTTATATATATAGATGAGTGGATAAAAAGTTTAGTGGACAAAGAGTTGATATCCAATTAAGTTGACACAAGTTTAACTCTCTCTATATATATGTCGGGACATCTTTTGTAAGTGAAGGCTATAATACCATGGGCATGAGCATAGTGACACCCTAGCCCAACAAAACCTACGGAAGCGAAGAGGATATAGGTGAGAATGCACATGCCACCCAATATTTTTGCAAGAAAAAGCGAGGACAACTACTTCTATTTTATGGACGAAATGGATCAAATTCAAAGGGGATGGGATTCCAAGAGCTCCCCCTCAACTACCTCCCATCTTTTAAAGGAATAAAGAGGTGCCCCGTGCCCGCACGCAAGTGGCTACCCCAACAAAACCTACGGAACGTGCCCAAATTTCAAAGATCCAC
>NC_033795.1:77955322-77955902 GCF_001876935.1 Asparagus officinalis | reverse complement strand
AAAAGCTTTCCTTGTGTCCCTCGTGTCCTTCCACTGTATAGGAGAATTCACTTATGGCCCCTACAATCATCGGTCCTATAAAAGCTGGCGTAGTGGATATTGGGGAGGGTAAAAAAAAAAACTAATCAAGAAGGCCTTTTCTAGAAAATATATATTTTAAAGTTGATGATTATAATATGATTCACTAGTCTAATTGGACAGATAGAATAATCTAATAATACAAATATTATATCAGTTATTCCACTAAAAATTTTGAATACACAGGTGCAGTATTAATGATTTTATAACACACCAAGTTTGAGGTGAACCTATCGTCGTTTGACCCTCCGTCGAGCTATGTGAAAAGTTTTATTCATTCGAAACTGTTAAAATTGATAAGAGTGGATGAATGATCAAACGCCGAGGGGTTTACCCAAACTTGGTGTGTTGGGGTTTTAGAATATGTTGATCAAGTTCAACGGAGTGGGTCATCCACAATGTAGCTCAATCATGTGATTTTAGGCCGCGTCATTAGATGATTATCTAAGGTGTCACCTTAGGAACACTTCTCCATATATATATATATATATTATATACATAT
>NC_033795.1:77951825-77955135 GCF_001876935.1 Asparagus officinalis | reverse complement strand
TATATATATATATATATGGTAGAGTTACAATACACTTAGGTTGCAACTAACTTAGTTACTCCTACATGTAAAAGCATATGTTTGAGTGTCAATATTAACAATCAACACTATTCATTATGATCTATGCGTCCAAAACTCCATGGAGATAAAAAATATCACATAAATAAGATATTTCTAGTTTGCACATCTATTGGCCTAGAAATGAATGGTCTGTAACGATCTAAAATACCCGCTATTTTGTATTGCTTGAATTATACGATAGAAAATCCCATGACATATGATACTTGATTCACACTCATTTTTTGACATGTAGATCATACTGAATGGTGTTGCTTGTTAATATCGATGCTTAAATATGTGCTTTTATAGGTGAGTGTAACTAAATTAGTTGCACTCTAGATGTATTGTATCCCTACATATGTATATATATGTGTGTGTGTGTGTGTAACATTTTCCATATTTGGTGATGAATAAAATTTCTTCATTTACCTATGTGTGTGTGTGTTGGTTTGTTTGTTTGTTTTTTAAATGTTGTTAAAAAGCAACTTATGATTTTATTTTAGAGTATATGAACAAATAGTTCAGTATATAGATTAGTTTTAATTTTAAAATAGTTACTCAAAAAATAGAAATCTGATTAAATTTTACAATAATTGTATTTGAATGGAAGATTCAGTTGTTCTGTATTAGTTATAAATTTAAAATAATTTCCAAAAAAAAATTAAAATATGTTAAAAAACCCATATAATTAAGCTATTTACCCAAACTTAGAATAAATATTAATCTATAAAATATTGGTTTCAACAATACCTTAACAAAGCGAATATATTTATATTAACATATTTTATTTATATAGATTGGACTTAGAATATTCTAGTAAAAACTTAAAGTTATCATGTTGGTTTTGATAGGAAATGATCATTATATAATCACTATCTACCACGAAATTTTAAAATATTTCCTACCAAACCTACCGTAATAATTTAATAAAAATTATTACCTACCACCTAATTAAATATGAGTAACCTATCTATCAGCAGCTATATAGAAACTCCTTAATTTCCACATTGCAAACATCAATGCTATAAGATATTTCCTTTAAATAGTAAGTTTTGTTTTAAATTCAAAGTATATAAAAATAGTTTTGTTATTGTTGAGAGAAAGCATCCCAATTGTTGTTGAAAACCGTGTCGAGGAACCAAACCAAACGCCGATCAAATAGGGCCAAAAACCAATCAATGTCAATGCACAAACAAAACACCAATTTTAACGTGGTTCGGCAATTGCCTAGGGGCCAAAAACCAATCAATGTCAATGCACAAACAAAACACCAATTTTAACGTGGTTCGGCAATTGCCTACGTCCACGGGGTAAGAAGGGGATGTGGTTTTCACTAATAGAGAAGAAGAGTACAACTTGAGATTACAAATCACTCGAAGAAACAATCTAATCTTACAAACAAAGCTCTCAATCTCTCCAAATAAAACCCTACACAAATAGCTCAGAAAATACCTCTTTTCTGTGCTCCAAATATCCCAAACTCTTGCCTATGAAACCCTAGAAACATATATTGGTATTTATAGAAACACCAAAACCTAATAAGAACAGGAAACCAAACATGGGCCTGACCTGATACGCGGTCGACCGCCATGGTCGACCGCGACAAACGACAGAGCCTCGACCGTGACAAACGACAGAGCCCAATATTCGCCTACAGTGTCTCACGGTCGACCGCGGCGGTCGACCGTGCCAAAGCCAGACTCCTCCCAGAGTCTGTGCACGTTCGCGGTCGACCGGCCTTACGCCGCGGTCGACCGGCCTTACGCCGCGGTCGACCGTGAAGCTCCAAATGTGACTCCTGCAATCTTCAAAACTTGTTCTTCACCAAATTGTTCGCGGTTTCTTCAGTTATTTCTTTTAGGAAGATTAGTATTCTTTTATATGATTTGAATTAATGTATATTTACTCATTCATATAATTTTTTATTTCTAACTTTTTATGAAAATGAAAGTAAGAATTATTTTAATATTATAGGACTTTTAATTTAAGTTAGGTCTAGTAGATTTCCACTTTATTAAATAATGTAAATTTCACAATAACTCTTAAGCACCCGTAAAATACAATTATATTAATTAGCTTGTAGTAAGCTTCTTATTAAAAAATTGTTATAAATATTTTAGAAAATATTAAAATATTTATAAATAAGATTTAGAATTTCGTACATAGAACTTAACAAATTATTGAAAAAATTTAGCCAAAACTATCATTATAAAATTCGGTGCATAACACCCAAATTAAAAATATTTCCTATCATACCTACCACATTATATAATTAAATATTATCTTATCTACCATCTAATAAATGTTAATTTCATACCTACCAACACTTTTATAAAAAATAATTTATTTCCTCAATTCCCCACATCATTGCGGTAAAGAGGACTGAAATACAATTTGATTTGAGTGAGATATCTAAAATGTGAGCTTTTAATTTATATATATATATATATATTAGCTGGATTTGTAGCTCTATTGTAAGTTTTAAATTATAGTATATTTGTTGTTTATTAGATTTTGTGGTCACAATATTGTTATGAAAGGAAAGTGAGCAATCATTTTGTACTATTGCATGACAAATCTTGGTTTAAATAAATTAGTTACAGATTGACAAAAATTTTATTATTTTAACAATTCGTTAAATATTCTCGATTAATACAACTATTAAAGATTATATTATTTTACATTTTCATATCTTTAAAATTGATTCTGTAGGATAAAATTGCAGTTTGTATTAGGTCAATTGTTTTATTTTCATTTTAAACAGTTATAATTCTAATTTATTTGAACACAATTTTTATGCAATATGTTAAATAATGTTATATATTAAAATCTTATGCCATCCTAATCGCTAATTAAATATCTTACATATATATCAAACATAGGAAATAATTAAAAATTATAACTTATTAATAATTATGTTAATATTTTTCAAAATGTTAATTTTGTCCTTTACCGCACAAAAGTTTAATATCTGATATTATATTTTCTAACAATTCACTTTAGAAAAAAATAATTTTAAATTCAAAAATAATTTATTTCAGCACAACTTTTATGCAATATATCAAAAAATAATATATATTAAATATTATGTAATGTTAATTTTGTCCTTTACCGCACAAAAGTTTAATATCTGATATTATATTTTCTAACAATTCACTTTAGAAAAAAATAATTTTAAATTCAAAAATAATTTATTTCAGCACAACTTTTATGCAATATATCAAAAAATAATATATATTAAATATTATGT
>NC_033795.1:77898594-77950119 GCF_001876935.1 Asparagus officinalis | reverse complement strand
CTCTTAGATTGAATCTAATGATGCACCTCTCAATGTATGGATTGAGCTATTTTAATGGACGATCCGCTCCATTCATCATGATCTAAATATCTAAAAATATCTACAAAATAAAAATCATGATTTTTTTAATATTTCTAACGCATATTTTTTTATTGTCTCTTTAGTTGTGTTATCATAAAACCGTTAATTTTACTATGATTGAGCTATTTTAATGGACGATCCGCTCCATTCATCATGATCTAAATATCTAAAAATATCTACAAAATAAAAATCATGATTTTTTTAATATTTCTAACGCATATTTTTTTATTGTCTCTTTAGTTGTGTTATCATAAAACCGTTAATTTTACTATCACTTGATGCATTAGTAAATACAATCCAATATGACTAATTTTTGGTTTACATGCCATCCGAATGATATAGATAAAAATGAACAGAGTCGATCAAGTAAATCGATTGCATATAATCTAATTTTAAAGGTGCATCCTTAGATTCAATCTAAGGTGGCTCCTTAGAATCATATTTCATATATATATATATATTGAGATTAATGGGTATCATTTTCATAGGAGGGGATTTCCTCCTTAACGCCTATGTGGCACAATCCCCACCATCCTCATAAAGTAAGAGAGAGTGTGTGAGTTGGTGGGGATTTGTGCCTATTTTATAAGGATGGTGGGGATTATGACACATAGACGACAATGAGGGAAATCTCCTCCTATGACAATGATACCCATTAATCTTATATATATATATATATATATATATATATATATATATATATATAATATATATATATATTATATATAATATATATAATATATATATATATTATATATATATAATATTATATATATATATTATATATATATATATATATAAATATATATATATATAATATAATATAGAGAGAGAGAGAGAGAGACGAGAGAGAGAAAGAAGACGAGAGAGAGTAAAACTGTGTCAACTTCAGTGGACGTCCACTAAGTTTTCTTACCCATTGATGATCACTTGATTGAGCTCTTTGTGGTATGAGTCCGCTCCGTTATAAAACTTGATCTAAACATATTCTAAACACCAAACAACACCAAAATTTGGGGTGAACGCCTCGTGGTTTGACCCTCCGTGCGAGCCATGTAAAAAGTTCTATTCATTTGAGCAACGGCAATTAAAATTGATATGAGTGGATGAAGGTCAAACGCAATGACGGACTTCAACGCCAAATTTGGTGTGTTGGGGTTTTAGAAATATGTAGATCAGTTCAACCGGAGCGGATCATCACAGCAGCTCAATCAAGCTGAATCCATCTAAGTCGGTAAGAAACTTAGTGGAAACGTACCATACTAAAGTGACAGCAAACGTTTTAGCTATATAATATTTATATATATGTATTATATATATAAATAGTATATATATATATATATATATATATATATATATATATATATATATAATATATATATATATATATATATATATATATATTATATATATATATATATATATATATATATATATATATAATATATATATATATATATTATAATATTACCTATGGTGTAGCTAACTTAGTTACACCCACTTGTAAAAAAATACATGTTTGAGTATTGATATTAACAATCAACATCGTTCTTTATGATCTATGCGCCCAAAACTACATGGAGAAAAAATATCACATATATAAGATATTTCTAGTTCATACATGTAGCGGCTTAAAAATAGTCTGTAACAGTCTAAAATACCTGCTATGTTGAGTTGCTTGAATTATAGGATAGAAAATCCCAAGACACGTGATATTTGATCCACACTGATTTGATGACATGTAGATCATAATGAACGGTGTTGTTTGTTAATATCGACGCTCAAACATGTGCTTTTATAGGTAGGTATAACTAAGTTAGAGCATCTTGTTTTTATTGTTTATTTTCATCTACGATTTTAGTAATTTGATATAAACAACTTTTTGTAGCTGAAGTGCATCGTCATCAACCCTACTGCTAATTACATTACAATTACATACTATGAGGACCCTAAAGCTATGGTTCAAGAAAATCTTGATTTATGTTATAATGGAATTCGACACAATCAGTTGGAAGTTTCTGGAAGGTATGCTAAAAGGTCTTGGTTTTCCTAGCAAAATGATACAATGGATAATGGCATGTGTCTCCACCCCAAAGTTTTCAATTTTATTAAATGGATCCCTCCATAGCTATTTTAAAGGGGAGAGGGGACTGAGACAGAGTGACCCCTTATCACATTATCTTTTCATCTTGGAGATGGAATATCTATCTAGGAGATTGAATATGTTAAAACATGATAATAAATTAAAATATCATCCAAGATGTGGAAGGTTAAACTTCACTCATCTAATCTTTGCAGATGATCTTCTTTTATTTGCAAAAGGTGATATATACTCAGTTCAAAAAATTTAATCAATGCTTGAGGGAATTGAGTGATGTCACAGGACTTGATGCAAATCCAGAGAAAAGCTCTATCTTCTATGGTGGAGTCGTCACTGACACTGTCAAAACCTCTATTGATGAATGTCTAGGATTCAAAGAATGAGTTTGGCCGATCAGGTGTCTTGGTGTTCCCCTCTTGCACAAAAGGCTAACTTTTGTTGTTGCCTCCCTCTGCTCAACAAAATCTCAAGTCAATTCCAGAATTGGATGAAATGTAAGACTCTATCATATGCTGGTAGGATTCCGGTTATAAGAAGTGTTATTCTTGGAGTTCAAATTTATTGGACTTCCAGTTATATTTTGCTTTTAAGTGTCCTCCAAAAAGTTAATGAATTATGCAGAAGTTATTTGTGGGGGAAAACTGAGCAGTCACCCAAAATCCCTCTTGTCTCATAGGATAGAATCTGTTTGTCAAGGAAGTAGGGTGGTCTGGGTATCTTCTCAACATCAACCTGGAATTTTGCTTCAGCCTTGAGAAATCTCTGGTATATACATACCAACAAAGAACTGTTGTGGATAAAATGGATATATGGTAATTATTTGAAAGACAACAGTGTTTGGCGGGTGCAAGCAAAAATAGGGATTCATGGACATGGAAACAAATGCTGAAAGTTAGAGACAATGCATTGATTTAATATGGTGGAGAAGACAATGTGAAGCATCTCATCTCCTCATGCTATAAAAATTCTAAAGTCCAACTCTCTACCTTTTATCAGGCTATTTCCCCTAGATCTAGCAAGGTGCAATGGCATAACACAGTTTGGGGGGAATGAACTATCCAAAACATTCCTTTATATGTTGGCTAGCTGTCCAAGATAGATTTCAAAAACAAAGATAGATTGATTAGGAGAGGAATTGAAAATGAAAATAACTGTTGCTTGTGCTCGGGTGCAGGCATAGAGAACAAGAACCACTTGTTCTTTGGTTATTCTTTTTCTAGTAAAGTATGGAATCAGGTGATGAATTGGCTTCATTTCAAGTGGAAATCTTGCAATTGGAATTGCCTTCTAGAGTGGTGTTGTACCAGGCTAAGGGGCAGAGGGTTCAAGGTGATGGTTAAGAGAATGACTTTTACATCAACTGTGTACAGAATTTGGTGCGAGTGCAATGAAAGGATTTTCAAACGATAGTGCAAAAGCCATGATCAATTGGTAAGAGAAATTAACGTGGATATAATGATCATTATACTAAATAGTTCTTTATCGGATGATTATAAAGATCAGATTAGTTCCTTGTAAATATAGTGGTAGCAATAGTGATATGATGATCTACCTTGATCTTTTGTATTTTTGATATCTCACACAGATGAGTATCTTGATGTAATTAAAACTTTACAGATTGGTGAATGAATAAAAAAAAATTTCATTGACCAAAAAAAAAATCTGTATTATACGTGTGTCCATATTGCGATAATGCCCAGGCAAATAGCGTGTCAAAGTCACAATTAAAACATCATTCCTTAGCGAGTTTACGCGCACGCTCGGACATTCTGAAATATCTAAACGAGCACTAAATTTATTAGTAAATCCGAACATCGTGACATATCTGAAAGTGTGATGCCATGTATTTTTTTTTATTTTCAAAGGTTGTTGTTAATAGCTAAGAATGTGCCTTTCCCATATTATCGCATGTTTGTTAGCTATGAATGATATTGTTTATGTATTATTTTTTTTTAAAGGTTTGGTATAATACTATTATTTTCATGAAATGTATATTTATCAATTTATTAGTAATCCATATGTTAGTTGTAATTACATAAACTACATACATACACAATTTAATAATATTTTAATTAAATATGTAATATCAAGTACGCATCTAAGTATTTTTTTGTGAATATACTCAATAATCCTATACCGACTGTGATGGAGTTATAAACTATATAAAGTATATAGGATCTATAAATAACGTGCGTAATTATCAGGTCATCAAAAACTTTAATGTACTGTAACTTTTATTCAACATATCTTTCTAATTTCCAGAGAGTTAACTGCTTCTACGGAAAATATATATAAACTCTAATTGAATTTCGGCATCTGTAACAAATTATAAGATCATATTTAGATGTTAAACATAAAAGTGTGATTTTAGTTTAAATAGTTAGATAAATTTTTTGCCTTAAGTAATACCAATGAACATATATGTGTCACAGTTTTTTATTTGTAATTTTAATCATTCCAGATGAGAAAGAATCTACTAGTAAAAAACATAGCATCCTAGACGGAATTTTCCGTCTAGAATAGTCAGATTTCCGTCTACATTGATTATCATAGACGGAATTCCGTCTAGGATGTTGGTCTAATAAGTTTCCGTCGAGAATGCGTTATTCTAGATGGAATTCCGTCTAAAAAAACCATCCTAGACGGAAATGCATCCTAGACGGAGTAAAATACCATCTAGGATACTTCTAGATAGAAAAAATAACCGTCTAGGATTATCCTAGACGGAAATTCCGTCTAAGATGTATCCTAGACGGAATTTCCATCTAGGATGAGTATCCTTCGAAATATTGAGCCTTCGAAAACACACTATTGAAGGATAGTGATAGCCTGCCTTGTTCTGATTTGGTTGTTCCCATCTTAATGTAGCATCGACTTACTAAGTTGAGGTAATTCTGGAGTGAGCTAGAGAAAGAGAGAATAGCTCCGGAGTTGGAAGAGGAAAAGAAAGACAGAGCTCATCGTGAGAGGAGGCCGGCTAGCAAAGCAAACAAAGAAAATTGCTAATCTCAATTCGTTGGTGCGCTATGCTCTGAAAGGGATGAGAAAATCACAAACCTGAGTAATATAAATATTCTCCATTGGTTTTCATGTGTGCATAAACCAAATTCATCTTGAGGACACCTGTTATATATTTTAAATTTGTTGCATGCGTGCATTTAAATTTTTTGTCACCATGCTTAATGATTTAATATTGAAACTTGTATTTGACGATCATAATAAAGCAAATGCTTTTTTTAAAGCTTATATTGATTGTGAATCTTCTGCTCTGTCATTCTTTTTTTCTCGTACAGAATAAGAGGCGTGTTCCATGGTGCCCGGGACCATTTTCTAGGAAATGTGATACTGAGGTATATATGTATTTGTTTCGGCTGTTGGTGGTGGTGGGGTGTGTGTGTATCACAAAACACCCTTGAACTTTCGGTGGTTCCCATGAAAGCACCATGAACTATTTTCCCACAAAACCCTCTTGAATTTTGGCTGCATCAATTTTATGGCTAATTTCACCAGATTAGTTTGGAGTTGTAGAAGCTTTTGCAATGCTCATTCTTTTGTAACAGTATTGCCATCTGTTTGACGGGGTTGCTTTGATTCTATAGAATGTTAGTTACGATCTTTTGTAGAGCAAGGATTTCATGGTAGGCATGGTTCATGGTATGATATCGACTTTTAAAAAGTGAACAAGTCGTCCAGTTCTTTTTCCCCCTCGATTCCTCTAGTATGCACAACATATTTCTAATACAAAAAATTACTTCCTTGTGTACAAACTGTTTTCATGGGGAAATGGTCATCTTTTTTACTAATTGGATTTAATTTTTTGTCACATCAATGTTGTGTGAATATCAGCTGCCCATCAATGTAGGTATATAGTAATTCAGTAGGTTTGGGTTCTATTGTTGCAGTCAATGTTAGCCTATGCCCAAGCCTAAAATCTTATAGGACCTATACAATCAATTTAATTTGATGTATGTACTTGTAGAATTGGCGGAGAAATTGGAGAAGAACAAGTTTTGGAAGCAGGGGAATAGTTGGTCATGTTCGGACGACCGCGGTGCTAGGCCGGTCGACCGAATACGTGCACAGACCCTGGGTATGATTTAGTGCTTGGTGCGGTCGACCGCCAAACCCTGTAATCAAACCCGAGAGTCTGGAGTTGGGTGCAATCGACTCCCGCGGTCGACCGTCGAATCCTGCAGTTGATTTTCTGGGTTCTGTGTTTGTCGCGGTCGACCGTGTATCGGGTCAGGCACAGTTCTTTGTTTTCTGTTCTGATTTGGTTTTGAGTTTGGTATAAATTCCAAACACGATTTAGGGTTTCGAGAAGAGCAGAATTGGGGATATTTGGAGCACAGAAAAGAGCCTTTTCTAGAGCTATTGGTTAGAGTTTTATTTGAGAGATTAAGAGATTTGTTGGTGAGATTAATTAGTGAATTTTTGTGTGATTTTGTAATCTCAGTTTGTATTCTCCTTCTCTATTAGTAAAAATCCATTCCCTTCTTGGCCCGTCGACGTAGGCAACTTACCGAACCATGTAAGATTTGTTGTTTGTGTTCTTGATGTTATTTTAGATTGTTTGGCTTTCTCTCTTGGCATTGGTATTTGTTCTTGGCACCCCATTGGTTTGGCCGCCGCGCACAACAAGTGGTATCAAAGCATAAAAAGTGGTATCAGAGCTTTGACTACGCTTGGGATAGGTGGAGGAGTAGATCGCTTTGGAAGCTCATCTAGGGCTTCAATTGGTGATAAATGTGAGTTTTTACTATTGTGGATCTCGTTTCCGTCGTGTGGGGTTGAGATGTTTCAGAGGCTCTTATTAGGGTTTCACTTGGAGGTATAAAAATCTTTCTTTTTTAGTTTGGATCTATTCTTCCTTTGTTTCATATTGGTTTGGTGGTTCTTTGAGATAGATGACCGAGAAAGAAGGAGTTGTGGAGGGTACTTCTGGCATGAAGACCATCCAAAGTTTGAATATTCACTCTATGAAGATAGATGTGGAAAAATTTAACGGCACTAACAATTTTGGTCTTTGGAGATGTGAAGTCTTGGATGCGCTCAATGCGTAAAATTTGGAGGATACTTTGGAGTTGGATGGGAAACCGGTCGACATTAAGGAAAAGGCTTGGAAGAAGATGAATCGAACGACATGTGGTGTGATTAGGTCTTGTTTAACACAAGATTTGAAATATGATGTGATCAATGAGACTTCGACAAAGAAGATTTGGGAGATCCTGGAGAGAAAGTATTTGACTAAAAATGTAGAAAATCGCTTGCATTTGAAGAGGAGGCTTTATCGCTTCCAATTGAAGAAGAGAACCTCCATTGGTGATCACTTGAACAACTACACATCGTCTTGCAGATTTGGTAAATGTAGATGTTATGATTGAAGATGGGGACAATGCATTATTATTGTTAAGTTCCTTGCCCGACGAGAAATATGAGACCTTCGTTCTTACACTTATTAATGGGAAGATATGTCTTTCGTATAGTGAGGTCACTGCTACACTTGTGAATTATCAGCTTCAGAAAGGATAATGAGACTTCAATTTATACAATAGTGGGGGCATTGGTTGCAAGAGGGAAGAGTCTAAACCGTAGTAGGAGATCACAGTCTAGAGGAGCACACCCTATAGTTGGTAAAAATTAATGTGCATTTTGTAAAGAAGATGGATATTGAAAAGCCAAATGTCCAAAGTTGACAGATCGAGCCGGGAAGAATAAGGAGAAAGTTATTCAAGCTTCAGAGGTGAATGTAGCCAAGACTAGTGGCGACAATTCAGATTCAGATTATTCAGGCTATTCGTGCACCGCACTACCGTCAGTTTGTGTTGTCGACTCTACAGAGTGAATATTGGATTCGAGTTCCTTTTATCACATTTGTCCTAGAAGGGATTGGTTCTCTAGTTTGAAGAGTTGGAAAGAAGGGATGTCATGCTCATGGCTAATGATCATGAATACTCTATTGGTGGTATCGATACCGTTCGTATTAGGATGTATGATAGGGTGATTCAAGAGTTGGATGAAGTGAGGTTCATTCCGCAGTTGAAGAAGAACATCATTTCACTTGGAGTTTTGAAGGTAGTAGGCTATCGGGTGACCTTAGAGGATGTATCTTTGAAGGTTACAGTTAGATCCATGATTGTGACGAAGGGCGTCATAAAGAAGAATTTGTACTATTTGACTAGGAGCATGATGATTGGTGGAGAGCTGACGACTTCTTTAGATTTGGCTAGACTGTGACGTTTGTTGATGCTGGGATATTTGATTGTTGATACTGTGCATGGATTATTGAGGAGTGCTTTGACCTACAGATTGAAGTCCTGTGAGCATATTGGTATGAGCAAGAATACCGAGGTAGAGTTTGACACTTCTATTCACCGAGCAAGGGGTCTTCTAGGTGGTGTTCATTCAGGCATTTGGGAGCCTTCCAAGGAGGCATCATTGAGAAGTAATAGGTATTTGGTTTCCTGTGTTGGTGATTTTTCTAGGTATTTATGAGTTGCAACCAAGTCTCGTTGGTGTGAAGTCCTAGTAGTCAACAACAAGTGGAAGAAGTGTATTGGCAGAAAAGTAATACATCGTTCTGATTTTGGTAGGGGTTCTTTTCTGTATTTGTACGGAGCTCATGGCAGTGTGAGATACTTCATTGAAGAGGAAACATTAGGGCGACGAGATGAGTTGGAAGATTTGATGGGCTGTTCCTTGCTGGAGGAGGATCGGTGTTTGATGTTGAGTATTGGTTTGTAGAGGAGTTCTGGTGTTAAGGCTTCGACATATTGGAGCCATCTTAGGTTGCCGACTATTATGTTTGGAGTATTTAGATCTGGTAGAGCTGCTTCAGATTTTAGGTTGCTTCGGATATTTGGTTGCCCAGTATATGGTCACATCGAGGATGTGAGATTTGATCCTAGTGCACATTTGGGATTCAGAAGCTTGTTTGGTTATTAGTTGTTGGATTCTGTTTTGTTCTGAGTAGATATGTCATATTTGACTCTTGACAGGTAGAGAGTGTTGATCAGATCGTTAGGATCTCACAGCAGGTGGAGAGTGATGCTACTCCACGTTGGGTGGAGATTACTCCACGTTCTCCAGATCATTCTGTGTCGTTTGGGATTCCAGCTGAGATGACACATATTGGGGATCATGTTAATTTGGATACAGATGATGAGTTAGTTGATACGAGTGTAGTAGATGGACATAATTTGGATTTGGCTATGGCCGTTGGTTCACCTCAGGTGGAGGTGTTTAGTTCGTTTTATTTTGGGGCCATTGAAAAAGTTATCAGTTGCAGATTTCTTGGTGATGTTGGAGAAGGGTTGAAAACTCTTCTTATTGATTGAGAGCCTTTGGAGGCCATTTTGTGAACTACGTGAGGTTTAATTCTTTAGACAAGAGGATACGTAGGTAGTCATTTTGATGCAGCCAGTTTGGTGAGTTGATACCGACATTTAGAGTTTGTTCGCATTCTCGTTTGGGTCTTGACTTGTTGTGGATTGAGTCCATTGTCGTGGATTTGTTTCACTTCGTACTGGACGCCACAAGTGGGACGTTTGGTTGGTATTGGTGTCGGCTCAGTTTTGGAAAAACTTCGTCGAGGTGGAGAATTGTATAATTGGCGAAGAAATTTGAGAATAACAGGTTTTGGAAGCAGGGGAACAGTTTTGGGCATGTTCGGTCGACCATGGTGCTAGGCCGGTCGACCAAATACGTGCACAAATCCTGGGTATGATTCAGGGCTCGATGCGGTCGACCGCCACACCCTGTAATCAAACTTGAGAGTCTGGAGTTGGGTACGGTCGACTGCCACGATCGACCGTCGAATCTTGCAGTTGATTTTCTGGGTTCTGTATTTGTCACGGTCGACCGTCACGGTCGACCGCGTATTGGGTCAGGCCCAATTCTTTGTTTCCTGTTCTGGTTTGGTTTTTAGTTTGGTATAAATACCAAACACAATTTAGGATTTCGGGGAGAGCAGAATTGTGGATATTTGGAGCACAGAAAAGAGCCTTTTCTGGAGCTATTGGTTAGAGTTTTGTTTGAGAGATTTGTTGGTGAGATTAATTGGTGAGTTTTTTTTGTGATTTTGTAATCTCAGTTTGTACCCTCCTTCTCTATTAGTGAAAACCCATCTCCTTCTTACCCCGTGGATGTAAGCAACTTGCCGAACCACGTAAAATTCATTGTTTGTGTTCTTATCCTTATTTTAGATTGTTTGGCTTTCTCTTTTGGCATTGGTATTTGTTCTTGGAACCACATTAGTTTGGCCGCCGCGCACAACAAGTGGTATTAGAGGACAACAATACTATGGTTGATGGGACTAGCTAAAATAAAAATGTTTGCAAGTTTATTTTTACACCTATCAAACAGTAATGGAACTTATTGTGTATTGATGACCTAAATGACTAATTGGTTGAGTAATGAACATAATTTATGATAAACTGTACATTCTTGGTTATGGAAGCTTGCATAAGTTATTTTTCTGGAATACTGTTTTGTTCACTCTTGGTGTCGGAAAACAAGTGCAGGTTTTTTAACACCTCTCAGGACCAGCAATAAAACTTGTATATTGATGACTCAAATGACCCTTCTGGCAGAGTAATTAACATTATTTATGGATAAGCTGTACACTTTTTTTATGGAATCTTAAATAAGTTATATTTCTAGAATCCTGTTTTCATCACTCTTATTTTCGAAACTTATTTCTAGAAAAATATTAGAGTGGTGTCTGCTTTTTTTTTTTTTTTTTTTGTTCTTGTTATGTTTAGGTTCCCAGGGAATGGCTTTATGCTTTTAGTCCTGTAAGAACGCACAGCTACCTGAAGAAATGCCAGTAAGTTTTGTGTCTGAGACAAACATCAAGTTTAGTATTTTGTTAGGGGGCAACTTGCTATTATCGAAACGGAAGAAATGCCAGTAAGTTTTTTTTACCTTTAAGATTGTTTATTTATCCATTTAGGAGATTTCTTAGCCTGTTTAGTCATGGGTAGAGTTCTTAGTAGTTATTTCTTTGTTTTTAAAATATATGAATTATTTACATATTTACTTTATAGGGGAAGAACCAGTACAGATTGAGCAGACAAGCAATGGAATTCAAGTAGCTGAACATTCATGTTTGGGAAGCCTTTGAGAAGGGGTAGGATATCACAAGCAAGGGAGTAGAGGATAGAAGAATGTAAAAAAAATATAAATATATCTCCTTTCTTTCCAATTGTAAATAAATATATAAATAGAAAATTAATTATCATCTATGTAAACAATTTATATATCGCTCTAGTATTTTGGTGAATGTATTATTTGAATATAATTAGATTTTATATTGGAATATAATTAGATTGTGTTGGATATGAATATGATTTGGTGATGTGCAACATTGTGCACATGTACATGTGATATATGTCATGCAAAGTAGACTAAAATTAAAAAAACTATTGTAGTATCCGTCTAGGATGAGCATCATAGACGGAAATTCCGTCTAGGATGTTTAGATGTATCCTAGACGGAATTTTCGTCTAGGATACTCATCCTAGAAGGAAATTCCGTCTAGGATACATCTTAGACAGAATTTCCGTCTAGGATAATCGTAGACGGTTGTTTTTCTATCTAAAAGCATAGACGATATTTTATTCCGTCTAGAATGCATTTCCGTCTAGGATGGTTTTTCTAGACGGAATTCTGTCTAGAATAACGCATTCTCAATGGAAACTTATTAGACCAACATCCTAGACTGAATTCCGTTTAGGATAATCAATGTAGACGGAAATCTGACTATTTAGACGGAAAATTCCATCTAGAATGATACAAAAGATAGTTAGAACCAGAACTCATTATGATAACCACAAATATCCTAAATACAAACAGTTCAATAGTTTGCAGAGCACTATTTCCACATTGCTATTCTAAATATGTTTTCCATACTTTTTTTAGATTAATATTTTAGCAATTATTTTTTCCCATTGTTAATAGCTTCCTGCAATTCTTCTATTTAATTTCTGCCGAGATTTATAATGTTGTAGTCTACTTATACAGGAAATAATTCGGGACCAAATAATCATTGCATTTCACAGGTAAAAGCATCACTTCATATTTTATGGTAGCAAATATAGAATGAATATTTTATTTTCCAACGAATATCTCTAATGTTATTTTCTCGGCAAAGTTCTAACATATCTAATTATCGACATGTTTTTCCATTATAGATATGTGTCCAATATCAATTAACCAGTTAAGCCCCCTTGTGTTCTTCCCAAGGATTATTTAAGTGTTATCTCAATTGAAATTTTAATTTATTTTATCAATTACTTGCTTATGTATCTTAGTAATTACTGTTATTGTTTACATATCACCTTTTGAATTCGCAGTCATTCTATTTTTATTTTCCGTCGAGTAATATTATTTTGTTTACATATTATCTTTTGATTCTGTTAGTGTTGACAAAATATTTATTTTATTCAAATTTAAAATTGAATCTTTTAATATAACTAGTTTTTATGTACGTGGTAAAGTATCAAAATATTTTTTTATATTTTATTACTATAAATAAGTCAGATATCTTGAGTTAAAATATGTAAAATTGAATTATTAGATTTACTATTATTTTTATTTAAATATTATTAAAAATCAATGTAATGGATTTTTAAGCTAAATTGGGATGAATGTACCTAACTGGGATATTGTAATTGTTATTATGAACTATAGTTATAGCAATAAAGAAATCATATTTCTTATTGCATTGAAAATAGAATTGCACAGCATTTTTGCATATTATAAGCTTAACTGTGACATATTAATTGGTTTCTTAAGAAAAAATATGAATTGACATAATAATATCTTCAAGTAGAATAGTAAAAGGAAATAAGTTAAATTAATAATTTATGTCATATTCCAAATTCTACTAATCCCAAGATATAATATGGAGTCAAGCAAGAATAGCAATATCTTTATGAACTAATGTTCTAGTAAAAAAGAAACCGCATTTCTTATTACATTAAAAATAAAATTGCACAACACATTGGGACATTATAAGCTCATGTTTTATAATAAATAATTTTACTAAACCATAATAATCATACAAAAATAAATTGCAATGAATGGTTCCGAGATACCTCTTCTTACGTGAGATAATAAAAATCAACCTATACAATAATATGCATTATTGAAAAGCAGTAGGATTTGAGCAAACCCATAAAGAAATTTATAATAAAACTCAAAGAAACATGAAGATTTTAATCAAGTGCGCATTGCAAAACATTGCACCTAGAGAGTAATTGTCCAAAAACAGTAAGATTAGAGCAAACCTATAAACAAATTTAGAATGAACTCGAAGAAACATGAAGATTTTAAAGAATTGCACATCGTAGAACTTTACAATTAGAGAGTAATTGTCCAAAAACAGTAAGATTAGAGCAATCTCATACATAAATTTACAATAAATTTTGAAGAACAAAACATACCAATTACAGAAAAGACAAAGAAATACACCTATAATTGTCCAAAAGCAGTAATAAAAAGACAAAAACTAAATAATAATGGTAACTATAGTATAATTTTATGTGATGAAAGCAATCACATAAGCATACAAAACTACTAATAATGTTGTATGAAAATCCCTTATAAAAGTTCCTAATTCTACTAAAAATTAAGATATGATATAAAATGATCAAAAAAATATTATCCTTTATTATTTTTGTTTCATATTTTAATTGAACCAAGATCAATCTTTCTCCACCTTTATTTTTTCTGGGCAATTCTAGAGTAGCATCTTCATCATTTACGTCGATTGTAATATCAAGTTGGAGTTAGATTTCTTGTGCTATTATATTTCCTTCGCCTCGTTCATCTTTTGTTTTTTCATCTAACTTCACCAGGAATTTAAACGTTTTCGATATTCAACACAAATTTCTAAAAATATGGACTCTGATTAATTTTCTGTTTCAATGAGAACAAATATTATTTTAATATATATGGAAATTTTTTAATTTTCTAAATTATTACTTGAATAGAGTTAGGAAGTACCTCTTTTTCTATAATGAATTTTTCTGTTGTACATCCAATAAGAGTTTTTGCTGTATCAAATAGTGTTACTCTTGCATTATCCGTGCTATTTTCCATAAGAATCTTAACTACGTACCTGTAGTTTTCATTGTCGATTTCTAGAGATAGTTAATATTGTATTTTAATATGTTCATACCATAAAAAAGATATATTACTTAACATTGGTACTGAGTCATTAATGATTCTGTGGCATTTATCATTAAGGCACTCTTTATTGATATCTTTATCTACCTTCTTGTTGCAACATTTGCAAGCATAGAACCATGGCTCGAGTCAATTCAAAATAGTAGTTATTTTTGCCTTAAATGTGCAATAGCGTGTCTGTATATTGATAAAATTTAGTTAGGTTTAAATATGTTAATAAGAATAGGTTTCTAATATTGTACATGTATTGAACACTATGATGTATGCATAATATCACTAATTTGAATTTCTTTTGCATTTATAAAAAACCATTGATGGAGATCCTTTTGTTATTGCGGCTTCTTCCAAATGAAACCTGCATATTAGATTAAAATATAATATTATTTACTATTGTGTTATATGAAAGTATGCTTGTTCTACTTACCATTCCCTTAATTCTTTAGCTAGTTATATTTTTTAGGTTGATACATATTGTTGATATAATTTACAACGATATGCTTGTCTTCCCTGTAAAATTGAGATAATTACTGGATAAATTTTATGTTTAGTTGTCTTTATTAAGAATTTCAGTAATAAATTATGTACCTTTATATATAGAGATTTTAAAATCAAATAATGCTATTACTGGCTTATCTTTGATTTCTGCTTCAAGAATTGATCCTTCATTTGTAGATAAATCCCCAAATAAAGTTGCGCGCATAGTCAATCCACTATATATGAAAAAAGAAAGTACGTTAATCTTATTTTTTCTTATGATATTGGAAATAAGTATCATGAATATACCTTTTATCCATTAGAGTGATTTCCCTCTTATTGTCTGGTTTGTTATGTTTTGTAATATAGTTGATCACGACTTCACGTTAGTTGTTATTGCAAGAATATCTGCAATCAATTTTATAAAAAACTTATGATTCTATAAATTAACGTCTTATTTTGTATTGAAAGATCAAAGTAAGAAATTTATAAGTACTTACTAATTTTTGTTGCATCTTTCATGGAAAATGCTTCTTTAAATGGGACAAAGTTGTTCAATATGTTCTCCAAGGGGAAACCTGTTGGTGCTTCTTAGATTTCTCCATTTAAGTAACTTGTGGATACTTGAAAAAGCTGGGTTTATTCCTTTCATTTCTCCATTTGAAATGAAAATAATTTGATTCTTTCGAAGCATATCTATAAACTTTTCGATAGTCTCTCCGTACATAAATCATTGTATTTTGTTACCCTTAAAATATTATTAACACCAGAGATAAATATTTGGAAAATATAATTAATTAATACTAAGCTATTTATTATATTTTAATTAGTTATATGTAAACAGAAAAATAACATAAAAATTCATTCTGAAAATTATTAGGGTTTTAATGAAATTTACCAAATAGAGCTAAATTATAAATGCTGATATTATGATAATAACAAAAAAATGCAATATTTTCTCCTTTTTATTCTATTACAGACAAAAAATTTCATAACCCAAGCGGCAATATTTATCTTCAGAACTATGCTTGGAGGCTCTAGTACAATATCTAAGGCTAATTCTATATCAAACTCCAGAATAGTGGTAATCACCACATTTTTAAATTCTCTGACAATTTTATATCTCTTTGCATAAGTAATGGATGGACTTATTATGTATTCTCAAGGTAGGATCTCACGATATGTGTTGTCAGTTAATGGCATTGTACTAATTGATGAGAGAAGACCTCGTATTAAAAGATTCCAAATTAATATAATAAAAATAATATGTATAGAATGTATGTTAGCAAAACGTACGAAGGAGTGCATGACGTACAGATAAAAGTTATGTTAGTCTAATTAACCAAATGATAGATTTCGTTGTATCATCGGAATACTTTCACATGTTACCTTTTGAAAGTTTTAGTGATCATGTATCTTCAGTTGATATTATTTCTTGAGTTTTGAAAAGTACACACTGCTTTCTGTATGTAGTCTCATGATTGTGCTTTCCTTAGTCTTAAAATTTTTTGTGCATACACCAATTTCAATTTGCTGATATCATATATTTTTGAAATCTTGTGCAAGTAACTCTTAAGAGAATCTGACATATTTCTGTAGACTCCAAAACTGAATTATTTATATTTATTTGTTTTTTATTTTCTTCTGTATTTTTGTGGAATGAAAGACAAGAGAAATATTGGTCTATATGTGACGCTCCTGGGTTCACACAAGGCTGCAGTCCAAGGTGAAATCAAGAATGTCAAACCTGCCATGCACCACACCGTACAATAACATGTTTCACCATCACAATTCTATCACTCTAGTAAAGTCAATAACAGGTGTAGGTACAAAAACAAGTAAAAGATAATACGAGAGATAATTGATGAAATGATAGAGATCAAAATAATATTTCATCATCCAACATACAGAAATACAAAGTAAATGTCTGAAATGAATAAACTGGAGTTCTTAACAAGTCTCAAATACAACAAGTCTGAGCAAAGGAAATAAGACATACAGCCTTTACAACATCTATAAAATAGTCCTTGAATGTCTAACAAAAACTACAATGGAGCTCCAAAATAAAGCATAACTAGAATAGATAGCTGAACACTAAAGTGTGTCGTCATCAACCCGCGACTCTCCGAGCTCCTGGCTCGTTACCTGAAAGGGGGAGAGACAACGAGCGTCAAAGCACTAGCGAGCAACATCACAACCAACCCCAAGGGAGAGGGCTCGTTGTATATGAAAAATACAGTTATCACAAAATATATATATATATATAATCAATTATCCTAAAATATAATGGGTTTTAATACTTAGGAAATTTCAACACGAGCATAGGTACGTCGAGCGAAATAATCCAAACAAGGAAACCCTTATGTATATACCTTGTATCTCAAATTGTAAATCCCTAGATACCAAACCCGAAACCTAATACGGAACCAATAATAAAGAGAAAATACAACCCATCTCAGAACATAAATACTGAATCACGTCATAACTAACATAGGTGTCATGTCATAGCCTACATAAGTGTCATGTCATAACCTCATGTAAAGTGCCATATGCAGGGTTAATACAAGTGTCTAATACACGAACCAAATATAGTGATGTACCAACTCATGGTACAAAAGAGTAAATGTCCAACACGAGGACTGAAATGGATTACAGTCCAACACGAGGACTCCTATGGATTTTAGTCCAACACGAGGACTGTGCAACTGTGCAAACATCGCTAATATACATAGAAAGATCTCCTATACATATTTCACACTCGACTCGGTGTGCAAATCCTAAACTGATACCCTCAGCTCATCTATCATGCATAGATACATAGTAAGATTTAAGACCAAAGTCAGGAAATCGAGGAAAAATCCCCCAACAGGCGTAATGCTCAACAAAAACCAACAAGGCAGAAAATCTGTGCGGCGGTCGACCGCAGAGGTCACTCCGGTCGACCGCAGAGGTCACTCCGGTCGACCGTGCACAGCGCCAAACAGCACTGAGCTCAAAACTATGCGGAGGTCGACCTCAGAGGACACTCCGGTCGACCGCGCGCTGAGCAGAAACTATCTGCTCAGCAGATCGCTCAGCGGTCGACCGCAGCGCCCACCACGGTCGACCGCACAAAGGGCAGACATGCTCTACCCTGCGTCCACCGCGGTCGACCGCGAAGCAGACAGAGCCTAGATTTGGGTTTCTGTCAACTTCAAAACATATGTACAAAATGATTTCTTATGATATTTAAAATACTAATGTTTCTAGTATGATATTTGGCAGAAAACAACAAATTTAAATATTTAAAATCTATCACAAATATCCCAAACATATAAACATGATTTAAATGTTTTTTAAAACAATAAAAACAAGATTTGACTTTTGCTAAACACGTTTTTAGAT
Source organism: Asparagus officinalis (assembly GCF_001876935.1). Lineage (NCBI taxonomy): Eukaryota > Viridiplantae > Streptophyta > Magnoliopsida > Asparagales > Asparagaceae > Asparagus > Asparagus officinalis. The sequence goes on along the minus strand of NC_033795.1, from coordinate 77,931,887 downwards.
CTAGATCTCATAAATAAAAATTTGTTGGTGAACTTTAAAAATCCGAAATACTTAGTTCTTACATCATATACCATAATGATCTATTTTCTACTCATAAAATACGATTTAGGCTCGAAATACTTAGTTCTTACATCATATACCATAATGATCTATTTTCTACTCATAAAATACGATTTAGGCTCAATAAGACCAAATTAAAGCTCAAATAAAGCATGAAAAACAAAGAGGGTGAGGTTGGGCGAGATGTTACTCGCCTCTGGTGATAAATGAACCCTAGATCTGTAAGAGAACGATTTCCTTCGCTGAATCCCTCCAAAAACCCGCTGCAAATCCTTTGAAACTCCTCCCAAATCACCAAGAAAAGAAAACTAGGGTTTTAGGGAAGAGAATGGGCTAGGGTTTCTGATTTTAGATGAAAAGAGGGCTCACTCGGGTTCATTAGAATATATACTAAGCCCACAACCCGATCCGAAACCCGTTTAGACCCGAACCTAGAAAAAAAATCTTTGTCTGCTGTGCGGTCGATCATTGTGCCCTGTGCGGTCGATCGCCGCGCCCTGTGCGATCGGCCGTTCAGCAGAAAAATGCCTGCTAAGCCTGATTAACAACATGCTGGTCACTCTACTTGATTTCTCTCACATGGAATCACTCGTTGGGTTCCCAAACACTGGTTATCATATTTATCTATAACATATATGATTATTTATCATAAAAGAATTATTTATCACTAATAATTCACATGTATTCATTATAAAAATTACGGGGTTCTACATTCTTCCCCCCCCCCCTTAAAAGAATTTCGTCCTTGAAATTCGAAAATCGTGTGCATCTCGCAATATGAACTTCTAGATGAACATATAGAAATATTTATACCTAACGATCTAAAATGGTAATACTCCTGCTCGAACCCTAATCTAGTGGACCTAGTACATCGGGTGAAAAATCCAAACAAGGAACCCCCCATATATATACCATGTGTTCCAAAAAATTAAGAATTAAGCGGAAATATTCACATTCTAGTGTTAAATATAAATATAACCGAAGATATAAACATAATATAAAATACATATCATAAAAATTAATTTACCTGTTCAAACAGGAGTGGGTAGTCGCGACGCATGTCCTCATCGCGCTCCCAAGAAATCTCCTCAATGCCTCCTCGGTTCCACTGAACTTTCACCAAAGGGATAACCTTGTTCCTAAGTCTCTTGTCCTCCCTAGCAAGAATACAAACCGGAATCTCGACAGTAGTCAAATCCTCCTGAAGATCTACCTCTGGTGCATCCAGTATTCTCTGTTGCTCCTCATCATGTAAGTGCTTCTTAAGCATAGAAACATGAAATACATTGTGTATGCTAAACATCGATGTTGGAAGATCTAGTCTGTATGACACAACTCCAACACGCTCCAGAATCTGAAATGGTCCAATATATCTCGGGTCTGTATGACACAACTCCAACACGCTCCAGAATCTGAAATGGTCCAATATATCTCGGCGCAAGCTTCCTCGTCGTCCGAATCGCTGCACGCCTTTCATAGGCGATACCTTCAGCATAACTAAGTCTCCAACCTGAAACTCCAAGGGTCTTCGTCTCTTATCGGTATAGCTCTTCTGCCGACTCTGAGCTGCTAGAATCCTTTCTCTGATCAAGGCTATTTTCTCAGTAGTCTGCCTCACCAGCTCCGGCCCAAGCATCAAGCTGTCCTCCAGCTCGGCCTAACATATCGGTGACCTACAAGGTCTCCCGTACAATGCCTCATACGGGGCCATACCGATCGTCGCTTGATAACTATTGTTATAAGCAAACTCTACCAGTAGAATATGATCCTCCCAACTACCCTGGAAATTAATGACATAAGCTCGCAACATGTCTTTTAACACCTGATTTACTCTCTCTGTCTAACCATCCGTCTGGGGGTAGGAGACACTGCTGAATGATAGACTGCTGCCAAAAGAGTCCTGAAAACTCCTCCAAAAGTGCAAAGTGAACACCGAACCTCGATCTGATACGATCGTGTCTGGAACTCCATGAAGTTGAACTATCTCCCGGATGAATATCCTCACATATGCCTCGGCGGTGTAAGTTGTCCTCACTAGAATGAAATGTGCCGACTTCGTCAACCGGTCCACAATCACCCAAACTGAATCATTCCCCTTCTTCGACTTCGGCAGCCCTACAATGAAGTCCATAGATATGTCTGCCCACTTCCACTCTGGAATGGGTAAAGGCTGAAGTGTCCCCGCCGGTCTCTGATGCTCTGCCTTCACCTGCTGACAGGTATAACACTTAGCCACATATTCTGCAATCTCCCTATGCATACTACTCCACCAAAAGCGCCTCTTCAGGTCCTTATACATCTTAGTGGTCCCTGGATGTATTGTGTACCTAGAACGATGTGCCTCATCAAATAACTCTCTCTTCAGTTCGGCACTGGATGGCATAACTAGTCTACTCTTCATCCGGAGACCTCCATCCGCTCCAATGGTCCAATCAGCCTTAGGCTCTTTGAAAATCTCCTCCTTTCGGATTTGAATCCAAGAGTCCCCCAACTGAGCTCTGACAACTCTGTCACTCCAAGATGGTTGCACTGACACAGCTCCCAAAAATGCACTGGTTCCTCCAATCTCGGGTCTAAAATCAAACTGGCTAAGAGTGGTAAGATCTCGATGTAATGAACACCTCAAAGCCGAAACCTGATGTCGACACTTCCTGCTTAAAGCATCTGCTACGATGTTCGCCTTCCCCGGATGATACTGGATCACGAACTCATAGTCCTTGATAAACTCAATCCATCTCCTCTGTCTCTGGTTGAGTTCCTTCTGGGAAAAGAGGTACTTCAGAAAAGAGGTACTTCAGACTCTGATGGTCTGTGAACAACTCAAACTGCACTCCATAGAGGTAGTGCCTCCATGACTTCAGTGCAAATACCACTGCTGCTAACTCTAAGTCATGAGTGGGATAGTTCTGCTCATACACCCTCAACTGCCATGAGATATAGGCTACTACCCTCTGAGTCTGCATCAATACGCCTCCTAAGCCTGCCAACGATACGTCGGTATACACAACGAAGGTCCTATCGCTGCTCGGAATGGTCAAAACCGACGCCGTGGTCAGCTTAGCCTTCAAAATATCAAAGGTCTTCTGACACTCCATGCTCCAAATGAACTATACACCCTTCTTCGTAAGACGTGTAAGCGGTGTCGAAATCTTCGAGAAGTCCTGAATGAACTTTCTGTAGTAGCCAGCTGAACCCAAGAAGCTACGAATCTCGGCCACTGTCTTCGGCGGCTCCCAATTAAGAACTGCTGTAACCTTAGCTGGATCAACTGCTATGCCCTCTCTACTGATGACGTGGTCAAGAAATCTAACTTCTGAAAGCCAAAATTCACATTTGCTGAACTTAGCATATAGCTGATGCTCGTGTAGAGTCCTCAAAGCTATCCGTAGATGCTCCTCGTGTTCTGCCTCCGATCTTGAGTAAATAAGAATATCATCGATAAAAACGATCACAAACTGATCTAAGAAGGGACGGAAAACCTGGTTCATCAAGTCCATGAATATCGCGGGTGTATTGGTTAACCCAAATGGCATGACCAAGAACTCGAAAGATCCGTATCGAGTAAGAAAAGCAGTCTTGGGAATATCCATCTCCCGAACCCGTAACTGATGATAGCCCGAACGAAGATCAATCTTCGAGAAATACTATGCTCCCTGCAACTGGTCGAACAAGTCATCAATCCTATGTAATGGGTACCTATTCCGGATAGTGACTTTGTTCAACTCTCTATAATCTATGCACAATCTCATACTACCATCCTTCTTCTTCACGAAGAGGACCGGTGCGCCCCACAGAGAATGACTCCGACGAATAAAACCCTGAGCTAATAACTCATCCAACTGGGTCTGAAGCTCCCTTATCTCAGCTGGTGCCATACGATAGGGTGTGCGGGATATCGGGGCTGTGCCTGGCTGTAACTCTATACAGAACTCAACCTCTCTCACAGGAGGTAATCCAGGTATGTCCTGAAAGACATCCTGATACTCTGAAACAACTCTAGTCTCTAATAAATTGACACCCTGATCCCGTCGCATCACCTCCTCGATGTATGCCAGAAATGACTCCATAAATCGGTTGACCTGAGAAGTGGCTACAATCATCTCGGACCCATCGGACGCTCGCAACTTGACTGTCTTCGTAAAACAGTTAATACTGATATGGTAGGAAGACAACCAATCTATACCAAGGATGACATTGAACTCGGATATATGCAACACTATCAAATCAACTATGAACTCCGACTCGTCTAAACTGACGGTACACCTCCTACAAACGCTCTCCAGAAGCGATACCTCACCTAAAGGGGTGAAAACCGATAAAGGGTGTCTAGAGGCTGAGCTACGAGCTGGAGTCTAGTCATAAATGCATGAGAGATGAAAGAATACGAAGCTCTCGAATCGAAAAGAATACGGGCAGGGAAAGAATCCACAAGGAACGTACCCTCCACTACGGCTCCCCTAGCTCCATGATCACAGGGAACTACTGCATAAACCCTGCTTGTGACTGAAGACTGCTCTGCTACAGGAGATGGAGAATATGGGACAATCTTTCCCTGAGGAACCTCCTGAACTGCTCGAATCTGCCCCCCTGTTCTGCTGGCCCTGAACTCTACCCTGCTGTCGCTGCTGCTGGTGGTTCGGACCCTTGCCCTGCTGGGCTCCTGCTGGTGCGCTTTGACACTCCGATGCCTTATGCCCGACCTTGCGACAGTTAAAACAAGATCCTTGGAACTTGCACTGCTGATGCGCTCTCTGATCCTGCTGGGGTCCCTTCTTATAAGGGCCCTGATGCAGCTGCTGAGATCCATAAAAAGATCTCTTGTTCTTTCCCTTGTCCCCGCTCTGCCCTGCCTTGGCCTTCCCTTCCTTATCCTTCTGGAACATAGTAGTCTCAATCTCCTGTGAAGTGGCGGCCTCAGCCACCTCCCTAACTGAATAGAACCTCCTCGAGACGAGGTACCGGTGGAGATTAGGGCGAAGCCCTGCTAGGAACATCTGAGCCTGACGCTCTCCTGTCTGCCACATACCCGTGAAATGTAGCAACTCCATGAACCTGCTCTCAAAATCTGCAACTGTCATGTCCCCCTGAGTCAACCGGGACAACTCAAGCTCCTTCCCAGTCCGTGCTGCAGAAGAAATGTACTGCCCATCAAAGAAGTATATGAAGTCCTCCCATGTGAGGGTCGTCCTCTGCTCTGGAGTAAACTGAAGTCGGTACCATCTCCCGGTATCTTCCTTCAGGCTGTAGGATGCTAATCTCTGCTTCTGAACTGAATCCACACTGAGTATGTCAAGAATATTGCCCACATCCTCCTTCCACTTACGGGCTGCAAGAGGGTCTGGTGATCCCTGGAACTCTGGTGCCCTCATCTTCTGGTACCTCTCTACCATACGGAGTCAAGCCTCCTGCTCTGTGGCTCTATCTGGGACTGCTAGAGGAACAACTATAGGCGCGATCTCTAGGGATCTCTCTCTGACAGGAACGGCGGGTATCCCCTGCTGCTGAGCTACTGGTGGTGGTGGTGTCCGTGGTGCTATGTGAGTCATCACCAACTCCTCAATGGCTGTCATCCGGGCAATAAGAGAAGCCATGATATCCACCAAATACTGAGGAGCCTGTTGCGGCTCCCGGTGGAGTCTGCTGTGACTCTGCTTGCCCAGCTCTCCGAGTACGAGGCCTACCACGTCCTACCATCTCTCTCTCTCTAATGATAAGAAAATAAGAGTTTATGAGTCAAAATAGACCTTTATAAATAACGTATCACAATACAATTTTCTCAACATATAGTATTCATGCAAATACTTTAAATTTACACAAAATAGTTATCATAAAAAAATTCTTAAATTTTGAGATATACGCATATATCGTCCTCACTCATACTAGGGACTCCTTACGGACTCTATACATGAATCCTAAGAAACTCTATCCTAGCTCCACGACTCGACACAGGATGATCCTAAGGATACTGGAACTAGAGCTCTGATACCAACTGTGACGCCCCTGGGTTCACACAAGGCTGCAGTCCAAGGTGAAACCAAGAATGTCAAACCTGCCATGCACCACACCGTACAATAACATGTTTCACCATCACAATTCTATCACTCTAGTAGAGTCAATAACAAGTGTAGGTACAAAAGCAAGTAAAAGATAATACGAGAGATAATTGATGAAATGATAGAGATCAAAATAATATTTCATCATCCAACATACAGAAATACAAAGTAAATGTCTGAAATGAATAAATTGGAGTTCTTAACAAGTCTCAAATACAACAACTCTAAGCAAAGGAAATAAGGCATACAGCCTTTACAACATCTATAAAATAGCCCTTGAATGTCTAACAAAAACTACAGTGGAGCTCCAAAATAAAGCATAACTAGAATAGATAGCTGAACGCTAAAGTGTGTCGCCATCAACCTGCGACTCTCCGGGCTCCTGGCTCGTTACCTGAAAGGGCTAAAATCATGGATCCTATCAAAGAGGGTTTTGGTATTTAGAAATTTACAACACGAGCATAGGTACGTCGAGCGAAATAATCCAAACAAGGAAACCCTCATGTATATACCTTGTATCTCAAATTGTAAATCCCTAAATACCAAACCCGAAACCTAATACGAAAACAATAATAAAGAGAAAATACAACCCATCTCAGAACATAAATACTGAATCATGTCATAACTAACATAGGTGTCATATCATAGCCTACATAAGTGTCATGTCATAACCTCATGTAAAGTGCCATATGCAGGGTTAATACAAGTGTCTAATACACGAACCAAATATAGTGATGTACCAACTCATGGTACACAAGAGTAAATGTTCAACACGAGGACTGAAATGGATTATAGTCCAATACGAGGACTCCTATGGATTTTAGTCCAACACGAGGATTGTGCAACTGTGCAAACATCGCTAATATACATAAAAAGATCTCCTATAAAGATTTCACACTCGACTCGGTGTGCAAATCCTAAACTGGTCCCCTCAGCTCATCTATCATGCATAGATACATAGTAAGATTTAAGACCAAAGTTAGGAAATCGAGGAAAAATCCCCCAACAGGCGTAATGCTCAACAAAAACCAACAAGGTAGAAAATCTGTGCGGCGGTCGACCGCAGAGGTCACTTCGGTCGACCGCGCACAGCGCCAAACAGCATTGAGCTCAAAACTATGCGGCGGTCGACCGCAGAGGACACTCCAGTCGACCGCGCGCTGAGCAGAAACTATCTGCTCAGCAAATCGCTCAGTGGTCGACCGCAGCGCCCACCACGGTCGACCGGACGAAGGGAAGACAGGCTCTGCTCTGCGGTCGACCGCTGCGTCCACCGTGGTCGACCGCGAAGCAGACAGAGCCCAGATTTGGGTTTCTATCAGCTTCGAAACATATGCACAAAATGATTTGTTATGATATTTAAAATACTAATGTTTCTAGTATGATATTTGGCAGAAAACAACAAATTTAAACATTTAAAATCTATCACAAAGATCCCAAACATATAAACATGATTTAAATGTTTTTTAAAACAATAAAAACAATATTTGACTTTTGCTAAACATGTTTTTAGATCTAGATCTCATAAATAAAAATTTGTTGGTGAACTTTAAAAATCTGAAATACTTAGTTCTTACATCATATACATAATGATCTATTTTCTACTCATAAAATACGATTTAGGCTCAATAAGACCAAATTAAAGCTCAAATAAAGCATGAAAAACAAAGAGGGTGAGGTTGGGCGAGATGTTACTCGCCTCTGGTGATAAATGAACCCTAGATCTGTAGGAGAACGATTTCCTTCGCTGAATCCCTCCAAAAACCCACTGCAAATCCTTTGAAACTCCTCCCAAATCACCAAGAAAAGAAAACTAGGGTTTTAGGGAAGAGAGGGGGCTAGGGTTTCTGATTTCAGATGAAAAGAGGGCTCTCTCGGGTTCATTAGAATATATACTAAGCCCACAACCCGACCCGAAACCCGTTTAGACCCGAACCTAGAAAAAAAATCTCTGTCTGCTGTGCGGTCGATCGCCGCACCCAGTGCGGTCGACCGCTCAGCTGAAAAATGCCTGCTAAGCCTGATTAACAACATGCTGGTCACTCCACTTGATTTCTCTCACATAGAATCACTCGCTGGGTTCCCAAACACTGGTTATCACATTTATCTATAATATATATGATTATTTATCATAAAAGAATTATTTATCACTAATAATTCACATGTATTCATTACAAAAATTACGGGGTTCTACACTATATTAATCTTACATACAAATTCCATGTTTATTAAATTTATAAAACTTTGCATTTGATGTAATCGAAGTCATTATCCAATGAAATAGTGCTGACAACATGTTACTTTTCCATAGGGATAACTACTGGTGATACGAAACTGAAGTTGATTAGTTCAGTGGATATAGGATTCAACTAATGGAAGATTAAGATAATGAATAATAAAAATAGAGGACCAACAGATTTCCTTCCTAGAACTATTAAATAGAATTTACACTATCACAAATACAAATCACAAGATGCATGAAACTTTTAAAAAAAATACAATTTTATTTCCCCCACTATCAGGCCGACTTTTACAAATAATTATAATTAATTACTTTAAAATAATATAATATAATCTAATAAAAATAAAATAGATGGAAGTACTGTAAAAATTATTGTAATTAGATACCATGATTAATTGACTAAAATAAGAAGAACAATATCTAATCTAGTTCATAATTTTTAAACAATCTAATCTAATTCTAATAAGAAACGAATAACAAAGATAAAAAGTCATCATTATTAAATAAAAAAGAGAGACACCAAGACCGAACCTTGGAGAGAGAACAGTTGATAATTGCTTCAAAGTCTGAGAAATATTTGATGAGAAAAGAAAGTGGATTTGGTGCTTTACTTATACCCAAAGAGTCCTATTGCTATAATAAGAATTTGGTTATAATAAGAATTCGGTTATCTTTGTGAATGCACGTATTAAAAGATAGATACAATCATAGCACGTGTAATATGATATCTTTCTGTAATATAAACTTATTATATTATTGTTAATAAATTAATCATAATATGATTTTATACGTGCAAAGTAGATAAATTAGTTTAAACTTTTAGATAGTGTATAATATTTCAAACTTAAAAAAGTATAATAGCCTTATTATATAATATCACATATTAAGGATAGATATATTAGTTGTATTAAGGATAAATATATTAGTTTAAACTTTAAAGTAGAATTTGATTAATGTAGAATTTTATTAGGATTAGGATAGTTCAAACTTTAAAGTTATTTGATTAGGATTAGAATAAATTATTAAATACAATTTGAAAATTAGAATTGATTAGTGATAGGATAGTTCAAACTTTATAGGGATATTTTTGTCTACAAAAAGATTTTTTTGAACTCGTACTTTTAAAGGGAGTACGATCGCCGATATTTTATGAGCAGAAAATATTTGCATTGTATTTATTTAAATTTAGTTAATTATATATAACAATAAGGAATAATGCAAATAAGAAAATAAATTTAATTTAAGTAGCACGTTATTAGATAAGGGAGGATGTTTGAAAAGTATCTTTTTTTTATATTCTAGTAATTAGCACCGTACTTCACGAAATGTTTTTTTGTACAACGTGAGATAATTTTAACAGATTGAAATCAATTTAATTTTCTTGAACTAGGAAGATGGACGATGAGGATCGAGGACATGTTGTGCTTTATTTAAGAAAAGAAATGATGATGTGGCAAGCTCTGAGAGGGTTTGTGGCAATAGAAATGTTAGGGGCACACCCCGAACCACAATCTCAATCACACCTCCTCTCCCTCTATAGTGCATTGGGCTCCACATTAATTTTTTTTTAAAAATTTGATGTGGGACCCAATGCACTATAAAGGGAGAGGAGATGTGGTGGAAGGTGTGGTTGGGGGTGTGCCCCTAGCACTACTCTCGTGGCAAAGAGTTTTGGCGTAATGTATACATATAGTAACAATTGGTGGACGACTCCTAAAGTCTTAAAAACATGTCATATGTCAAAAAACTACCACGTGTCCCACCTATCCCATCAGAAAATTAACACCTAATTCAATTATCACCTAAGAATCCTAATCAAATTAAAATAAATCAAAATCATCCTTTATATATAAATGGGTGAATTACTCCTAAAGGTTAAAGAAATATGTCATATGTCAAAAAACAATTGCCTTTTGTCCACCTATCCTATCAAAATTTAACATGTTGACACTTAATCTCATCTTTACCTAAAAATCCTAATCAAATTAAAAAAAAATATAATTATAAAAATTCTAATAATCGAAACTCTCCTTTATAATCCTTTTTACTAAAGAATTCTTATCAAATTAAAACTATACATTACTTGAAATTTCTATTAATCAAAGCTCTCTTTTATATAAAAGGGTTTTTCAACATTAGAAATTTATCACTTATTACTTTTAAAACCCAAAATTACAATTATCCTCCTAAAAGTTAAAAAAATTACAAACTATCCCTTAGGATTAAAAATTTACCAACAAACCCATAAAAATCTAAAAATTACAAATAGCACCATAAATTTCAAAAAAATTATAAATTGCTCTTTTAAAATCCATAAATTACAAACAATTTATAAAAAGGCAAAATACTATGAACAATCATCTAAAAAGTTTACAAATTACAAATAGTTGTTTGAAGTTTTATAAATGAACCCCTAAAAGTTTTGGAACCAGCCCCTTCGTAGTTTCACATAATACAAATATCCCTTTGAAAGTCATTCAAACAGTCATTAAAAAATTTACATTTTGCCCCATAAAAGTTGTGAAAATAACAAATATTCTACTAAAGATCTTGAAATATTACAAACAACTCGCTAAAATTTTACAAATGACCCTGTAAAAGTTTTAAAGACTACAAATGCCATAAAAATATGAATATTACAAATAACCTTTGAAAGTTGCAAGCAACCCCTTAAGTTTCAAATATTATAAATAAATCCTAGATAAATAAGAGAAATACAAATAGCACAAAAAATTTAGAAAACTATAAAATACCACCTTTAAAATTCATTACTTTTTAACAATCCCTAAAATCCAAAAATTATGAACAATCCTCTAAAAAGTTCAAAAATTACATATAGCCCTGAAGGTTTACAAACAAACATATAAATATTTTACAACTAGCCCCTTGAAAGTTTTTAAAATTATAAATATCCCCCAAAAATTTTTACAAACAGTCATTTAAAAATTTTACAACTAGCCCCATGAATGTTGTTAAAGTAACAAATTGTTAAAATTTTTAAAATATTAAAAATTCCTTCAAAACTTTACAAATATCCCCTTGAAAGTTTTCAAAATCACAAACATCCCTGAATGATTCACAAAAAACCTATGAAAGTTTTCTAACATATAAATATTCCCACAAAAGTTTCACAAAGCAGCCTCCTGAAACTTTTCAACCACCCCTTGAAACTTTTGACAAAATACAAACACCCTCAAAACTTTACAAACAATACTCTGAAAAATTCCATGATTATAAATTGTGGAAAAACCCAGAAAAACCTATTTTTAGTGTCATGGAGTAAACTCATGTCATTCGTAAGTCGACTGATGTCTGTCATGATTCGACTTATGAATTGATGAGTCAACTCATAAAATGCCCTAGAATTGTGATTTCTTTTCTGCTCAGTTGACTGATAGGCGATCAGTCGACTAATGAGCTCATTCCTAGGCTGTTTTTTTATTTTCTGTTTGGTTTGGGATTGGGTGTTTGTATAAATACAAACACGGTTTTTAGATTTCTTAATGAGAGTATTAGCAGCCTTTTGAGCACTTTGAGTGGGAGAATTTGTGAGGGACTTGAGAGTTTTGATTTAGGGTTATATTTGTGAGATTATTGAGTGATTATAATCTCTATTGGCACTCTCTCTCTCTTTATTAGTGAAATCTATCTCCTCCTTGCCCCGTGGACGTAGGCACATTACTGAACCACGTAAATTTGGTGTCTTGCTTGTGTGGTTCTTATTTTTGGTTGTTGATTTGTGCCCCTATGTCGTTTGTGTTCATGTTCATCAATTCAGCTGCGCACAACAAGTGATATCAGAGCTTCAGGTTTGGCTTGGGGTTTGATTTGAAGGATTTCGTGCAGATTCTAGTTTGAAGAGATTGGATCATCACAATGATCGAAGAAACTACATCCGTATCATCCCTAACTAAGGAGATACAAGGTTTGAGCGTTACTAATACTAAAATTGATGTTCAAAATTTTGATTGTAAGATAAATTTTAGTTTGTGGAGGTGTCAAGTGATAGATGCATTAGACGCTCAAAATTTGGAGGAGACTCTTGAATTACAAGAGAAACCCGATGATATGTAGGATAAGGTTTGGAAGAAAATAAATAGTAGAGCATGTGGGGTTATTAGATCATATTGACGTCGGATTTGATTTATAATGTCATGAATAAAACATCGGTAAAATGGTTGTGGGAAACACTCAATAACAAGTACTTGACGAAAAATATTGAGAATATACTTCATTTAAAGAAGAGGCTTTACCAATTCAAGATGAAGAGGAGAGTTTCCATTAGAGAGCATGTTAATAACTTCACAAAGTTACTATCAGATATGGCCAATGTGGATATCATGGTAGAGGATGAAAACAAGGCGATGTTGTTGCTATGTTCATTGACAGAGAATAATTATGGTACCTTTGTCCTTACGATGATTAATGGTAGAACCACTGTCAGTTATAAAAAGGTGACCTCAGCATTGGTGAATTATAAATTGAGGAAGAGTGATGGTGAAACTTCTGAGAAGGCATCGGGAAATGCGTTGGCAGTGAGAGGTCGTAGTCCAAACCACCGTCCATTTAATCACTCAAAGTCGAAACAAAGAGGTGGTCATAGAAGTGTGGGTAGGAATCAATGTGCTTTTTGCAAATAGGATGGGCATTGGAAAAATGAATGCCCAAAGTTGAGAGATAGAGCCAGGAATAATAAGGGGAAAGTCGGACAGACTTCAGAGGTGAATGTTGCTAAAGTTAGTGGTGATAATTCAGATTTAGATTCTTCAGGCTATTCATGCCCAACATTACCATTAATTTGTTATGCGGACTCTACAGAGTGGATGTTGGATTCGGCCGTTACATACCATATTTACCTTAGGAGAGATCGGTTCTATAGCTTTGAGGAGTTGGAGAGGGGGGATGTCGTGTTAATAGGAAATAATCACGTATATCCCATTGGTGGTATTAGAACAGTTCGAATCAGGATGTACGACTGTGTAACTAGAAAGTTGAAGGAAGTGAGATTCGTTCCTCAATTGACGAAGAATATCATTTCAGTTGAAACTTTGAAGGCATCAGGTTATAGGGTGATCTTGAAAAATACAACTTTGAAGGGCACAAAGGGGTCTATGGTGGTGATGAGAGGTGTCAGAGAAAACAATCTTTACTACTTGAAGGGTAAGAGAGTACCAGAGGGTCTGGCAGCTTCTATTACCACAGAGGAGGATACTAGCAGCTTATGACACATAGGATTGGGGCACACTGGTAATAAGTCCCTGCAGAAATTAGCAAAACATGGGCTATTGAAGGGTGCAAAGATTTGCAATATGGAATTGTGTGAACATTGCATACTTGGAAAGAAGACAAAAGTAAAATTCAGCACTGTAATTCATAACACTCAAGGTATATTAGATTACATTCATACAGATATTTGGGGTCCTTTCAAGAATACATCTCTTGATGGGGCCAATTATTATGTTACTTTCATTGATGACTATTCTAGGAGGAATTAAGTATATACCATGAAGCATAAACATGAGGTTATGGATATCTTTGTGGAATGGAAAAAGAAAGTGGAGCTACAAACAAGTAGAAAGGTAAAAGTACTCCGTTCTGATAATGGTGGTGAGTACAAGAGTGATCAAATTTTGTAGTTTTATTAGGATCATAGCATTAGATGCCATTTCATAGTTAGGGAGACACTGCAATAAAACAGGGTGGCCGAGAGATTGAACCGCACTTTGCTGGAGAATGTGCGTTGTATGCTCTCACAGAGTGGATTAGCTGGATTCTTTTGGACCGATGTGTTAGTTTATGTAAGCCATCTCGTGAATAGGTTGTCGTACACCGTGATACATGAAAAGACTCCTATGGAGGTATGGTCTGGTTCAGTGGTTAGTGATTATGATTTGATTCGAATATTTAGGTGTCCAACTTACTATCATGTGAATGATGGGAAATTGAATCTGATGGCTAGAAAAGCAGTCTTTGTGGGTTTTAGAGATGGAGTTAAAGGCTTCAAATCGTGGGATCCAGAAGATATGAAAATGATCATTAGCAAAGATGTCACTTTTGATGAGACTTACATGATGAGGCCTCAAATTCCTTAGCAGGTGGAGAAAGGCCAGACTAGTGGGGTATCGCAGGTGATAGAGGATGATGTGTCTCCATAGACTTCAGATAACACCATATCCATTAAGACTCCTACAGAGGTATGAAAATTGAGAGAGACAGGTGAAGGGGAGGTTGAAGTTGACTCAAAGAAGCTACTTGCAGAAGATGCTGAAGAAATTCAGTTTTGATGGTAATGCAAAGACAGTGAGTACTCCATTAGCTTTCCACTTTAAGCTATCAGCTAAGATATTATCTGTTTCAGTTAAGGACCATGAATACATGTCCAAAGTTCTTTATGCCAATATTGTGGGTAGCTTGATGTATGCAATAGTGTGTACAAAGCCAGATTTATTACAGGCCTTGAGCATGATGTTAAGGGTCATTGGGAGGCCATGAAGTGGATCTTGTGGTATATCTAAGGTACCATATATGTTAGTTTGGTGTTTAAGAAGAATGGAAGAAATGGGTAGGATTGTGTTGGATATGTGGATTCTGATTATGTTGGGGATCTTAACAAGCACCGGTCTACTACTGGATATGTGTTTACACTAGCAGGTACACCGATGTGTTGGAGATATATACTTCAGTCTATAGTGGCTCTTTCCACTATGGAAGCAGAGTATAGTGCGTTGACTAAAGTTGTGAAGGAAGCTTTGTGGTTGCAGGGGCTATTGAATGACTTGGGGATTACACAGGATACCATCAGGGTAAAGTGTGATAGTATGTCAGCTATTTATTTGGTAAAGAACCAAGTGTATCATGCCCAAACAAATCACATTGATGTCAGATTCCATTTTGTGCGAGATGTCTTGGATGATGGAGATATTACATTAGAGAAGATTCACACAAAGGACAATCTGACAAATATGTTGACCAAAGTTGTCACTAGGGTAAAATTTGGTTATTGTTTGGAGTTGTTGAACATTCTTCGTTGTTGAGGGCCTTTGGAGGCCATTTGGGTGAACTACGTAAGGCTTGATTCCTTGGGCAAGAGGATACGTAGGCAGTCAGTTTGATGTAGCCAGCTTGATGAGTTGATATCGACACAGTGGAGATTGTTAGAGTTCTCATTTGGGTTTCTCGACTTATTGTGGATTGAGTCTGTTGTTGTGGATTAAGTCCACTTCGTACTAGATGCAACAAGTGGGATGTTTGGTATCGGGGTCGGCTCAGTTTTGTTGGAAACTTCGCTGAGGTGGAGAATTATGGAAAAACCTAGAAAAATCTGTTTTTAGTGTCATGAGTCGACTCATGCCAGTCATAAGTCGACTCATGCCTATCATGAGTCGACTCATGAATTGATGAGTCGACTCATGAAATGCCCTGGAATTGTGATTTTTTCTGCTCAGTTGACTCATAGGCGATCAGTCGACTGATGTGCTCATTCAGTCGACTGATGATCTCATCAGTCGACTGATGACGGGTTCCTAGGTTGTCTTTTGTTTCTTGTTTGGTTTGGGATTGGGTGTTTGTATAAATACAAACACGGTTTTAGGGTTTCTTAATGAGAGTATTAGCAGCCTTTTGAGCACATTGAGTGGGAGAATTTGTGAGGGACTTGAGAGTTTTGATTTAGGGTTATATTTGTGAGATTATTGGGTGATTGTAATCTCTATTGGCACACACTCTCTCTCTTTATTAGTGAAATCTATCACCTCCTTGCCCCGTGGACGTAGGCACATTGCCGAACAACGTAAATTTGGTGTCTTGGTTGTGTGGTTCTTGTTTTTGGTTGTTGATTTGTGCCCCTATCTCGTTTGTGTTCGTGTTCGTCGATTCAGCTGCGCACAACAATAAATCACCCCCAAATTTAACATATTATATTATAATATTATAATATGTCATTGGTTTGGGGAATGCATGAGCTACGAGGGAATAATGGTTGTATGTAGGAAAAATTGCAATGAAAAGAATAAAGAAAATTGACTTGTATTTCTTTGATTCCGATTACAACTTGATTACAAAAGAGAAGAGAACGAATTTGATTCTCTCCTTTGTTTAGAGCTGGGTTCTTCACGATAGCGATGGAATGCCTCCTTCGATTGCTCGCGTCGAATTTGCTCTCCGTTGACGATCCGACCGTCTCTTATCTCGTGGGAACGATGAACTTCTGTGGAAAGTTTGATGTTTAACTCTGAATGAGTTTAAGAACTCTGAACGAGTTAGAACTCTGTGAATAGAGTTGTTAGAACCGAAAATTCGGTTAATGATCAAGCTGTTATTCTGTTGATGGAGAATCCTCTCAGATTTGATCTTCTGAGCTTGATTCAAAAATCCTATCTCCAAGGATTTCGCTGCTGCTATTGAATCGCCGAAACCTGAGTGGTTGAGATCCTCCTGTTTTAGAACTGAAAATATCCAACCTGTGTGGTTCAGATGCCAAAAATCCAACCTGTGTGGTTCAGATGCCAAAAATCCAACCCCTTGCTCTGTTGGGTTCGTTGAGCTTTTATAAGGGGATAGGAGGTTGTAACTGACCCCCTATATCCGCTCCTACGTGGGCGAAAATCCCTCAGAACGTGGGATAAACGGTTCTGAAACCGTTCGACTCATGTTTGAACGAGTCAAACGCCCAATCAGGCGTTTAGCACCCAACTTCGCCTCTTAGAATTGAGACGCGAGGTTGGGTGTTAGCTGAACATCATTGAGTCGGCGTTGGTTGAACCCCTACGAATGCGAGGGTCACTCACGTTTGGCCTGTGGCTTGGAAACGCGGGGGTTGCCTGCATTTCCAGAGTTGTAACGCGGGGATGACATCCGCGTTTCAGAAGGAGCTTTTTGACTTGTAACTTCTTCTGTGAAGCGTTGCGAGGACCGTTGTTCAGTAATCCTGGCTTTAGCTGTTGTAGGGTATGAAAGTCGTCAGATTGTAACTTTCACCGTAGATTGTGAAGACTGCTGAATAGAGTTTTCATCAGTTGTCGGAAGTGTCGTTGAATTGTAACTCTTCTCGATCTTATGTGAAAAGTCCTTTATTTGCCGCTTTCGATTGTCGACCCGAAAGCTATTTGATTGTAGCTTTCATTGTGAGAGCTTGACGGGAATCAACATCCATAGTGTTTTGAAGATGAATATTTGCCCACAGCTCTCTACCAAGCAACTCACCAACTTTCGATTGTCGGCGCGAAAGCTATTTGATTGTAGCTTTCGTTGTAGGAACTTGACGGGAATCAACATCCATAGTGTCTTTAGATGGATATTTGCCCACAGCTCTCTACCAAGCAACTCACCAACTAAGTCCAACCTTTTATTTTTAAAATCATTACACTGCTCATCAGCATCTCCAATAATTGCTAATATAATATTAGTCGTGCTGTTGTCGCAGCCATCAAGATCAATCATCTCAGAAATGAGGTCGTGTTTGTGGCGATTGTGGAGTTGCGGATGCAGTGATTAGAAAGTCGTCTGATTGTGACTTCCCTTGTCGGAGCTTGATAGGGGTCAGCTATTCATTATGATTTTTAGACGGCCTACAGAACCCCCTCCAAAGTTTTCAAAAGTTCGCGGTTGACTGGGACGAATCTTCGGAATACTTTGGTTCCCAAAATTTAGTGGATTGATTGCTCCCTCCGTCTGATCGAGCCAGATGATTTCACCGTTGTTGGTTTAATCTATCTGTACTCCTCCAATAGACTCCCCAGTGGAGTCGTTTGTTTCTTCCCGGCTTTGGTCGCCTTGACGATTGTTGTTAGCTCTTCTTTTATTCCTCTGGGGCTGTGTCGTAGCCTTGGTAGTCAAGAAGCTGCTATCATAGCGGTCCAAACACAGAGATAATTTCTGCCTTTGAGGATTGGAACGCGTGGGTGAGCCTCGAGTTGGAGAAGTTGAACGCGTAGGTGAGCATCGCGTTTGGAAGCTCAAACAACTCGAACGCGAGGGTCGAGTTTGGGCGGGCTGATGGCCTCGAATCCCGTCCGTTACGATTTGACAGCTCATAGCTGTCTATAAATAGACCGCTAGAGGTCAAATCAAGAGTCATTCGACTCTTCTTGAAACTTTAACGAAAAAATTTCGTTCTCATCTCCGACGAACACTGCTCATCTCCTCCGACGAGATTCTATGGCACCCAAGAAACCAGTTGCTTCCAAATTTGATGCCGCTGCGGCTCGAAGATCTGCACCGTCAGCGCCGGCCGGTGGCGCTGCTGCTCTGGCGAATATGCCGCCCCAGCTTTCTTTGATTGGCGGTGAGTACGACCTTCGTGGTCGTTAAACTTGCTTCGGCCTTCGCGTCTGAGCTTTGATTTCGAGTTGTCTAACTCTTTTCCTCTTTTTGCAGTGCGTCATACCAGTGAACCTCTTCTTTTTCGCCACCATTTTGGGCATGAAGGTGGTGCGGACATGAACATGGCCTTCAGCTCGCGCCAAGAACTCCCAGTTTTCCGAATTAGGGAGAAGAGTCGCGTAGAATTAATTACCCAAGCTTCTTCCGACACTCTTAGGACATTGGTTACGGACGCCCGACTTGAAAGCCCAAGCCGTAAGCCAATAGTCAAACCTGGATATCTTTTCGGGGACTTTATTGACTTCGACGCAAGCACTGCTTATGATGGGGACTATAAGTGGTTGCGGAAAGTTGGGGACCTCAACCTTTTCTTGCCCAATATGGAGAGGATGTTCCCCATATCTTATTTCCAGTGTGCTTCTGTCCCAAGGCATATGGATTGGCCCCTGGTTAAGGGTCAAGATGGGGTTGCTCTCGGGACTTTGACTTTTTACGGGGTCCGCACAGTTGGTTACAACCGGCAGGTGACAGCTTTGCGGCCGAGTTTATTTGCTAAGGAGTATCCCCTCGGCGAAGTGCCCAGCCCGGCGAAGACCTTTGTTAAGAGGTTTTTGGAAAAGAAAGGAGAATTTTCCGCACAAGGATTTAGAGCTCCTGGTTGGGTTCATTCTCCAGTGACAGGGTGGTGGGCCCAGATGACCAAGTTTGTTCTGGAGGAATTGGAAATCCCTCTTGCCCAAGCTGGATTACTGGTTCCAGTGCGGGCTACTAAGTTTGGGATTATTCAGAGCCACTTTCACTTCTTCTCTATATTGGAGAAGTATAGTCCCGAGACTTGCACTTTCTTCACCCCTGTGGGGGAGTTAGGCTTCGCTCTTCACGAGATGCACGAAGTCTCAGGTCTTATTCTCGGGGATTTACCCTATGAAGAATTTGTTCCGGGATCTGCGGAACTTAAGCTTTTGAAGAAGACCAGCCCAGAAATTTACGCCACTCTCTGGGAAGTGATGTGTCACTTTCATATCTGCATGCAGCTGACGGGGGCTCGCGGAAGCGGCATCAAACAAGTGTCTTGGGCGGAATATTTATTCCGGAACTTGACCATTAAAGGAGGCTCTGTGACCCGATTGCCTGTCAGTACTTTGGAAGAGGTTCAGGCTCGTATTGACGACGCTACCTCCCATTACACCAATGAGGCCAAGGAAGATGTTTTCCCGGCTCACACAGAGTTTAAGAGCTTTCATTATCAAGCTATGATTCCAATTTCTGACGCGGCGTTGCTGGCTGGATTCTTGATGCTGTGGCTCAACCGTTGCATCGTTCCTACCAGGCCGGTCGATGCCCTTGCTATTGAGGTGGTCTACCCGGCTGTTCTCTTGGCACATGGGAGACCTGTGAGTCTCCTCAGCGCCATAGTGGGTTGCTTACAGTATGGACTGCGGGAGTTGGCCTCTGACTTTGTTGGTGTTACAGAGGTGGAGTCTGAGGGTCGCAAGACTTTCAAAACTCCCAATCCCAGGGTACCAATGTCATATACCTATTTGATGGCTTGGTACGTGCTTCACTGTCCTCCTTTGATGAGTGCAGCCTCTCCCCCGGAAGACTCATTCATCCCATTTGTGCAGCGACTAGAATTTGCGAAATGGGTGGGGGGTTACATGGTTAGAATTCGCCAAATCCTTGCGCGAGACACCAACTTCCATATCTACCGCTGTTTCCCTGATTTCGAGGGCGGTGTCTATGGAGCAGAATATCAGGATATGGCAGGTCCTAATGGATTCACTCAGCTGAGCGGGGGGGTTTTCCATTGGCTTCTTTCCATCAGGCCAGGCTACCTGATCTTCCGACAAGGCGCCAAATGCTTCATCGAGCCTTACCAACCCTATAGGTTCCCTCGCCAATTCGGGTATGATTAGTTGTACGTCGGGAACCCTCGTCCTCAACTTTCAGTCATAGGCAATTTATATGAAGGACCATCGAGAATCAATCTGCTGGACAAGAAGAGGAACAGACAGCTGAGCCTGCTCCAGGGGAAGAGCAACGAGTGGTTGATCCTCCCGTGACAAGGGCAGCGGGGAAAAGGAAACTCTCTGCAAATGAAGCCGGCCAGCATGATAAGCAGATCCGTCGGAAACTGCTGGTGGATTCTCCCCCAAAGGCCAACAAAAATCCAAGTTGATGGCTGAGGCCATCAAAGCTGCTATAGATGAAGAACAACAGGAATCGTCTGTTGCAGGCCTGCCACATAGAGCTGGACTTCGTTCTCATGGCCCAGCTTTATCGAGCGAAGCTTCTTCTTACCATCCTCCCGAGGGTGAAGAGGATGAACTAATGGCTGCAGATGCAGAGTCTGCTCCGGTGATGGACCTTCCCAAATCTCCTGCATTAGAACCAGTGGGTCTTGAAGAGAATCCATTCCCTTCTCCTTCAGCCTTAATGTCACAGACTCATGATTCAATTCCTAGTCCTACAACGGGACTCATGAATAAACCAGCTACTGGAACAGATCTTTCGGAACCTTCCGCGGCTCAGGATGATGAGGAGCGAGTTGATTATAACGACTCCCCAACTGGTGATGTAGCTGACGGAGATAGAGACGATGAGGATGCTGACGTTGGCAACATGTCCGGTGGTGGTGAAGATGACGAAGAGCATGATTCCATAGATGACGTCACCACTTTTGATGATGACGCTCCCAAGGTCCCATCCGATAAAGCATCTGGTTATACTCCTTTCTATCTTACCGATAAGCTTGGTTTGTTTCGACTTCTTTCACATGTTTTCTCCATGTTCAGACCATTTTTTCGTGCAGGTTCACCTACTCCAGGGACCACTGCTGCTACTACTTCGGGGCAAGAACCTGTAGTGTTGCCTGAAACTACTACCGCAACTCCTCCACCGGAACAGCAGCTCGTGCAGGTGCCAGCTTCTATGCAAGAGCAACCCCTGCCTGACTCATCCACCGTAGCTACTTCATCTACAGCATTGATGAAGATCTCGTTTGCGCCCACAGAGGCCGGACCAAGTGAATCTCCGGCGAGGGCAATGATGGCTTTGACTTCAAGACCTTCGCAATTGAATGTTTCAGTTGCCTCCGCGACTTCTACACCCAAATCACTTGCCAATCCATATTTTCTTCCATTGCTTTTTCTAGTCCAATGGACGCTCCTGACTTCCTCCATATTTCCTTGAGCTACTTAAACAGACTCGTGAGGAAGGTGATTGAGGTTGTCACAGCTGGTCGAGGCCGCTTTGACTCCTTTAAGTCTCTCTTAGAAGCAGGCCTAAATGGGGTCAAGAGTGTGGGTAATACCCATTGCTTTGAACGTTGTTTGGAAGCTATTTCCCACTTGGAAGCCCAGCTCAAACATTTGGAAGCCCTCAGCCACGAAGACATTCAGACACAGATCGTGTCTACTTTTACTGACTTCCAGGTTGAGGAAGTGACTCGCCGTGAGGCAATTGAGCGAGGCCTGGCTGAAAAAGAGCTTCAAGTTACGCAGTTACGGGAACAGAGCGATCTGAGACAAAAAGAACTGGAGCTCTCAACTGCTTCTTTGGACCTCATTCGCACGAAACTTGTCAAAGCTGAGGCGGAGGTGTTAAGGTTGAAGGCCGAGCTTTCTCGCGAAGAAGCTGCTGTTAATACCCTTGGGGCCAAGAACGCAGACACTCTTTTGAACTACCGTATGGAAGCTCAGGCTCTTGAAAGAGTGAAGAAGGAGGCAGCCGCTGAAGTGGCACCCACTGAGGATGAGCTGCGGAGAAGAGCTGAAGCCGTTGTGCGAGCCAATCATGAGGAGAAGCTCTCTGATGCCAAAGCTCAACTTGCTTCTTTTGACTTAAACTTGTACTATTCTTTTGCTTAAGAACAGCTTTGTATCACTTCTTTTTGGTTTCTGAATAAAAAGTGATATTGACTTCTCATTGTTTCTTGCATTTATTATGTTTTGATTTTAAACACAAGTCATGGGGAATGCCTGAGATATATTCCTGACTTAGAATAGATCTCCACAATGGTTCTGGTGCAGAAAACTCTCTTTATTATCGTTTAAGATAACTCTAGAAAGTTTTAAACTGCTGAGGATGAATATTTCCATAATGGGGTTGACTAGTAGAATTCTTCCTGTGTTATTTCTTGCTTTGAACACTGAAAGAAATCGATAAGTGCCAAAGATATAGTTTCAACTTGGCAGGGGAATTATTGCGGTCTGGACAATTTTGAAGACTTATCGTTCTATTGACGAGAATTGATAAGTTGATTTTGTCAGAGGTGTAATTTTAACGTGACAACTGGAATATTGCGATCAGGGCAATTTCGAGGACTTATTGTTCAGTTGACGAGAATCGATAAGTTGATTTTGTCAGATGTGTGATTTTAACGTGACAACTGGAATATTGCGATCAGGGCAATTTTGAGGACTTATCGCTCTATTGACGAGAATCGATAAGTTGATTTTGTCAGAGGTGTAATTTTAACGTGACAACTGTGGGGGAAGGATATTATAGCGTCTCACTGGGGAGAACTGCTAAGTGTTTTACCATCGGAGCGATGAATTGTGATACTTGTGATTTGAACAAGGTTTTGGGGAATTTTGTTAACCCGCTGAAAGCAGGTTATTTATTGCTCTGCTGAGGAGAGCTAATAAATTGACAATGAGTTGGAGACTTATCATTCTATTAATAAGAATTGATAAGTGGATTCTGGGGTGTAGTATTAACCCAATGAGAATTTAGATTCTGCTAAAGAGATATAGAGGTTTTGACTAACACTCTGCTGATGACTTTGAGGAAAAAATGTCATGTTTGAAGACACAAGTGCAAATTCTTTATTTAGAAGAATTGCAACGCTGAGGTGACCTTTGCGTTTGATGTTTGAAACGTGAGGTTCGGGCCTTCGTGGCGCTAGCCTGAGCTTTGCACTTGGAAAATTTGAACGCGGCTATGAACTTCGCGTTTTGGAGATGGTTGGGATTCACTCCTAGAATCCCGTGCCATCTTAACAGCTTGACGGCTGTTATAAATAGACCTGAATGGTCACGTCAAAAGTCAATTGGCTTTCAAGACTTTCGGCTATTTCCAAGAACGAGAACTCTCGTTTGGCTACGGCGAGATCTCCGACGAGCTTCGTCTCCCTCGTTCAAGGGATCTTCCTCCGATCAACTGCATCAATGGCGCCTCGGAGAAGGGATTCAAACTCCAAGAAAGTCGCTGAGGCGACTTCCGACATGCCGTCGGCTGAGAACGCTGGCGGTGCTCTTGCTCGTGCGGGAACCTTGCCGTCAACATCGCCGCTGCAAGGGCCTCCTTGTCGTGGTGAGTGCTGACTGAGATAACTTGCCTTGGCAAGTTCTCTAAAAACCCTAAATGGGTTCTTGATAACGAGGAAGATGACTCGTTTTAACTCAATGAAAACGCGGGGTTGGGATCCCATGTGGGTCTCGACCCTCGCGTTCAAGTTTTTCAACACGAGGTTGACTCTCGCGTTTGAGGCTTCTGACGCGAGATTCGACCCTCGCGTTGGAGATTTCTCGGAAAGAGCGGAAATGATTAAATTCCCTCAATGCTCTACTCTCAGGATTTTGATAACTGACTTAGACTTGGAGACCCCTGTTGGTCATGCCCAGTTTCCTAAACCAGCCTTCATATTTGGAGATCGCATACCAGTCGATGACCATCTCACATATGTAGAAGATTCGAAGCTGCTGCAGAGAACTGATAATCGCTTTTTATTTCTCCCTAGCATGAAGAGGATGTACCCTCTCTCCTACTTTCTGAATGCGAGCTGCCGTCGGGGTTTGACCTTCGACATAGTAAAGGAGAAGGAGAACGTGTCGCTTGGATTTGGTCGACGAGCTCGTACACAAATCGGGGAACAACTCAAGGGGTTAAAACCTGGTTTGTTTGAGAAGAAAGAGATGGTTCCGGAGGTACCACGCCCAGCGAACATTTTTATCCGCCAATTCCTTCCAACTCAGGGTGGATTCTCTACCCAGGCGTTTAGGTCCCCTGGGTGGGTCTGTTTTGGCGAAGGAGGTTGGTGGACCCGCATGGTTGACTTTGTTCTTGAGGAGCTTAAGGACTCGCTCGCTCAATCGGGTTTTACAGTTCCTGTGTTAGCTACACGACGTCTCACAGTTCCTGTGTTAGCTACGCGACGGGGAGTCGTGCAGAGTCTTCATAATTTCTTCGCTATGTTGGAGAAATATAACCCTGACAGCTGCACATTCTTTACGCCTGCTGGAGAGTTAGGTTTTGCTCTTCATGAGATGCAGGCAGTGTCGGGGCTGTCGCTTGGAAAAATGCCCTACGAGGAGTTTATTCCCACCACCGAGGAGCTTTCCTTACTGAAGGTGGCGCACCCGGAAATTTACGCTACTTTCTGGGAATTGATGTGCCACTTCCACATATGTGCCCAAGTCTTTGGGATGCGTGGAGGGGGCATTATGCATACCACATGGGCAGACTACCTCTTTCAAAACTTAAATCGGAAAGATGTAGCTGTATCCCATGTCGCAGTTGTCTCACTTAAGGACGCCAAGGCTTGGATTAAGGCTCCTGGTGCTACTTATAAGACAGAGCATGCCGAGGATGATTTTGAAGCTGGTGTCGAATTTGAAAGTTTCCACTACCAAGCCACAGTTCCTATCTCTGACATGGCTCTACTTGCAGGCTTCTTAATGATTTGGTTGAAGCGGTGCGTAGTACCGTCAAGACCGATAGAGGCAATATTAGCTGAGGTAGTGTACCCAGCTGTTTTGCTAGCGCATGGGAGACCTGTGAGTCTCCTTACTGCTATGGTTGGCTGTATCCAGAACGGCCTGAGGGTATTGACTTCAGAACTTCTCAGTGCTTCAGGAGTCAAAGCTACTAAGAAGAAAACTGGGAAGGCTCCTCAACCACGTGTACCAATGCCATATACATATTTAGTGGCCTGGTTCGTATTGCATTGCCCTTCCTTGATGACGGGAGTGCATGAAGGGGATGATGCTTATACTCCCTTCGTACAAAGATTGGAGTCGGCCACGTGGACTAGTTCTTATATAGTCAGGGCTCGACAGCTTCTATCCCGGGAAGATAATTACCGGGTTTTCTGCTGTGCTCCTAACTTTGACGGAGCTGATGTGGAGGATGCTCGCTTCATGGATTTGCTTTTTGAAGGCTCGTCTTCTTTGGAAGAGGGTACATTCAGCTGGCTTCTTATGATCAGGTTGGGCTACCTGGTCTATCGCTCGCGGGAGAAGTGCATAATCGAGCCTTACATGCCTTCACGGTTCGCCAGACAGTTTGGGTATGACCAACTCTATGTTGGTAATCCTAACCCGGCGTTAGCTCAGATTGGGAATTTATACGAAGGAGCTCGCGCATGGTACTTTTTCTCCGCCGGGGGAACCCATGCGCAATTCACTTTACCCCATTCACCACCCGGCTGCTCTACTGTTATGGATTTCCGCTAGTGGTTTGTTGAAGCTTCTAAGATTCCGAAATATGACGTTTATACTTCAAATATGATGTTTATACTTCATGTATAAACGAGATTCGGGAATTGTATCGTTCACGGAGCGGTTCTGCGAGTACTCGTCTACCAGGGATGGAAGAGTACCTATCTTGTGAACAGGAAGCGACCGGAGCCGTTGAAGCTTTTAAGGACTTATCCACCGTAGAACCTTCTGAAGAAGAGGTTCCTACGGGAATTGAAGAGGGAAAGCCAATTGATGATTCTCCCGAAGAAAAGACAACTGAGGAGATTCCTGCAGAAGAGCCTGTTCCTACACCTCGTTCTTTAAGATCGGGTAAGAAAGCTCTTTCTGCTGCTGAGCAAGGTGAGTATGACAGGAGAATCCGTAAGCGGATACCTGTCATGGCCAAGAATTCCAAGAGGGCCAAAATAATGGGGGATGCGATGAAGTCTGCGCTCGTTGAAGAGGGCCCTTCTTCTGAAGTTGCTCCAACACCTGTTCAGGACGAACATACGGGTTTAATCTATCCAACCCTTCCTCCTCCACGCTCGCG
The DNA here is from genome assembly GCF_001876935.1 of Asparagus officinalis. Classification (NCBI taxonomy): domain Eukaryota; kingdom Viridiplantae; phylum Streptophyta; class Magnoliopsida; order Asparagales; family Asparagaceae; genus Asparagus; species Asparagus officinalis. The sequence continues at coordinate 77,905,199 of NC_033795.1, read as the reverse complement.
GGCTCTGAAGAAATCGATTGATGAACTGGAACGTTGGATGCAAACAATTATTAATATTGTCAGTGTTGAGGGGGCTTCTCTTGAAGACTGTGAATCTATCTTGAGCCAATGTTTGGACGACATCAAGGCTAAAGGGGATGCATCCTGGACTGAGCACTGCCAAGGGGGAATCACTCTTTTGATGACAGAATTAGCAGTTTTCAGGGAGCTACAGCACACCAATCTAGACTTTGAAGTGGAGCCGGCTCTTTCCTTGGCGATAATCTCGAGGGCGCATCACCCAGGGACTCTTCGCAAGGACCTGTCTGATAAAAAGGCCCGCATATCAGCTTTAAGGAAGCGGCACTCTGCAACATATGCTAAAATCAAAGGTATTGCTTCTGATATCCGTGGTATCGAAGAGACTATCACTCGATTAGAGGCCGAGTTGGACCAGAAGAAAGCCCAATTGGCCCACTATGAGGATGTCAGAAAAGAGCTTGAGCATCAAAGTGGCCAAATTTATACGAAATTTTGCCGTACACTCCACGCGGCTGAGCGGACTCGTAAGGACATTGTTGCTACTCTTCCTATTGAAGCAGAACTCAGAAAGGAGATCGAGGGACAAGTCCAAGCGGCTCACCGGGAGAAACTTTCTGCCTTCAAGTCTAGGCTAAAAACCCTCAAGTTAATGAAGCCTGATGTTTAGCTCTTGTCCTGTCCTTGGCTAAGGAATTTTGTATCTTTTTCATTTTGTTTGTCATCATTTTGTGTTTAGATTAACAACATTGAATGAAAATGATATTGTTTTGCCCTTTATTGTCTCTTTTGCTGAAATCTGGCTCAAAACAATAGAGAATAATGCTAATACTATCAAAATTCTCTTTATCATTTATTAGAATAATTCTAGCAAATTACAGTTGTCAGAGGTGTAGTGTTAACATGACGAAATATAAAACAGAATTACACTATAAATGGGCAACCCCCAGCCTGATTTAGCTGGGGTTTAGGGGGCCGCATGATTTACGGGAAATATCTTTTCAGGAACTTCCCATTAATTGGCATCATGAGCCTATCTCCTTCTTGGTTAATGAGGCGGTATGCTCCGTTCGAATAGACTGATTCTATTACGAAGGGCCCTTCCCATTTAGGATTGAACTTCCCTTTGGTTTTGTGTGTCATCACCATGGGTCGTCTGTTGGCTAAAACTAAATCGCCTTTCTTGAATATCCGTTCCTTAACCTTTTTGTTGTAGGCTTTGGAAATCCGAGCTTGATATAACTCGATCTGTTGTTAAGCCTGAAGTCGCTTGTCGTCTAAGGCTTCAAGTTCTTGCAGACGTCGTTGATGCTTTTCTTCTTCTGTTAGTCCAGTTGTGATAGCGACTCTCAGAGAAGGAATCTGGATTTCTAATGGCAATACAGCCTCGCAGCCGTATACCAAAGAAAAAAATGGTAATACAGCATCGCAGCCGTATACCAAAGAAAAAGGTGTGACTCTTGTAGAGGTCCTTACCGTAGTGCGGTAAGCCCACAGACATTCACCAAGTCTTTCATCCCAATCGCGCCGGCTTTTAGAAACAAACTTTTTGACAAGCTTCACTATGGTTTTGTTAAAAGCTTCTGCAAGACCATTTGCTGGTGGATAATATGCCATGGATGCAACACTTTGGATTCTAAATTTGTCACAGAATCTCTGAAACCCAAAGCTGACGAATTGTGTCCCGTTGTCGTGAACTACTCGCCTGATGAACTTAATTACATTTGAAGTCTTGACTTCTTTCAACGGGATTGCCTCCGCCCATTTGGAGAAATAGTCGGTTACGGCTAAAATGAACCGGTGTCCCTTGGACGTCGGAGGGGAAATCGGTCCGACGATATCCATACCCCACATTTCGAATGGCCAAGTCGCCGATGTGGGGTGTAAGTTTCCTGGTGCTTGGTGGATGAAATCCCCATGAATTTGGCACGCATGACAACGTTTAGCATAGTCAACCGCGTCTGAAAACATCTTTGGCCAATAATAGCCGATGCGTCGGAGGCGATCTCCTAATTTAGCTCCAGGCTGATGAGCTCCGCACATTCCACTGTGAGCTTCCTTGAGGGCCTCTTTTGCTTCCTTCCGGGAGAGACATCGAAGCAAAACTCCATCATGCGATTTACGATACAGGACTTGAGAGAGGCTAGAGCATCTGCATACGCATTCTGAGCTCGTGGTATATATTCGATAAAGAAACCTTCGAACTTTTGAGCTTGCTTTAGCACCGCGAAGTAATACGGGATTAGATCCTCGTGACGTACTTCGTATTCCCCCCGGACTTGGTTAACAATGAGTTGAGAGTCACCGTAAACCTCAAGATGCTGAATATTAAGTTCTTCAGCTAATTGCATTCCCATTAGTAGAGCATTATACTCGGCTACGTTGTTAGTGCAAGGTTCGATTAAGGAGAATCCTCTGGGAATTACATGGCCGTTCGGAGGGAGAGATTAATACTACTCCTACTCCCGCGGTGATTTCTCCATGAGGATTTGCTCTGGATGCACCGTCGAAGAATAACTTCCACACTTGCGTAGCTTCTTGAGTAGCGTAAGCTTCGGCGACTTCGTCAAGTAATTCTTCATACAACTTAGATGCTCCCGATACTGGATGATCAGCTAAGAAGTCGGCCAGTGCTTGACCATTGACCGCTTTTTGGGGCATGAACTGCATGTCGTACTGCGACAAGAGAATGGCCCATTTTGCAAGCCGGCAATTCAGAGATGATGGTTTCGTCATCAGCACTCTCAAGGGATTCACCTTAGAGATGACCTGAATTGTCTGTCCAACTAGGTAATATCGCATCTTTTGAATGGCGAATACCAAGGCGAGACATTCCTTTTCGACCGGATTGTACCGATGTTCGGCTCCCATCATAGTCCTGCTCAGGTAATAGATGGCTTGTTCTTGACCTTGATCATTGTTCTGGGCTAACAAAGCACCAAGAGAATGATCAATGCCCTCACATAATAACAGGAATGGTTTTCCTGATATCGGGGCCACGAGAACTGGCGGTTGAGTTAGATATTTCTTAATCTCCTCGAATGCTCTTTGACATTCCGCATCCCAAACAAAGGATATTCCTTTCTTCATAAGCTTAGAGAAAGGTTGGCAGCGCCCTGACAGATTTGATATAAATCTTCGAATGTAGGCCAGTCTGCCTTACAAACCTCTGAGCTCTTTGAGATTCTTCGGAGGTGGCATGTCTTGGATGGCACGTACTTTTTCTGGGTCAAGAGAGATTCCTTTGGATGTGACAATAAATCCCAGGAATTTTCCACTTGAAACTCCGAGAAATGATTTTGTCGGATTCATCTTCAGCTGATGTGCTCGCATGATTTCGAACATTGTCTTTAGATCCGCAAGATGATCGTCTTTGCATTGGCTCTTTACCGCTATGTCATCAACGTAGCACTCGATCTTCTTTCATAAGTGTTCATGGAAGATGGTGTTCATTGCACATTGATAAGTTGCACCTGCATTCTTCAGGCTGAAGGGCATCACTGTGTAGCAATATACCCCCAGCGGTATTCTAAAAGCAGTATGCTTTTCGTCGTTCGGGTACATCTTGATCTGATTGTACCCGGAGAACCCGTCCATGAAAAACATCCTTTCATACCCGCAGGTGTTGTCAATCATAACATCCGTGATAGGAAGCGGGAATTCGTCTTTCGGACAGGCGGCATTGAGATCGCGGAAATCGATGCATATCCGAACCTTACCATTCTTTTTGGGAACTGGAACAATGTTGGCCACCCAGTCTGGGTGCTGCTCTTCCCTAATAAAACCTGAGTCTATAAGCTTTTTAACTTCTGACTCAATTGATTCCATGATCTCTGGACGAAACCTGCGTTGTTGTTGTTTAACGGGTTTTGCGTCCGGATCAATGTTGAGACGGTGCATGGCAACCTTCGGGTCAAGGCCAGGCATATCTTCATAGTTCCAAGCGAAGACATCTATATATTCTCGGATGAGAGATATAAGGTCCTCTTTTTCGGATGATGACAGGTCTTCAGCTATGAATATGGGCTTAGGATCATGTTCATATCCCATGTTGACCTGGATCACTTTATCTTCAGTGGGTGGTTCGCGTTGTTCGAATCGCATATCCCACAAGATATTGAGACGTTTGATCCAAGGATCATTGGTCGATTCCATCAACTCCTCGTCACCCCCTGCGTCTTCATCTGGATGACTAGTTGAAACCATGTTCACAGTCAGGTTTTTAAAGAAAGGTCCAACACTGACGTCGGACTCGTATGAAGATATTCCAGATGAATGGTCGTGACGCAGGTAATTACTGATTTTGTTTTCCGAAGCAGGACTTGCTCGTTTGAGTTGTTCGGGTTTGACTTTACCAAAACAAATCGGCTTCTGCTCTTTCCTTTTGGATGGGACTTTGAAGAAAGCCTTCTGTGCGTCCTCCACTTCTTCATCTGAAGCGAAGGATGACTGAATTGGCAAGGTGAGCGACGCCTCTGTGCACAGTATGTGCCATGGGTTGGTACCTGCACTAGAATCATTCTCTATTTGTTCATTTTTAGGAGAGACATCAGACAAGTACGCTAAAATGAAATCTTCATTAATGCACCACTCGCCCTCACTCGGTACATCAATATTACTCTCACCCTGACCTGTTACATCAAAATTTAATTCCCAAGGACAATCTTCATCGGGATCTGGCTCGATGTCAGCCTCATTACCGCTGTCTACATCTTCTTTCTCTTGGGATTCCAAATAGAAGACGGAGTCGGTATGGAAGTTTTCCACCCCTCGGAAGGGGTATTTTTCTGCAATCAAGGTTCGGACTTCGCCCTCATCATTGGCGTACTTCATGACCTGATGCAAAGTAGATGGGACAATGCGGTTTGCATGTATCCATGGTCGTCCTAGCAAAAGATTGTAGGACGTGTCTGCATCTATGATGTAGCATGCTACTTCAGACTTAAGATCTCCGATCTGGCATCTGAGCTTGATCTTTCCCAGTGGTCGGGTGCTGTTTGCATTGAACCCAAAAATAGTAGTCTGGGTGGTGGGCAATCGGTGCATAGGAATCCCTAAGACCTGCATGACCCTGTAGGGCATGATGCTGAGCGCTGAGCCTGGGTCAACCTGAACACGACTGATTTTAGAGGATCCAATATATCCTGTGTAGTATAGTGGTTGGTCATGTTCGTGTTTGACCTGCATGTCTTCCTGCGTGAATGATATGCATGGTAGACTTCGCGCTGCTTGTAGGCATTGTAGACAAAGTTGATCTTCAGAGGCTTCGGGAGTCGGAGTTACTTGAGTAATGAAGCCCTCCGTACTCTTCAAAGCTTCAATTAGAGCTTCCTTGGTGGATTTGGACAACCTTAGGAACTCATATAGCGTAATTCTGGCCGGTATGTTGGCCAGCTGCGCCATGACGTTGAATTGGATGGGAGCGCTCGACTCTCCAGATTCTTGGTGGATATTTCTGTTGAATCGGAGCTCCTTCTATTTTCCTTTGTCCACTGGCTTTTTCGGGGAAGAACCCCCAGCGTCTTGGGGCTGCTCTTCAACTTCTGGAGCGTTCTGGCCGTAATCCCTCAAGTAAGCTTTTCCTGACCGAGTGCCCGGGTTGTCTCCTGGGTATGCTATCAGGGCAATCCTCTCCTCTTCTGAATCAGTAAGAGGTTTGAGGTAGTCATCATTCTCAGCAATGGAGGGGCTAATCATGTTGGAAGACTTAGCCTTGCCTCCCTTCTTTTTGGACGAGGTGCTTGTCCATTGTTGATCTCTTAACAGATCAGGGTGGACCCACATGATTTCCCATTTTTGGGTAGTGAGGGGCACTAACCCCCTGTCTTTCTGACTATGCGGGTCAACATTCTTCAGGTGCATTTCTCCCTTGCGAATGGGGACGACGCCGTTCGCCGTTACCACCGGGGGAAAGTCACCGAATTGGACCGCTATCATATTAGTTGATACGGTCTTCTGCTCCGGCTTCAAGGTGAGTACATTAGCATTCACCAAATTCTGCAAGATGTCTTTGAAGACATAGCACTTTTTGGTAGGATGTCCAAGGAATCTGTGATAACGACAATAGTTGGGGTCATCCACTTTCCCTTGTTCTTTCGAAGCAATTGGAATAAGGTATCCACATGCTCCTCTTTGAACGAATACTGCTTGGGCGCTCTTTGCTGATTTGGCGCCTTGCCTTGCTTATTTGGCGGTGGTACTCGCGTGTAGTCGGCTGCCAAAGTCTCCTTTCCCTTAGACCGCTGGGCATTTTGCTGATTGCGTTGCTGCTGCGGCTTGGGTTGTGGCACTTCTTCGGCTTTGACCCGCGCCACTATTTCTTCAGCTTGTTCTCCTTGTGAGACTAGTTGTCTCCAGGAGCGACATCCTTTCCCTTAGACCACTGGGCATTTTGCTGACTGCGTTGCTGCTGCGGCTTGGGTTATGGCACTTCTTCAGCTTTGACTCGCGCCACTATCTCTTCAGCTTGTTCTCCTTGTGAAACTAGTTGTCTCCAGGAGCGACACTCTGCCACCCCCATCTGAGCAAGGAGCTGGGTCTGCAGGTTGTGCCTGCAAGTTTCAACCAAAGTTGATTGGGTCATACCT
>NC_033795.1:77866816-77897044 GCF_001876935.1 Asparagus officinalis | reverse complement strand
TTTGACTTTACCAAAACAGATCGGCTTCTGCCCTCTCCTTTTGGATGGGACTTTGAAGAAAGCCTTCTGTGCGTCCTCCACTTCTTCATCCGAAGCGAAAGATGACTGGATTGGTAAGGTGAGTGACGCCTCGGTGCACAGTACGTGCCATGGGTTGGTACCTGCACTAGAATCATTCTCTATTTGTTTATTGTTAAGAGAGACATCAGACAAGTACGCTAAAATGAAATCTTCATTAATGCACCACTCGCCCCCACTCGGTACATCATTATTACTCTCACCCTGACCCATTACATCAAAGTTTAACTCCCAAGGACAATCTTCATCGGGGTCTGGCTCGATGTCAGCTTCATTACCGCTGTCCACATCTTCTTTCTCTTGGGATTCCAAATAGAAGACGGAGTCGGTGTGGAAGTTTTCTACTCCTCGGAAGGGGTATTTCTCTGCGATCAAGGTTCTGACTTCGCCCTTGTCATTGGCGTACTTCATAACCTGATGCAAAGTAGATGGGACAATGCGGTTTGCATGTATCCATGGTCGTCCTAGCAAAAGGTTGTAGGACGTGTCCGCATCTATGATGTAGCATGCTACCTCAGACTTGAGATCTCCGATCTGGCATCTGAGTTTAATCTTTCCCAGGGGTCGGGTACTGTTTGCATTGAACCCGAAGATTGTAGTCTGGGTGGTGTGCAGCCGGTGCATGGGAATCCCTAGGACCTGCATGACCCTGTAGGGCATGATGCTGAGTGCTGAGCCCGGGTCAACTTGAACACGACTGATTTCGGAGGATCCGATATATCCTGTGTAGTACAGTGGTCGGTCATGTTCATGTTTGACCTGCATGTCTTCTTGCGTGAACGATATGCAGGGTAGACTTCTCGCCGCTTGCAGACATTGCAGACAAGTTTGATCATCAGAGGCTTCGGGAGCCGGGGTGACTTGGGTGATGAAGCTCTCTGTATTCTTCAGGGCTTCAATCAGAGCTTCCTTGGTAGTTTTGGATAACCTTAGGAGCTCATATAAAGTAATCCTGGCCGGTATGTTGGCCAGCTGCGCCATGACGTTGAATTGGAAGGGAGCGCTCGACTCTCCAGTTTCCTGGTGGAGATTTCTGTGGAATCGGAGCTCCTTCTGTTTTCCTTTGTCTACTGGCTTTTTCGGAACAGAACCCCCAGCGTCTTGGGGCTGTTCCACGACCTCTGGAGCGTTCTGGCCATAATCTCTCAGGTAAGCTTTTCCTGACCGAGTGCCAGGATTGCCTTCTGGGTATGCTGCTAGAACAATCCTCTCCTCTTCTGAATCAGTAAGAGGCTTGAGGTGGTCATCATCTTCAGTAATGGAGGGGCTAATCATGTTGGAAGACTTAGCCTTGCCTCCCTTCTTTTTGGACGGGGTGTTCGTCCATTGTTGATCTCCTAGCAGATCAGGGTGGACCCACATGATTTCCCCTTTTGGGGTAGTGAGGGGCACCAACCCCCTGTCCTTCTGACTATGCAAGTCAGCATTCTTCAGACGTATTTCTCCCTTGCGAATGGGGACGACGCCGTTCGCCGTTACTACCGGGGGAAAATCACCAAATTGGACCGCTATCATATTAGTAGATACGGTCTTCTGCTCTGGCTTCAGTGTGAGCACATTAGCGTTCACCAGATTCTGTAAGATGTCTTTGAAGACATAGCACTTTTTGGTAGGATGTCCAAGGAATCTGTGATAACGACAATAGTTGGGGTCATCCACTTTCCCTGCTTCATCCGGCTTTCTGATCTCAGGTAATTGCAGCTTGTTGTTCTTTCGAAGCAATTGGAATAATGTATCCACGTGCTCCTCTTTGAACGAATACTGCTTGGGCGCTCTTTGCTGATTTGGCGCCTTGCCTTGCTTATTTGGCGGTGGTACTCGCGTGTAGTCGGCCGCCAAGGTCTCCTTCCCCTTAGACCGTTGGGCGTTGTTCTGGTTGCGTTGCTGATTTTGCTGCTGCGGCTTGGGTTGTGGCACTTCTTCGGCTTTGACCCGCGCCACTATTTCTTCAGCTTGTTCTCCTTGTGAGACTAGTTGTCTCCAGGAGCGACATTCTGCCACCCCCATTTGAGCAAGGAGCTGGGTCTGCAGGTTGTGCCTGCAAGTTTCAACCAGAGTTGATTGTGTCATACCTGAGGGGCATCGTAATGCCATGCTGCGGAATCTCTCCACATAGGCCTTGATGGACTCTCCTTTCCTTTGCTTAGTGGCGAGAAGAGTTGGGACTGAGACCTCCGTATCGTCCTCAAAGAACCTGGCCAAGAATAGCCTTTCCAGGTCTACCCATTTCTAGATAGATCCAGCAGGCAGCTTCATGAACCATTCGAAAGCGACACCTTTAAGAGTGCCGATAAACAGGCGCGTCAGGATGGCGTCATTTGCTACCACATCCCCAGTTTGGGACTTGAAGTAGTAGATGTGCTGATTTGGCGATCCTGTGCCATCAAACGGTTGTAAGGTAGGGGGTCTTAAATTTCGGTGGGTAGGGAGCTGTATCCCACTCAGCAGGGTAAGGCCGCACTACTCCCTCTTCGCGGAGCTCACTTCGGTTGGCGATTGCGTTGAGGCGAGCTTCCAGTTCATCCACCTTGGTAGATTGAGGGTGCAGTTCTTTCCCCATCTCTCTCTCACCTTCGGAAGAGGATCCTAGGTGGTGAGTCTCACGATCCGAATGTTCGGTCGCTTTTTGTTTTCCCTTTGAAGTAGTCCTCCGGGAAGATTCAGGTTTTTAGCCTTTTTCGGCAAGGAGCTGGGCCAACATATCCTTTAACTGGAGAAGTGTCTCCTGCTGTGCCTGGAGCATGACATGATGTTCGTCCACTCTTTTGGCTATGTCTTTATGGTTCCCTGTCGTGTAAGCGGAGACCTCCCGTGCTCCGACAGAGCTTGAAGATTGAGATTCGGCTATTGCCGAATGTTCATCACTTGTTGCAATGCCCTTGGCTAACTTTTGATAGTTAACCGGACGAATAGCTCATGTCCGAGTCCGAGTATTCTGATATACTCCTTCGAACTGGTCACAAATTTCTCGGACAGTCGGGGGATGACTATCTTGCGACTCATCGAAGTCAGTATGTGAAGCTTTCCCTCGGCCGATCATATTGATAGTGACCTGAGGGAATTCCGCTTTAGCTGTCTTCTTTCTGCAGCGGCGTTGTCGTTTGGCAGGCCTACCGATGTTCGTCAACCTGTCGAATACGGACTGTCGTGGTGTGGATGCACAACAAGGGCATTCTGACAGGAGTGCTGAAATCAACCTCTCACATTGACATGAGTGAGCTGCTTGTATTGTTGGTTTTCCTCTCGACAACTATTCCCGCAGGTCGGAAACTTGGGAGGAAACTTTCCCCGGGCTTGGAGGCGGAGATGGAACCCCCTGCCCTTGGGTAGGTGAAATTGGTTCTATGTGAACGTGGATTTTGAAGCCACACTGATTCTTCTGAACCTGGCGGACCTTTTGAAGATCGCGTTCTTGAAGGATAACACGAGGGTCGCGTTTAGCTTTAAAAACATTAGGCCGAGACCTACGTTTAAATGATGAAACTGACCCCTGAGGGTCGCGTTTAGGTTGAACGCGCCCCTGAGGGTCGCGTTTATGTTGAACGCTCCCCTGAGGGTCGCGTTTAGGTTGAACGCTCCCCTGAGGGTCGCGTTTAGGTTGAACGCTCCCCTGAAGGTCGTGTTTAATTGGTGAAACAGACTCCTGAGAGTCATGTTCTATTGGAACGTGCCCCTGGGGGTCGCGTTTGGTTTTGGCAGCTCCCCTCTGAGGACTGTGTTTTGAAGAAACAACGCGCCATTCAGGGTCGCGTTTCAGCTGTATAAGCCGAGGCTCATAGTTGGGCTCGTTGCTGCGAAGTGAGCGTTCTTCTTTAGGAACGCTAGGCTCGGTTGGATTTTCAGAAACGCGATCTTCGCATTGGGCCAACAGTCGACTTTCACGTAGATGCGCTCGTCGTATGGATCTTCTCCGTCGGCGAGCGGCGTTCTTCTTGGCTTGTTTCAAAGCCTTAGCAGCAGCGTCGTTGATGCTTATGGAACTCGTTTCCTCCAGAGGCCGTTTGTGGCCTGAAGAACGTCTTGCTGACGCGGATGTGGGATCTTCCGCCAGCAGAGCCGGTTTGAGTTCTTGGCCGAAGGAGAGGGCTTTCTTCGGCACTTCGACAACAGAATTGACCTTCTTGGAGGTCTCGCGGACATCGTGCTTAGCCTTGGGGCTAAGCGATCCTGAGGATAAGGCTTCCTCGTACTTAGCTTGATCAAACTCTACGACGAGAGTTTCTACTGTCATTCCCCTAAGGTGGACGTCAGACTGCACCACCACTTCTTCGTCGGAAAAGCTAATCCCTAGCGGAGTCGCCATCTTTTGTATGTAGGAAAAATTGCAATGAAAAGAATAAAGAAAATTGACTTGTATTTCTTTGATTCCGATTACAACTTGATTACAAAAGAGAAGAGAACGAATTTGATTCTCTCCTTTGTTTAAAGCTGGGTTCTTCATGGTAGCGATGGAATGCCTCCTTCGATTGCTCGCGTCGAATTTGCTCTCCGTTGACGATCCGACCGTCTCTTATCTCGTGGGAACGATGAACTTCTGTGGAAAGTTTGATGTTTAACTCTGAATGAGTTTAAGAACTCTGAACGAGTTAGAACTCTGTGAATAGAGTTGTTAGAACCGAAAATTCGGTTAATGATCAAGCCGTTATTCTGTTGTTGAAGAATCCTCTCAGATTTTATCTTCTGAGCTTGATTCAAAAATCCTATCTCCAAGGATTTCGCTGCTGCTGTTGAATCGCCAAACCTGAGTGGTTGAGATCTTCCAAATCCGATCTTTGCTAACTTTTCTCTTTTAGAACTGAAAATCTCCAACCTGTATGGTTTAGATCTTTAGAATCCAACCTGTGTGGTTCAGATGCCAAAAATCCAACATGTGTGGTTCAGATGCCAAAAATCCAACCCCTTGCTCTGTTGGGTTTGTTGAGCTTTTATAGGGGATAGGAGGTTGTAAGTGACCCCTATATCCGCTCCTACGTGGGCGAAAATCCCTCAGAACGTGGGATAAACGGTTCTGAAACCGTTCGACTCATGTTTGAACGAGTCAAACGCCCAATCTGGCGTTTAGCACCCAACTTCGCCTCTTAGAATTGAGACGCGAGGTTGGGTGTTAGCTGAACATCATTGAACGCGAGGGTCGCTCGCGTTTTGGCTTGTTGCCTGCTTGGAAACGTGGGGGTCGGTGTTGGTTGGACCCCTACGAACGCGAGGGTCGCTCACGTTCAGCTTGTATCTTGGAGACGCGGGGGTGGCTTGGAGGCTTGGAAACGCGGGGGTCACCTGCACTTCCCAAGTTGTAACGCGGGGATGACATCCGCGTTTCAGAAGGAGCTTTTTGACTTGTAACTTCTTCTGTGAAGCGTTGCGAGGACTGTTGTTCAGTAATCCTGGCTTTAGCTGTTTGTAGGGTATGAAAGTCGTCAGATTGTAACTTTCACCGTAGATTGTGAAGACTGCTGAATAGAGTTTTCATCAGTTGTCGGAAGTTTCGTTGAATTGTAACTCTTCTCGATCTATGTGAAAAGTCCTCTATTTGCCGCTTTCGATTGTCGACCCGAAAGCTATTTGATTGTAGCTTTCATTGTGAGAGCTTGACGGGAATCAACATCCATAGTGTTTTGAAGATGAATATTTGCCCACAGCTCTCTACCAAGCAACTCACCAACTTTCGATTGTCGGCGCGAAAGCTATTTGATTGTAGCTTTCGTTGTAGGAACTTGACGAGAATCAACATCCATAGTGTCTTTAGATGGATATTTTCCCACAGCTCTCTACCAAGCAACTCACCAACTAAGTCCAACCTTTCATTTCTAAAATCATTACACTGCTCATCAGCATCTCCAATAATTGCTAATATAATATTAGTCGTGTTGTTGTCGCAGCCATCAAGATCAATCATCTCAGAAATGAGGTCGTGTTTGTGGCGATTGTGGAGTTGCGGATGCAGTAATTAGAAAGTCGTCTGATTGTGACTTTCCTTGTCGGAGCTTGATAGGGGTCAGCTATTCATTGTGATTTTTAGACGGCCTACAATGGTCATGGGAAGTGTTATGTTCTTAATACTAGGGGATGATAGAACTTCCTACTATATATTTTGAGGAATAGAGAAAAGTAATCTCATTCATGTTTCAATCCCAAGTGGACCAAATATGAGAATTGATAGAAATCTCGAGATATTAAAATCCTAGTCGTTTTTTAGTTTTTTAACTTGTAAATTGTTGTATTAGATTTATAAAGGAGAATGATGGTTGAGCTATCTAATTTTGATATTTGTGATTGTAATTTATCCAAGAAAAACCCTATCATTCAAACTATATACTTTAGCTGATAAAAAACTCTATTATCTTCTTCTCATAACACAGTGAAAAAGAGAAACTCATTGTCTCTTGCTTCATAAGCACTTAATGTAGATGATCTGTAAGTTATAGTCCATATGGAAATATAATACAATCATCTTTCTTATTACACTACGATGGTTCAACAAATTCGAATGACGTATTAAACAACATATATAAACTAAAGAAATCAAAACAATCTATGCAAACACGAGCTTAATACTTGTATACTAATTATATTGATTTAGAATGTGGAGTGAAACATGTGTCACAATCTCCTTCATTCTTTTATAATTTTACCATAAAGAACCCTTTATGGGATTTCTTTTTCCCATGGATATTACAGGCACTTTATCCCTAATTTTCTATGTTCTTGTTAATAGTATAATGTCTAAGATTCCCCCATTGCCCAAGTGCAAATCCTACACCGGAGTCCAAATGATGATGAACACTGTAGTTATAGTATCTAAGGTTTTTTATTTTAATTCCCTCTCTTTTAAGACTAAACCCTCTAAAAAATATTTGTTGTTAGAAATGGAAATGTTTTGAGTATTATTGTCCAAATGTTGTCATCATGTAAGAAAGTGTTGTCCCATTAGAGTCGACTATTGGAAACATCTTTTTTGTCATGAGAAGATTAAACAATTTTTGTTTGATTGATCGCTCGTGAATCATCACCTAATAATAGTTTAGTAAACGATTTAGTGGTTGGCATAATTGAAATAAAAAGGGAGGGATACGCTGTAAATCCTTGTGCCATGAGTGCATATTAATCACAAAATTGAAGCTAGTAAAGCATGGAGCTATATCTCTATAGTTTAATGATGGTTGATCTTGTCTTAAGATAATTAGCTCAAGAAAAATATCTTGCTCTTGTAGTGAATGGCCACGTATTTTTTTTAAAAATTTGAACTCTTTTTTCTTTAATTGGCCATCGTATCTCGTTGGAAGTCTGTTTGCATCAAAAGTTGACTTTGTCATAGAATTCATTATATCTTCGGTCGATTACAATAAATTCAAAAAAAGAGATAGCCTTTTTATAAGACTCCTTTTACACAACAAAAGAAAAAATTACAACTCTTGAGAAACAAACGCAGGATCGTTGTTTGGATCGCTGCTTGCGTGAGATCTTTGCCTGTGCCGGGAGCGCTTTGACTCGTGGACCACCAAATCACAGATTCTGATTGAATCGTGAGGGGTTTGATGATTCTTCCTTCGTTTATCGAAGTGAGAATTTGAAACAATATCTTATCAAAGTAAGATAGTCGTTCTTCTTAAGATCAAGTCAAAGCTCGAATCTCAAGGAATTGCCAGAAGCTCAAGAACTCTGCTCTCTCTCAGCTCTGGATTGCTCTGAAGTGCTCAAAATGATCAGCATCTCCTCAAAAATGGCCTTCGGGGGGTATTTATAGCCCCTAGGAACAGTTGGCGGAAAACAAGCTCGCGAGACAGCATTTGCTGTCTCAGCTGTCGAGACAGTGTTTGCTATCTCGGCGGGCGAGACAGTGTTTGCTGTCTCGGCCCGCGAGACAGTAAACACTGTAGACTGTCTCGCGTGGGCGAGACAGTGAAGACTGTCTCGCGTGGGTGAGACAGTAAAAGTCTGTCTCGCCCGCGAGACAGTAAAGACTGTCTCGCACGCGAGACGGTCTATACTTGTGTTCTTTTTTGACATTTTGGATAACTTCCTTTTGAGCTGTGTTTGGATATCTCTCAGTATTTTTTGACGCCTACAAAGTCATTCCATGTTTTTTTAATTATATAGTTTGTTTTGTCTTGATGTACCACTTGTTTTAGTTACTAGAGTTCCCTAATAAATTAGGATTGATTTATTCAACTCATGACTTGCATATATCACGTCTTCTTGCAAATTGCAATCCTCTTCAAAAGTGAAATATACCATCAAAGGGACAAACTCGTGGCTTTTTATTTTTTTATTTTTATTGTTTAATTTTGGGTCAGTCAACTCATTTCCTTTCTTGTTCCATTTGGTGTGTCCCCTACCTTGCTTTAAGTTGAGCTGATTAAGGCCGATAATGTCTAATCAAGCAGACAATCGCATTTTCGTGTTGTCATTTATGTCTTCCAGCTCTGGACAGTAGTAGCCCACTAAGGCCCAACTTTTAAGTCCATTACCATCTTTTTTCTGCCAATGCCATCATAGCAAGTGGAGATTATGACTCAGTCTTGATTGTTCTTTTCTGAATATTTGCTCATTAATTAATGGATAATTTTTCCAAGTCACCATTAGCCGCATTTTTTGAGAGCTCCAAGGGAGATGTCCAAATAATTTATCTTGATTAGTGTAAAATTTTTAGGGTTTGGTTATAAATTTGACCGTGCAAATAGACTAATTAATGTCATATCAGAAGAGGTTAATTATGTCAGAAGCAACATAGTATGAGGAGAATTCTTCATTATATTGGTCGGAAAGTACCTATCGATCCCATATCAATGAAGGAAAATGATAGTGCCATACCCCAACCACATCCCCAACAACATCCTATCTCTCATATGCTACAGTATATCGAGCCTCACATGTGATTTTAAAATTTTAAAATCTCATGTGGGATCCGGTATACTGTAGCATATGAGAGAGGGGTGTGGTTTGGGATGTGGTTGAGGGTGTGCCCCTAGTGCCACCCATCAATGAATGCTCACCTTGATATAAAGAGTGACACGTGTAACACAACGTCATAATCTCAATGAAATGGATGGCCTTATCTTAATACCTTGTACTCAATAATTAACAAGCTCAAAGTGCACGAGTCAATGTTAACCTTTATTTGACCAGCCAGCAATAAGTAAAGGAAATTAAAAAAAGGGGGTTATTTAATTTAGATGTCGGTCCCTTGACATTTTTAACATTTCGATGCTTTTGTCTCAAAATTTTGAACATGCTATTTAGTCTCTCAAATACTATAAGTCGCTCCAAATTAGTAATCGGGGTCAGTTGTCGCGTCAAATATGAAGGATGCACTAATTAATAAATTTAACTTTGAGCCAACTTTTCAATTATTCCCTTCTAAATGCTTTAACTTAAAAGATTTTGGGGGATAAATACTAGCTTTAAAAGATCTCAGGCGTGTTTAGATTTCAACGGAGGCAAGAGAAGTTACGGGAAACTATATATGAGAGAGAAGAGAACGAAAGTTGAGAGAGTTCTTTTTCCTTCCGTTACGCCTCAGTTTGAGGGGGAAATTTTTTTTGTGTTGATGAGATTGAACTAAGGTGAACTAGGGGAGACCTCTTCACCCGTAAAAAAACTATCCAAACGAGGTGAATGTCTCGTCTCTCTACCTTCCATTCTTCCTTATGTTGGGAATTTATCAAATAAATAAAGATTATAGCATGAATTTAAACCCGGAAATTAAATAAATAATACATCAAAGATAGATAATATAAATTAGAGAAACAGTCCTGACGGGAGCAGTCGTGTAAACACTGCCCTAGAAGATTGAGGACCCGCCTATCGCCCTGGCGCAGATGATCCCTTCTCCCCTAGCGGTAAAAACCCCCGAAAACGGCCCGGCCTCTGCACTCGGGCGAGAGTGTAGAGCTTCAGCTCAGATGAAGAAGTTGCCCATAAAGTAAAACTAAAGTATAGATGAAAATGATATGTAGAGGAGAAAAGAAAACAAGATAAGTTTTCCACATTTTTCTTCATATTTCTTGAGCTCAACATATGTTGTTTATATAGGGGTTGAAAAGAGCCGTTACAAAATCCCTCAATAAATTTCGTAACGTTCGTCATAATGTATAGTCATTATGCCCATTTTAATTACAAATTAAAACACATTAAAACATATTTTAATTGCATATTTTAATTACAAAAATTTATTAGAATTTATTAAGGCAAAAATGCCTTTTCTTTAAAAATATCCAACACCTTATTCATCTCAATCCAAACAGGATGTAAAAGACTAATAACGAAATAGTGAAGATTTAATGGTCTAATATCTAAAAACTCTAACAATAAAAGATTGGAAACTATGAGAGAGAGAGAGAGAGAGAGAGAGACACGTTGATTCATGTAGGTGGCAGCCCCCACAACACAACGGAAGGTGGATAGCCATTATAAAGGAAAGGTTAGCATGTGTTCATATTTGAAAAATCTTGAGGGAGCTTACCCCGTATCTTCTGGTGAGTGAGACAAGGCTTGCTTTCTTGTCGCCATTTATTAATATCGGAAGAATTCAGAGCATACAAAATGCCTTTTGTGGTGTTACGTGTGTCCTACTCCCCCCCTCTTAAGGAATCTTGGCTTCACATCAGTCCTAATCACATCTTTAAATGCTTGTCATTGGATAGGGTTGGAGTCGGACCCCCAAACAATCCTTAGCGGGCCTTCGGTCCAGCTCTACCCGAACCCGCTCAAAATCAGACTGAGGTGATGAAATGCACAAATTTAAACTATTCACTAGTTTTAAAGTATATCCTAACAATCTCCTAAAACTTTTATTTAATGTCTAGATCTGACCATCACATGATTTTCGAGGAATGTCACAAAGTTAGAAGATGTATTGTCAAAATCAGAATATAGGGAAAACCTCCTCAGTATATTTCCATTAAGCTCTGTTGGGGTTGAACACACAACTCGTGCTCTTCCGGATCTTGTGTCGAAAGTAAGAAAGCAGGAAATCACAGCAAATAAAAGAAAAAACTTGCAAGAAAGAATAATCAAACAGGGAACACCAAATATAACGAGGTTCGGCAAACATGTCTACGTCCTCGGGAGCCATACCAAAAAACGTGGATTGATTGAAGAAGATTACAATGCTCGCAATAGGTCTCTCTCTCTCTCTCTCTCTCTCTCTCTCTCTCTCTCTCTCTCTCTTAATCAAACAGGGAACACCAAATATAACGAGGTTCGGCAAACATGTCTACGCCCTCGGGAGCCATACCAAAAAACGTGGATTGATTGAAGAAGATTACAATGCTCGCAATAGGTCTCTCTCTCTCTCTCTCTCTCTCTCTCTCTCTCTCTCTCTCTCTCTAAGTTCTCTAATCTCAAAGTGTCGTCAAAACCCTCTTTTTTTCGTGTTCTACAAACCCTAAAACGTTTAAGGTATATAGTATCCCAGCCAAAAACAGATTCCCAAACAGATTGGGAATCTAGAAAATCCGACGTCGGTCGACCGGCCAGAACACGGTTTTGTACAGTCTGCTCGTGCACGTTTCGGTCGACCGGTGCCCTAGCGTCGGTCGACCGTCAGCAAGCTTCGGTCGACCGGCCAGAGCATGTTTCATGGGCTGTTTTCCTACAGGCATTTTGGTCAACCGGTCCAAGCCTGTCGGTCGACCGGAGTAGGATTTTTAAGCTTTATTATTGATTTCATTTTAGGTTTCGGTCTTTATACTTCCAAAACCAACAATCTTCCACTTGGAGAAGAAACCATCATCAATGAACTCTCCTGAACTCCCGCCTTCATCACAAGCATCTTCTCCTACCCGAAAAAATTCATTCTTCAATCATCATCACCTTGGTGATCCCGCCTATCCTCCTTGTGTGGCTCCGCCTTCATCTCCTACGCGTGAAAGCTAACTAAAGTTACGCACAACTCCAGTTTGTCGATGGTCACAACTTTTATCAACATATTTGCAGGATTTTGGCTCCCCAAACTCTTCTCCAATTGTAACTTGTCATCCTCAATCAACAAGCATATAAGGTAGTAACGTATGTCGATGTGCTTCATTCTGGCATGATATACTAGATTCTTGGCAAGGTGTATAGCACTCTGGCTATCATAATAAAGAACTTTGTTTTCCTGCTTCAAATCCAACTCTTCCAGGCACCCGGTCAACCAAATCATTTTCTTGCTAGCTTCAGTCACTACGACATATTCTGCCTCAATCGTGAACAATGTTACTATCTTCTGTAGACGTGAGACCCAGCTCACTGCTGTCGACGCTAAGGTATAAACATATCACGTGGTACTTCGCCTCGTATCATGATCACAGGTGAAATCTGCATCCACGTATCCCCGTAATACCAATTCTTTCCTCCTGAAACACAATGACATATTTGTAGTCCCTCTCAAGTAACACAATATCCACTTTACAGTCTCTCAATGCTACTTTCGTGGATTGCTTGCAAACCTGCTCACAACTCCCACTGCATGGGCAATATCGTGCAAACCATCACGTACATAAGGCTACTAATGGCTGATGAGTATAGAACCCTACTCATGTGCTCCTTTTCTTCATCTATCTTGGGTGATTGCTCCTCAGATAGCTTGAATTGACTTTCAAGGGGCGTGCCGACGGGCTTAGCATTCTCCATGTTGAATCTCTAAAGTACCTTCTCGTTGTATTTAGGTTGACTCAACTTCAGCATCCCTTCAGCTTCATCTTGACTAATTCACATCCCAAGAATTTTCTTTGCTGCACCCAAATCCTTCATAGCAAACTCCTTTACTAACTGCTTCTTTAATTTGTTTATCTCCTCTAAACACGGTCCTGCAACTAACATGTTATCACCATACAATAAATAACACGATATAGCTGGACTCGAATCTCTTGAAGTAGCAACAATGATCTGAATTACATCTTCCATAGTTATTGCTCTGCATGAAGTTGTCGAACTTCTTGTACCACTGTCTTAGAGCTTGTTTCAAACCGTACAAGCTCTTCTTAAGCCTACACACCATCTCTTCCTTCCTTCTTCAATGAAGCCAACATGCTACTTCATTTAGATTTCTTCATCCAAGTCACTATGAAGAAAGACAGTTTTCACATCCAACTGCTCAAGGTAGAGATTTTCAGCGGCTACTAAGCTTAACATCACTCTGATGGTTGTAAGCTTTACAACTGGGAAAATATCTTTGTATAATCCACTCCTTCCCATTGTTTGAACCCTTTCACAACTAATCTGGCCTTGTACCTCTTGCTTACATCACTCTCCTGCTTGACCTGATAGACTCATTTATTATCTAAGGCTTTCTTCTGTGCATGTAGCTAGGCTAACTCTCATATCTTGTTCGAGTGGAGAGAATCCATCTCTTCTTGCATTATCTGCTCCCACTACTAAGATTCACTAACTTGCATAACCTCCTCATAGCACTCCGGTTCTCCGCTATCTGTCAAGAGCAAATAATCTAGTGACGAAAGATATTTGGGATTCGGTTTAGGTACCCTGGATGATCTCCTAAACTCCACGCCCTGGGTAGTAGCCTATACACCTGGAGTCTCCTCCGTTCTTCGATCAGAACTAACACTATATCCCCCATCTGAAAGTTCCTCCAAATCTATGTACTCGGATCCACCTGCATCCTTAGTGCTGCTCACACAGCTTTGGCTATCCTTGGTATTGTCATTGTCCTTGTACATCACCTCCTCATTGAATATCACATCCCTGTTCCTAATGATTTTCATATTCTTCTCATCCCAAAGATGATACCCGAACTCAATGTTGTATCAAATAAATGTACACTTATGTTACTTAGCTTCTAGCTTGTCCCTGACATAGTCATTGATATGAACATATGCCATACAATCAAATACTCGTAAATGTGAGAGATTAATCTTCTTGCCACTCCAAACCTCTTCTGGAATCCCAAAATATAATGGAACTGATGACCCATGATTGATCATGTAAGCTGTTGTATGCATCGCGTCTGCCCAAAACGTCTTAGGTAGACCTGCATGTAAACGCATGCTCCTCGTACGCTCTGTTAACGTCATATTCATCCTCTCTACAAAGCCATTCTGTTACGGAATCCCTAGAGTAGTCCTTTCTACATGAATCCCATTTAGAGCACAGAACCTCTTAAACTCCTCCAGCTCGTATTTTCCACCATTGTTTGATCTCAAACACTTCACTTTTAGCTCTATCTCATTCTCTACCATGGCTTTTCACTTCTTGAAGATCCCGAACATCTCTAACTTGTGCTTCATGAAATATACCCACACCTTCCTTGAGTGATCGTCGAAAAAAGTGACATAGTATGTCGAACCGCCAAGAGAAGACACGCTAGCTGGACCCCAAATATCTGTGTGGACAAGCTCTAGCTTCTGAGCTTTAAGTGGTCTTCCACTCTTCCGAAAGCTGACTCTCTTCTGCTTCCTATAGATGCAATCCTCGCAAACACCAACTTTAACTAAATTGATGCCGGTTAGCTTTCCCTGTGAGTTTAGAATCTTCATTCCCTTCTCACTCATGTGTCCCAGCCTATTGTGTCATAGATATGCACTTTCCTTGCT
Organism: Asparagus officinalis; assembly: GCF_001876935.1. NCBI lineage: Eukaryota > Viridiplantae > Streptophyta > Magnoliopsida > Asparagales > Asparagaceae > Asparagus > Asparagus officinalis. The sequence goes on along the minus strand of NC_033795.1, from coordinate 77,882,435 downwards.
ACCTGCAATTGCCAAGGTGTCACTCACATGTGAAGTTAGGTAGAGTGTTCTAGTTTTGTTGTCGTAGGAAACCATCATAGTACCATTGGAGATCTTCCATGAATCCCCGATAAATGTTGAAACATAGCATTCCGTTCTAAGCTGGCCAACCGAATCAAGATTCTTCTTCAGCTTCGGTACATGTCTGACATTCTTCAGATTCCACTTAAATCCCTTCATCTGAATCTGCACGTCGCCTCTTCCAACAATACTACAAGATGCTCCTAAATCTACACGTCGCCTAAGTACACTTTTCTAAAGTCCTCTACTACATAGTTCTGAAGAAGGTTCCTATTAGCAGTGGCGTGGAAAGAAGCTCCTGAATCAATAACCCATGAATCCGAATCAATGTCCATAGTAAGGATCAAGGCATCTTATACGATATGAGCATCCTGCTCATTCACATCCTTCTTTAGCGCTTTGCAGACTGAAGACATATGGTCTTTCTGGCCGCAGTTTCAACAATTCCCTTTGATAGGTCTAACCTTCGAGTTCGACCTCTTCTTCTTTGACTTCGACCGATTCCTGTTCTGGTTCTCCTTCTTCTGGTTTCGGCCTCTCTGCTCGAGATTTAGGTCTGAACCTGAACCTTCTGATTCGGACAATTTCCTTATAACCTCCTCAGATAGAATCATGCTAACAACCTCTCTCAGCTTCAACTTCTCCTTCCCTGCTGAGTGTTGATTGTAGTCATGTAACCTGCCCAACTATCCGGTAACTACGATAGAATCAATAGGGCATGTACTTCGTCATCAAACGTGATGTCCATGGAGATAAGTTGATCAACAATCATGTTGAACTCACTGAGGTGCATCGTGAAGGAGCATGCTTCTGCCATCTTGAGGTTGAAGAGCATCTTGACGAGATGCACCTTATTTACGGTTGACGGTTGCTCGTACATCTTCGTGAGCGCTTCCATAAGCTCCACCGTCGTCTTCTCCTTTAATATATTATGGGTGACTGATTTGGCGAGCGACAATCGGATCTACCTTAGAGCCTTTCGATCCAATATTTTCCAGCCCTTGTCTGATTCCTCCTCCTTCTTTTCCTTAGCCTTGCCTATCAACGGATGATAAAGATCCTTCTGGTATAAATAGTCATCCATCTGCGACTTCCAGTAGACAAAGTCTGACCCATCAAACTTCTTAATCTTTGATTTACTTTCCTCTGCTATAGATCTCATACAAATTGTTTGGTGGAAAAATTTGCAGTAAAAAGAATGAAAGAATCATATTTGATTTATTCTCTCTAACTACTTAGAAAAAGAATGATTACAACCCTCTCAATCTTGATTACAATTGGATTTTCTGATTACAAAAGAGAGGAGAATTGATCTGAATTCTCCCCTTTATTTAATTCTGGGTTCTTCATGGTGGCGATGGAGTGCCTCCCTCGAATGCTCGTGTCGAGTTTGCTCTCCATTGACGATCCGAACGTCTTGATTCACTGGAACGTGGTCTTCTCCTCACGATTTGACATTATGGAGAACTTGCGTGGCAAGTTTTAGAACTCTGAACGAGTTTAAAACTCTATGAAAGAGTTGATTTTACCGAAATCGGTTTATTAGCCAAGGATGAAGAAAACTCTTGTTGCTGATCTTCAAAGCTCCAGCAATTCCCCCAAAAAGCTAGCCGAAGATCTCTTCTTTGCTGCCAAGCTCCAGGGTCAATCCAAGCCAAGAAGTTCTAACCCTTAACTCGGTTGAGTTTCTTCTTATTTATAAGGGATTAAGGGGGTGTAATTGCCCCTTAAATTACTCCTAAGTAGGGTGTAACCACCCTCAAATCATGGGAAACAGTTTTGAAACTGTTCAAGGGTTTAAAGGGTATAATTCTCCCTAAAATCTCTCCATAATGGGGTCTAACCGACCCCATTAAGTGGAGATACGGTTTAAAAAGACCGTTCAGGTTCTGTTTGAACCAATCAAACGCAAAAAACGCGGGTCTGACCCCCGCGTTTTGATGTTGCAACGCAAGTTCGACTCCGGCTTTTTGATATTGCAACGCAGGGAGGACTTCTGCATTTTGTTGCTGACACACAGGGAGGACCTCCGTGTTTTGGTGTGGCAACGCAGGGAGGACCTTTGCGTTTTTTTGCTGACACACGGGGAGGACCTTTTGGTGTGGCAACGTAGGGAGGACCTATGTGTTTTGTTCCGGGAACACAGCCACGAGCTATGCATTTTGAATCTAGGACGCATAGGTGAGCTCTGCTTCTGGATTTGAAAAGACCGTCAATTTATAGTCTCTTTTGCTAGAGCGTTGCAAATACCATCATATTGTAATCTTCGTCTTGACTCCTTGAAAATATGAGAGTCGTCAGATTGTAACTCCCGATGTTGATTGTGAAGGCTGTTGATTAGAGCTTTTATCAGTTATTACGAAGGTCGTCAGATTGTAACCTTCATCGATCTACGTGAAAGTCTTTAAATTATAACATTCTGGAAGTCGTCAGATTGTAACTTTCATCATTGGTATTTGATAGGGATTGGCTATCTATTATGATTTTTAGACAGCCTACACAAATCTTCTGAACGAAGCTCTGATACCAGTTATTAGGGTTGAACACACAACATGTGCCCTTCCGGATCTTGTGTTGAAAGTAAGCAAGCAGAAAATCGCAGCAAATAAAAGAAAAACTTGTATGAAAGAATAATCAAATAGGGAACACCAAATTTAACGAGGTTCGGCAAACGTGCCTATGTCCTCGGGAGTCACACCAAAAAACTTTGATTAATTGAAGAAGATTACAATGCTCGTAATAGGCCTCTCTCTCTCTCTCTCTCTAAGATCTCTAATATTAAAGTGCCGTCAAAACCCTCTTTTTCGTGTTCTACGAACTCTAAAAAGTAATTGATTTTGCTAATTAAAGCAAAAAAGATCGATTTTGCTAATAAAATTTCGAAAAAGTTCTTTTTTTAAAGAAATTATCCTTTGTATTTATGCCTTGATTTGATTAATTAAAGAGAAAATTGTGTCAAGGCCCCAAATTCCAACTTTCAATGTGCTTCAGCCCCCTATATTTTTTTAATGTACTGCAGCCCCTTCTTTTTGAAAAAATTTATGTCCAGGCCCCTCCATCATGATTCCAGCTCATGATTAGACACGTCAGCTGGCTTAAATTCCAAATTTACTCTTCTCTTTCTCATGTCAGTGGATGTTAACTCTTACACTTAACATGTTAACTCTAACAGTTAACATGTTAACTCTTACAGTTAACATGTTAACTATTAGTAGTTAACATCTTATCTGTAAGAGTTAACATGTTAACATGATAACCATGACCGCCGCCACCCACACGAAGTTCCTCGTGACGATGCTGATGGGGAGGCGGCGGTGCTTGGGAAGGCTCCGGCGACGGAGCGGGGGAGGGAGGCGGAGCTGGGGAGGGAGGTTGGGGAGGCAGTAGAGGAGGACTGAAGGAGGAGGAGGGTAAAATCAAGATTTTGGATGGAGTTTGCATTGGAACTTGGGGAGAGGGGCCTGTGCACAAATTTTTTAAAAATATGAGGTTGCAGCACATTGTTGAAAGTTAGGGGGGTTGGGGCACATTGAAAATTAAGATTTAGGGCCTTGAAGCAATTTTTCCTTAATTAAACTTTATATAGAACTCTAGTTATATATGTATAAGCTACTTTGGTTTTTGGTAATTAGACATGATATTATGTTTTAATAAAAGAAATTTCTCTTTCTCCTCTATATATTTGTAATTTGAAATGAATATATAATTATGTAGACTCTATCTATATTTATGTCAATATATTGATTAGAATGTTCCAAAAATAAACATATTAAAGAAATCTCTCTTCAAAATTACCTTCTTATCCTTTTAACCATAAAGGAAAGAGGACATATTCACCGTTCATCCATAAAAATGGATTGTCCTCACTTAGTCCATTATATATTAGTATAAATAAATATGTTTTTATCAATAAGATTAGGCCAGACGATTGAAATTCATGCAAACATTTTGATCTAGCACCAAAAATTCTAGTCTAAAAAAGATTCCCTTCAAAGTTAGGCCAATGCAACTAAAGCAGGAGTTGAAACTTAGACATGTTCCACAATGAAGTCATTTTCCAATGTGCTTGAAAATAAGTGGAGGAACCCTTCCATAAGATTGAATATTCTTTTTGAAAATTGACCAATAACTCACATAGGGTTTACTTGTGAGATCAACTCTCAAAGATTCCTCTTGAAAGCTAAGTCAAGTTGCATCGACTAGAAAAACGCATTGCTTTAAAAAAATGTCCTACAAAGATATAACAAGCTTCTGAAAATTGTTCTACACCAAATTAAAGCAAGCATTGACGTTGGTCATCAATCTTTTGAATACGAGAAGGTGTCTCCCATTCCATTCATGAGAAATATGGGCGGAAACTATATTAGAATATTTTGTTGGCTGTGTTTTCTTGAAGTAGTAACCTTCTTAGGAGAAATTCCCCAAACAGTTATGTTTTTTGCAGTATAAAAAATATGTGATATTTAACATCAAAAGTAAGTGTTAAAGACTCAGTTCTTGTTCCATAATTAATTGATTATAGACTTGTAGTGTAATACCTCAAAGTTTGATGTCTCTAAAGTTTTATTGTGACAATTTGATATCTCTAAAGTTTTATTGTGACAATTTGATATCCCAGAGTTCAAATTGACATTAAGTGAACAATCTGACATCTAAAAGCCTTAAGCTTGGTAAAAATTTACTTTTTTTAAGAAAAAAAAGGGTGAGATACCCTGTTCAAATATATATATATATATATATATATATATATATAATTATTATATATATATATATATATATAGATAGATAGATAGATTAGATAGATAGATATGTATGTATGTATTGTTATGTATGTATGTGTGTGTGTGTGTTATGTGTGTGTGTGTGTGTGTACACACACACACACATACATACATACATACATATCTTTCTATCTATATCTATATATATATATATATAGATTATATATATTATATATATAGTATATATATATATATATATATATATATATATATATATATATATATATATATATATATATATATATATATATATATTATATATTAAGTATGTATGGATATATATATATATATAAGTAAGAATGTATATATAATAATATATATATATATATATATATATATTATATAGTATATATATATAATAATATATATATATATAGGTATATACAACTTACAAATGGGATAGAATAGGAAGCGACGGTAGTACAAGAGGATAGAGAGAGGACCTTGTCGTTACCTATCACTTAATACTACAACATTGAATCCAATTCTCCCAGAGAAACTAAGAAATCAAGTGTATCATTGCTGAACTCTCAGCTATAATAACCCTTACAAAGTCAGCTAAAACCCAACATAACACATAGTGAAAAGTAGTGATAACTGAAAACTTAAGAAGGTTGTTAACATAGAATGAGAACATGGTGTCTGTGATATGGTGAAGCATGAATTAATCATCCGCCGAGAAGTTATCTCCCACTGCATCATCTGCACCACCTTTGGCCAGTTCCTTTAACTCATGTTCTATCGCCGCCTTGTGCATCCTGTTAGCTTTTCTGCTACTAGATGCTCCTATCCAGAATAAGGCAAAGCGAGCAACATTAGATGCTATAATTTGGGGAGTAACTGAAACTTCATTGAAAATGATGTTGTTACAACGATTCCATATCCACCAGCAAAAGCATGGAAGGAGAACCCTCTAAAGAGCTCTAAGATCGTTATTGACCAGGAAGTTACCTTTAACTGAAATCAGGGAGTCCAAATCATGAGGCCAATTCCATAAGGTTTCTTTGGGGGAGAAGGATGGGTCATGCAGCTCTAGAGAAGGGGCAGATGACGAATAAGTGATCATGAGACTCTATATCCAGGTTGCATAGAGGGCAATTAAGGTCACCAGTCCACCCTTTTTTTATACAAGATGTCATTGGTTTGAGGCCTTCTTTTACTTAGGATCCAGAAAAAGACCTTGACCTTCAGTGGGATAGGGGATTTCCAAATAAAGTTGTGAAGATGATAGAAGGACTAGACTGTATAGATGCCCGAGGGATGATATGGCCACCAGATACTATCTTGGATAGAGGCTCCTGTGGGCTTAATGAGATCAAGGTATGAGTGGAGCGCTATAATCTCGGATCTTTCCTCTGTTGAAGTTCCTCTTCTGAGGATAAAGTGCCACCTCCAAGAGTTGTGTAGCATTTGACCTTGAGATCGGGTGGAACATGGACGGGAAAATGCTAGTAGATGAGCCCTGGGGAAGAGACCGATGAGAGATTTGGCACCTGATCATTTGCCCATCCAGAATCTGCTAGTTTTGCCATCACCTAGATTCCATCGAGCATGACTAAAAAAGTATGGTGAATAGAGTATAAGTCATGGATAAGTTAGAAGCAGAGCCTTTGGGAGGGTTTGTAATGGGGTTGGAATTATTTGTTGAATATCTAGAAAAGATAACTTTACTTATGTATGAGTTTCTATCAAGGATTTTACAAATCCATTTGGATAGGAGAACTTGGTTGAATGTTTGCATATTGATAATGACTAGACCACCTTCTTGTTTAGCTTTACAAATGTTACCCCCATTTAACGAGACATTTTGGTTTGGAGGTTTGCTAATAGCCACCCCATAGGAAGTTTCTCCTGATTATATTGATTGCCTTGATGATCCAGATAGGTAATTTGAAGAAGGACGCAAAGTATAGAGGGAGGGAATAGAGAACAGAGTTGAGTAGAGTAAGTCTACCTCTAATGGAAAGGGATTTATTTTTCCAGAGTGCTAGCTTTTTAGAGAAGGAATCTAAGAGGGGTTGTCATTCACGTCTAGTGAGGGATCCTCTCTTAAGGGGAATCTCAATGTAGGTGAAAGGGAGAGAGCCTACTGAGCAATTAAGGATGTTGGCTAGACAAACTCCTCTATGAGGGATTTTGCCAAGGTAGAAGAGATTTGTTTTGGTGTAGTTGATACTGAGTCCAGAGATGTTAGCAAAGATGTAAATGATGGATTTGAGAGTGACTAGATCCCTGCTAGAAGCCTTACTAAAGATAAGGATATCATCGGCGAATTGGAGGGATCTGATTGAGTTGAGCTCTGTTTTGATGTTAAGCTGAAAGAGATCCCCTGAAGATGCACTGGACCTGAGCATCTTGTTAAGAACATCTACAATTAAGAGAAATAGCATTGGGGAGAGGGGGGCGCCCTGCTTGAGGCCCATATGGCACTTGAAGAAGTTGGTAAGGGAGTCATTAACCAACACAACAGATTTTGAAGAAGACAGGACATGGTAAATTCAAAGGCACCATCTAGGACTAAAGCCTCTAGCTTTTGTAGGTAATAAAAATTGCCTTAAATCCTAGCAAAGAAGCTCAAAAGCATGCTTAAAAGGCTAAAATTCACCTCAAGTGCGCCTAGAAATTGAAGTTCTCCTGTAAAGGAACAAAGTTTGCCAGAAATGAGGAAGTTCGCCTACATGACAAGACCTCGCCTGAAGGTTCAAGCTTGTAGGAACAAAAGCTTAGCCTGTTGTTTGCGTCGAAAATCAATTTCTTAGTGGAATCCATTACAAGTCGTTTATCGAATACAACAGATTCACGAGATTTAGCCTTTTTATAAAACTTCTCTACACAAAAGAAATACACACAAGACTTCCTAGAAACAGACACAGGGATCGTTTATCACTGGTTACTTGCGTGGGATATTTGCCTGTGTTGGGGACGCGTTAGCCCCTGGACCATCGAATCACAGATTTAAGTTGATTGTGAAGAAGGCTAGGTTCTCTTGTTTCATTAAAGAAACGATAACAAAAGTAAATAACCTCAGCAAGGTGAGATTACTACTCTTCTCAAGATCAAATTGATTTTTGATCTCAAGGAAAGGATGAAAAGGCTGTAGATCTCTCGAAATCTCCTGTTTTATGTTGAAGTTCACCAAGATCTTACCTCTCTCTCTCTAAAATTCATGGCTCTCTGCTCTGGAATTCGTCAGCACTTTGCTAAAAGATCAGATCTCCCGATTAACTCTCACAAATGTACCAAGGGGAGTATTTATAGGCTTCAAACGTCGTGTTTGTGGATAAGAATTTGTGATTTGGACGTATCTTCGGTTAATAACTACTTTCTCGCATTTAAGGATAATTCCAAGGTAGTTAGGAAACCACTGGAATGCACGAATCTCGAGAAATCCATCAGAAAATGCGTTCGGGTACCCTTCCTATGCGAGAAACATTTTGGTGTCTCACTTGCGAGACACATTATTGTGTCTCGCATGTGAGACACATTTTAGTGCTTCACTTGTGAGGCACATTATTGTGTCTCACAAGTGAGACACATTATTGTGTTTCACATGTTAGACACCTTCTGCTTGTCTCATTTTGCTATTTCGTTGATTTGTGCGCTTCGTCGTTTTATCGATTCGTGTGTTTCTTTGCATCCTTTTGGCATCAGATGATCTTCTTTGGCTTAGATGATAATGTTAATCGTCTCCTCTTCGTCTTGGGCTGTGTGTGGGAACCTATAGATAATTTTTGATGCCTACAGATACCCCCTCTAAAGTTTTCAGCCTCCTTAATATTTATAATTAAGGAGTCTGGAATACTTTGGATAAGATAAATCCAGCCTTCAATTATTGACTTCTTCAGCTTTCAATCTATTCAGTATTTTGTCGAATAGTTTGAAATTCTTCCGATATTGCGTTTATCGTCTGACCGCTGTCAAAATCTTAAACAGAAACTGATGTATTTGTTGGTCTCTTTGTTTTGATGATGTTTAACAAATTATTTTTCACTAATGTTATTTGTCTAGTATTTATGTTTATTTATTTATTATAGACAAACAACAAGTTAGAGGATGGATGGAATCGAGCATTCATGTTCATATCTAATGGAGGTTGGCGGAATAGTGGTGTGAAGCCTCGCAATTCAAGTTAAAGATCCAAGTTCAATCTTTATCCGTAAGTGTACCAAGATAGAGCTTCGTTGAAGATTACAAGCTTGGGTATAATTAGTTTAGGAGTTTATATTATGTGTGTTAAGTACTTTAAGCTCAATATCATATACACACACATTTTATTAGTTTCTATGTATATATATATATATAGTTATATATATATATATATATATACACATTTTGGCTTTTTGTTTATCCACAAACAAAGTTTTTACTAGCATATAAATAAATATTTATAATCATACATGTTTGTTTTTACGTGGATAAATTGGTTTGGTTTAATTTCATAGATATGAAACAAATATATATTCATATTCATACTCATATGTTTCATATTCTATTGTATTTGTGAAAATACTATATTCATTATTTATAGACTTCATAACAATAGTTTACATCTTTCTTCAAGTCTATAAAATTATTTTGTATTGTTTCAAAATATGGTTAAGCTAAAATGCCAAAACTCATATGTTCACATTTTCATGTTTTGGACTATTTTGCAAAATGATAATATTTTTTATTTGGAAGGTCCTTTTTGAAAACTAGTTTTTGTAGCATGTGTATTATCATGTCTATAATCATTTTCTAAAGTTTTACATTTTTTAGAATTTGTTTGATATTTTTAAACAGGGTTTTAAAATCAGAAATCAACTTTCAAAACCTGATTTTTTCTAGTATCAGTTTGCGGTCGACCACCTTGAGTCCAGAGACTCAGATAGTTTTTTTGGTGGCTCGCGGTCGATCGTGGCGGTCGACCGGATTAAGTCCAGAGAGTTTTGCGGTTGACCGCCATGGTCAACCGGATGTTTTCCTAAGCCCAGAATTTGCCTCTGAGCTGTTCGCGGTCGACCGCGTGTTTTTCACGGTCGACCGCCGATCGCCCAACGGCTCTATTTATACATAATCTGATTTCTGATTCTGTAGGCTTTTTGGTCTTTTGTCTTGCGGTTTTGGCTGTTGGTTTTTCTTCCTATATAAACCCTCAAACCCCTCTCTACCAGAGCAACCAAAAGGAATGTTTTAAACAAGTTTAAAAGAGTTTTTAACAAGGGTTTAAGTTTGGTTTAAAGTTTGTTTGTTGAATCTAGAAATATCGACTTATGAGAAGTTATTGATTGTGCTTATATTGTGCCCACATTAGAGAAATCTAAGTGGAGCAATCATGATAAGAAAATGTGTAAACGTTATTCGGTTAGCTAGAAAACCGAGTGTAATGTGTAAACGTTGTTCGGGTAAGCGTAGAAAACTCGGTTGTGATAGTGGATTTCTCCCCGGGAGTGGGGAGCGGAGACGTAGGACAGAAGGTCCGAACTCCGTAATCATATTGTGTGTTTGCATTGTTTATATTGCCCTATCACTATTGAATCCTTAGTTTAGATATTTTACCCTTGTGTTAATTTATATATTCTTGCATATATTTCATCATATACCTCTTTGCTAGGATATATCTCTTTGCTCATATTGCATATTTTTGCTCATAACATATTGTATATCTATCTTGTAAGAATAATTTATTAATAAGTTTTAATTGGTATAAAATCGGATTAGATTAGCATAAGACCCTAATCACCCCCCTCTCATATATTCACATATATATCATGAATATGGATGCATTTCGTTTAGGCTATGATCCAAATATTGCTCCAAAATATAGAAATTTCCCTTATGTTCAATGGTGCTCTAAATTTAAAATATTTGTTGAATCTAGAAATATCGACTTATGAGAAGTTATTGATTGTGCTTATATTGTGCCCACATTGGAGAAATCTAAGTGGAGCAATCATGATAAGAAAATGTTTACAATGAACAAGTTAGTGTTAGAATTCTTGCATAATGCTTTTGAACCATGTATTTCTAACGAACTTGCTCATTTTGATAGTGCTTACACGATTTGGAAACTTTTTGAAGCACATCAATGAGATTTGGAGGAGATTCGACACGTTGTAGCGGAATCAACTTCAAGTGATAGATGAGCATCATGCACACAGCCATTAGGGGATAACCCTAGTGTGGTAAGCGATTCAGAATCCGATGATGATCTATCTATTAATGAACTCGATTGTGCATATGAGAGATTATCACATGCCTATACAAAATTGCAAAATAATTTTATTGATCTTTAAAGCAAGCATATTAGTTTAAAATCCGATCATGAGTTGTTAGCCTCTAAAGTTGATGTCATTACTAAGGAGAATGCTACACTTAAAAGAAAACAATGACATGCTAAGTTTAGAAAATGAAAAATTGACTTCATCTATTGCTAGCTTAACTCATGCTAATAATAATGCCATGATAGAAGTAGAAATAATTAGAAATAAGTTTAATTCATTTAAATATGATCATGTTTCATCTACTTCTATTTCCAATAGATGTATGCAAAATGATGAGTTGAGTCAAGTTAAACATCGCATATCTTGTTTAGATTCAACCTTAAAAACATGTATAGTAAATAACAAAAAGCTTATGGACTTGTGTGCAAAGTCCCGTGTTAACACTTCTAAATCAAACACACACTATGCACACTTGTATAGCAAAGTTTATAAATACTCAATTTGTGGTCGTAAAGGCCATCTTGCTAAATTTTGCTATGATGCACACAAACCTAAGATTGCTAATACTCCTATTGCATCCCATCTAGCTTCATCATCTTATACACATACACATTCACACGCTCATTCTCACAATGCTCACCATAAGCATGCTAGTGTGTTTAAATGTGATATATGTGTTCGTTTTGGTCATTTGGCCGAACATTGTTTTGATTTAAAAAGAAAATCAATTTTGCCAAATGTTTCTAATAGATCATATGTTTTTAAATGTGATGTTTATGGTAGGTTTGGACATCTTGCAAAATTTTGTTATGATATGTAAAAAGCTTCTAAGTTGCAATATGTTCTAAATAGACCATTGTTTAATGATGTTTCTCATTTGTAAAATAATTTAAATAAAAAATATTTATTTGCAAATGATTCCCGTGCACGCCCACTTAGTCAACACAAATCATTTAACCCTCTTTATTGCACTTATTGTAATTGGAAAGGTCATGTGTACAATTTTTGTTTTGACCGTGCTAGTGCACCATATGCGCCCAAACGGGTTCATAACCCTAGGGCTTTAAGCTTAAAAGATAGAGGCCATGTCCCTAAATCTCTTGGTACCAAGAATTCTTAGGTACCAAAACAAATTTGATTTTTAAACCAAGTATTTTAGTGTTTTTCTTTTTCCTTTTCTTAGTTTTGAAAATTATACTTTAATTTTTTTGAACATGAAAACAATTCTTTTTATTAGTAAAATTCTTTTGTTTTCATGATTATTGGTTTTGTTTTGATGAGAGGTTTGTGTTTATATAATTCCCGGATTTATTAAGTGTTTATTTCCAAATCTTGTTTATTAGGTACTAAAAGTCCTTATATGGGTTAGAACAAGCTTAAGAGCTTGATATATTGTTGTCTCTCTTGTATTTTGTTAAAAATTTTGTTTTGATTTGTTGCTTTGAATTCATTATATTTCATTTACATGATGATATTTATGTGTTTGTGCTTATGGATCATCTATTTGTGTCTTATAATGCATTCTATATATAGTTTGATCAAGTTCTACAAATAAAGTTTTCTTTATTGATCAAACATTGTTTTTGGACTTAAATCTTGATTTATGATTTTATTTGGTTGATTTGTTTTTATTTGAAAACTTTTTGCATGATTCTTATGTTCCTCTTTTGATTTCATAAATCTATTTTTATACACTATGCTTTTATAATTGTGTAATGAGACACTTCTTTCATAAATGTCATATCTATATGTGTTCTCTTTGTCCTCTTGTATGTGAGTAATATTTAGCATATTTTTCATTTATGCTTGCTCACATGCTTGCCTTAGCATTCATTTTATTTATCCTATGAGGCATTTTGATAGGGGGAGCTATTCTCTATATTTGTTTTATACTCACTCATGCTCATATGTAGGGCGAACTTTCGCTCTCTTCATTCTTTATGGTTTTTCCGCTTTTAATGTTGTCAAAGGGGGAGAAATATTATGAGTATAGCCTTTCTTGTATATATGCATGATAATTATAATATTGTATATTCATTTCCTTACATGCATATATCCTTTTTGTAAATTGTTTGTGATGCGGCATAATTATGTACCAAAATTATAAGTGCACAATTGATCAAGTTATAGTATAAAAATATCGATCCCACGAGGAAGGTGATTTTAAGAGATTATTAGAATTGGTTCTTATGTTTTGTGCATGACAAAAATAGGATTAAAGAATAAGTGTGATTGTGATGAGTGATTGTTATGAATATATGCAAGAGACAATAAATTAAATTTTAGAGGAGAGAAGAAAGAATCAAAGAATAAATGAAATCACAATGCAAGAAAGAAGAATGAATAAAATCAAGAAATAAAATCAAGAATGAAAAAAAATTCAAGAAAGTCAAGATGGAGGATTCAATTAAAGATATGAAAAATCTAGAATTTAATACACTAGCTAATCATAATTATAAAATACAAACTATTCTCTTTTTATCATATTTTAACTTAGATTTATTAAGCATAGACTATCAAACCATTTAAGAAAAGTATAACCTATCAAATTATCATCTAAATCAAAATTACTATTCATAATAAGAATAACAACAAGATAGTAATCCTAGAATTCATAAGCATAATCTATCAAACCATTTAAGATAAACATAGATTATTAAATTCTTCTTCTACCAATTAGTTTTCTAGTTGATTATCCTAAACATGAACATTTTAAGTGTAAGAGAATAATCCATACAATATAAAGGAAATTTGACTAGTTTCATACAATTCTAAGATTCCTACAAAAATTAATTTTACATCTTAAGAAATAAAAACAAGAAAAATAGAACTAATTACAAAAATAAAAAGAAAAGAAAATTTTAAACTATGAACAAGAATTAAATCTAACTACAAAGAATTAAAATCTAAACTACAAAATAAATTGTAAAAATTAAATGCAAGAAAATAAATCTACTCTATAAATTAAAGTACAAAAAGAAATAAAAAAGATAAGAAAATAAATCTACACTACAAGCATGAATGTAAATCTAACTAATAAGCAATAATAAAGAAATTACTAAAAAGAAATAAAAGAGAAAATAAAAGAAAAGAAAACCTTCAAACTTTTCTTCATCTCCATCATCATCATCCAACAAAGAGAAGAAGATTTAAAGTAGAGAAAAAATTATTATTATTAATTGTAACAAAAGTTACAAATTTGGAAGGTCTTCTTAATTAAAAGTAGCCCTCCTCTCCAAATGGAGTTACAAAATTTTTCACACTCTAACCCCTCACTCTCTACCCCTATTTATAGTAAACATCAATGAATGTGAGCCATTGGATCAATACTTATCCAAAACAAGCAAATTTCAACCCTAGAATGTGCTACAGTCCCTCAGGTATCGATACCAGCATCGATGCTGGTATCGATATGGGTATCAATGCCAGCATCGATGCTGGTATCAATACCCAGTCTTTCCTTTTGACATCCGCAGATTTCCTCTTGTATTGGCTTTAGGCTTTGGGCTTTTGAGCTTCATACTTATTTTCTTCATTAAATCAATGGGCTTTTGGATAAATTGGCAATTTGATTTTCCAATGGGCTTCTTGATTTCTCTTTTGCTTCATTTCTTCATTAAATCAAGGGTCTTTGTTGAGAGATGAGAGTTTGAGATTTATTCTTTATTAACCTGCATTTAAAGATAAAAATAATTATTAGTGACCTATTTATTCATATAAAATAGATAATGAGGGTATAAAATTATAATAAAATGTGATTATCAAATACCCCCACACCTAAACTTTTGCTAGTCCTATAGCAAAGAAAATCATAACTCACTTTCGCAGGAATCACGGTTGTATTTAGCGCATACAACAAGCCTTTAAACCCCTAGGTTACCCTAGTGAATGAGTTGTAGTCTCGTGAGGGTTTGCAGTAAGTATACCCACAAAATTTGGTCAACTTGCCAAGTTAAATAAGTCAGTAAATAACAATTTTTCCTTGATAAATTTAGACATTCTAATTAAAGCTAGTTAATAATCAAGTAAATGTTTTTATATATAACTCCAATGTAAATCGCTTAGAAAATCTTTTTCATTATAGCAATACAGAACCAAGTCAAATCTTAGAGATTTAATTTAAAAGTTATAAAAACAATATCCTAACTCTTTGTTTTAAATAACTTTCAAGTATCTTGATCAAAAATTGTTTTTCAAGACCATATATACAAAACAACAATATATATATAAAAAATGGTTAGTGTTATAGATATATATGTATATAATTTTTTCTTCACTCTCTAATTCTTGGTGATTGTTTTCTATTTTAACGGGCTTGGTGACCATTTAACGAGTTTTGGGCTAATAAATCCCAACCCAATTGGGCTTAGGTCATTAAGTATAGAAATACTCCTTGGGCTTAATTACTCAATCAACCTAGGCTTTATAAGATAGAATCACCTTGGATTTAAGAGTTTTTTTCCTTTTTGGTGCCCATTTTTCGCACTCTTCTTTTATAAGGTTAGCTTTTTAATATATATATGTGTGTAAGTATATATAGTCTGAAAAAAATGTGTAAATCAAGATAACTTGAAA
>NC_033795.1:77865331-77865816 GCF_001876935.1 Asparagus officinalis | reverse complement strand
TTGTAACTTCCATCATCAGTGTTCGATGGAGACTCAGCTATCTATTGTGATTTTTAGACAGCCTACACATTTCAGGATCTCAAAATTTATTTGAGCACTAAGCCATTGCTGAGTCAGACTATAGGAGGAGAGACATTATATCTGTACATGGCCATCTCCTCCGAAGCAGTCAGCTCCATCCTCGTTCGAGAATAAGAGAATATCTAGAAGCTCGTCTACTATGTGAGTCGGATCCTCGGAGCTGGTGAGCTCAACTATCCCCTTATAGAGAAAGCTGCCTTTGTCCTCATCATCACTACAAGAAGACTTTGTCCCTACTTTCAGGCCCATACTATTATTGTCAGAACGAGTCTACCTTTGAAGAAAGCACTGGGTAGCCCTATAACATCAGGGAGGATGGTCGCCTGGGCAGTCGAACTTGTTGAATATCATATCTCCATGATAGTGTTTTGATGATAACAATTTATACAGTGTGTGCACTAACT
>NC_033795.1:77863903-77864331 GCF_001876935.1 Asparagus officinalis | reverse complement strand
GTCTCACCCTTTATAAGGTAATGACTCTATCTTACCGATTTGTAAGATGAGTTCAATTTCCTTTAATATATGAAATTAACAAACACTTAATTGCTTGTTTACAGTGGAGTATCCTTCCGGAGCCTTTTCGCCTCATGCGGTGAACGGACGTCGTGACGAGTATTATTCGACGTCTGATGATTTTTCGCCCATTCCGCTTGCTTCCCAGTTTGTTCCGGGCATGCCGACAAAGGTTGCCCAAGTGGTGAAGGAAGGTGGACATCGAGCCCTTCGTCAGCTGATTATAGATGCGCCCCTCGTAAAGGATGCTAGTTCCGTTCAGTCTCTCAGGAAGACTGATTTCTTGTTTGGCGATTCTGTCAGACATCCCGATGCAGCATTTATTGACGCCGAGCAGTGGCTTCATAAGACTGGCAATGGCTTCTTCT
>NC_033795.1:77862465-77862903 GCF_001876935.1 Asparagus officinalis | reverse complement strand
TATATATACATATATATATATGTACATATGTATATACATGTATACATATATATATGTACATATGTATATATATGTATACATATATATATGTACATATGTATATAGATATATATATACATATGTATATATATATGTACATATGTATATAGATATATATGTATGTATGTACATATGTATATATCTATGTACATATGTATATAGATATATATATATGTATATAGATATATATGTACATATGTATATAGATATATATATATACATGTATCATATGAGATTCTAAACAACAATGTCTTTCATTATTTTTCTAACTTATAACTTATATCATGGTATATACTACACTATAGATGGTTACATCCAATACCTATAATAGGCACAACAGATATATATACATACATGTATGTATGTATATATATACATACATGTATGTATGTGTGTGTA
>NC_033795.1:77860849-77861465 GCF_001876935.1 Asparagus officinalis | reverse complement strand
TTTAGGATTTTTGGCTAACCCCAAGCCTTTAACGGATTTGATTAGCCTTTACCGACTACCGTCTGAGTCAGGCTAGCATGCAGATTGTCTTAATCCGTTCGCATGTAACGTTGCGCTAAAGGAATGAACTCCCTTAGACTTTGTGCTATGATGTCGAATACATAGACTTCGCCATTGTTACGGTAATAGGCTACCCGGCGACACGTGTTAGGTGTTGACTTTAGGATTTTTGGCTAACCCCCAGCCTTCAACGGGTTTGATTAGCCTTTACCGACTACCGTTTAAGTCGGGCCAGCATGCGGATTGTCTTAATCCGTTCGCATGTAACGTTGCGCTAAAGGAATGAACTCCCTTAGACTTTGTGCTATGATGTCGAATACATAGACTTCGCCATTGTTACGGTAATAGGCTACCCGGCAACACGTGTTAGGTGTTGACTTTATCCCTACTTAGGCTTCGGGATAAAATACCCCAGACTGGTATTCTGGTATCTTTTTCTATGGCGAGAGACTAAACCGGCGACGCGTGTTAGGCGTCGGCATATCCTTTTCTTAGGATTCAGGATGACATTCCCCATGCGTGTAAGGCATGGATTTTGGTGCTATTAATAACAACC
>NC_033795.1:77763940-77859849 GCF_001876935.1 Asparagus officinalis | reverse complement strand
TATAATTTTTTTATTTTTTTTACAAAAACTATGTCAAAAATGCAACAAAATGATAAAATAAAGAGGAAATTATGTACTTCTTACCCCCACACCTAAATTTTACATTGTTCTCAATGCAAATTCGCTGATGCACAAAGTAAAGCAGATAAGAATTGAAGAACTTACATTTATTTGGTCGACAATGATGATAAGGATCTGCAATTACTGTTAGTATGAGGATGAAGAAATCAAATAAGAGAAAAAAATTATAATTTTTTTCATTTTATTTTTATTTTTTATTTTTTATATTTTTTATTTTGTATTTTTATTTTATTTTATTTATTTATTTTACAGATAATGAGGTTCATGAAAATTCTAAAAATGGTTTTTTTAGACGTTGACCATTTATTTTTAAAATGTTACCATTTTTAGGATTTTCTATCTAGACAGCCCCATGCGAAAAAACTTGTTTGACAAAAAATGGACCTGTCCATCTTGATCTTAATTTTCTAGGCCCCATGCGAAAAAACTTGTTTGACAAAAAATGGACCTGTCCATCTTGATCTTAATTTTCTAGGAAAAATATATAATTTTGAATTGTACATTAAAACTTTCTGTCCTGGAGAGAAATTTTTTCGTAAAATTGATTTGTCATGAAAAATCTTGGTTTTTTCTTTGTAAATTTTTAAGTTTATGTATGCATCATTTTGAATTTCTTCCAACTCATTTATTTGGAGCAATCTGTTCTTACCTGCCGAGTTTGAGTTAAAATTTAACTGTTTTATTGCCCACATTGCTCGATGCTCCAACTCCACTGGTAGGTGACAAGCTTTTCCAAACCCTAGTCTGTATGGTGACATCCCCAAATTAGCCTTGAAAGTTGTTCTATATGCCCACAGAGTATCACATAATTTTACAGACCAATCTTTTCTGTTATGATTAACTGTTTTTTCTAAGATTTGTTTAATCTGCCTGTTTGTGACCTCTACTTGTCCACTGGTTTGGGGGTGATAAGGAGTTGACAATTTGTGTGTGATTGAATATTTCCTCATCAAAGCCTAAAAAAACGGTTACAGAAATGTGTACCGTTATCACTGATGATCGCTCGGGGTACTCCAAACCGTGCAAAAATATTCTCTTTCAAAAACTGAACAACGACATTATTGTCATTAGTTTTGCAAGCTACCGCCTCAACCCATTTTGACATGTATTCAACGGCTACTAGAATGTAGATATTTCCAAAGGAATTTGGAAATGGTCCCATGAAATCGATACCCCATAGATCAAAAAGTTCAACAGATAACATGGATTGTAAGGGCATCATATTTCTTCTAGTGACCTTCCCTAAAAGCTGACAGCGGTTACAAGTTTTACAAAACTCATATGAATTCTTGAAAAGAGTGGGCCAGTATAGCCCAGATTGAAGAATTTTTTTAGCTATTTTTCTTGGGCCAAAGTGGCCCCCACATGCTTGCTCATGACAAAATGATAGAACACTCCTAGTTTCTTCAGTGGGAACACACCTCCTAAAGATCTGATCAGGATAATATTTGAACAGGTATGGATCATCCTAGTAAAAGTATTTTGCTTGGGAGAGAAAACGGGTTCTATCCTGTTTTGACCAATGAGAAGGGATCTGGTTCATGACTATGTAGTTCACAATGTCAGCAAACCATGGAACAGATTGGATTTCTAGGAGTTGTTCATCTGGAAAATGTTCGTTGATCGGGACGGTTGATGTTGGTGCATTTGGGAGTCGAGAGAGGTGATCTGCTATGGGGTTCTCTGTTCCCCTTCTGTCAAGAATTTTAATGTCAAACTCTTGAAGTAGGAGAATCCATCTAATGAGTCGTGCTTTAGCATCCTCTTTGGTCAAAAGATACTTTAGTGTGGCATGATCTGTGAAAACTTTGGTTAAGGAACCGATGAGGTAGGACCTGAATTTTTCTAAGGCAAAGACTACAGCTAAAAACTCTTTTTCTGTGACAGAGTAATTTTGTTGGGCATCATTCAGAGTTCTACTGGCATAGTAGATCACATGCGGTTTTCTATTAAACCGTTGTCCTAAAGCATCACCAATCGCAGAATCAGATGCATCACACATCAGTTCGAAGGGTAAAGTCCAGTCCAGTGCATGAATGATAGGAGTTGTGGTTAGCTCCTTTTTTAGATATTCAAAAGCTTTGAGGCAAGTCGGGAGAGAAGACAAATGATATATCCTTGGCTAAGAGATGGGTCAAGGGTCTAGCAATTTTGCTAAAATCCTTGATGAAACGTCGGTAAAAACCAGCATGGCCAAGAAATGGTCTGACATCTTTGACAGTTTTGGGAGGAGGGAGATTGGAAATGAGATCTACCTTAGCTTTGTCAACTTCGATTCACCTATTGGAAACTACATATCCTAAGACAGTGCCTTGTTTGACCATAAAATGACATTTCTCCCAATTGAGAGTCAGATTTTTCTCCCTACACCGTTCTAGGACTAGTTTAAGATGATGCAAACATTAGGAAAATGTGTCACCAAAAATAGAAAAGTCGTCCATGAAAATTTTGAGGAATCTCACTACCATGTCAGAAAAAATATTGATCATGCAGCGTTGGAAAGTGGCAGGTGCGTTACACAGCCCAAAGGGCATGCGTCGGTATGCGAATGTTCCATACGGGCAAGTGAATGTGGTTTTCTCCTGATCTTCTGGAGCGATAGGGATTTGATTGTAACCTGAATATCCATCCAGGAAACAATAGAACTCGTGTCCTGCTAAATGCTCTAACATTTGGTCAATGAAAGGAAGAGGGATTCCGAGTGGCTAAGTTGAGTTTTCTGTAGT
Source organism: Asparagus officinalis (assembly GCF_001876935.1). Classification (NCBI taxonomy): domain Eukaryota; kingdom Viridiplantae; phylum Streptophyta; class Magnoliopsida; order Asparagales; family Asparagaceae; genus Asparagus; species Asparagus officinalis. The sequence continues at coordinate 77,857,042 of NC_033795.1, read as the reverse complement.
CAATACAAACTCGCCATCCAGTTTGGATTCGAGTGGAATCAGCTCATTAGCCTCATTTTGGATCACGGTGATCCTAGATTTCTTTGGAACAACTTGGACCGGACTCACCCATGAACTATCAGAAATGGGATAAATGATCCCATGATCGAGACATTACAAAATGTCTTTCCTAACAGCTTCTTTCATCAATGGGTTTAACCGACGTTGAGGATTTCTAGTAGGTTTGGCATCATCTATCAAATGGATTCGGTGTTGAACAATGGTTAGACTAATCCCTTTGATATCAGCCATGGTCCATCCAATGGCTTCCCTATTCTCTCTTAAAACATCTAAGAGAGCTTCCTTTTGACAGGTAGTCAAATCAGAAGAAATGATAACTGGTAAAGACTCGTTCTCCCCTAAGTAGGCATACTTTAGATTTTCAGGTAGAGGTTTAAGTTCTAACTTAGGGGGTTCCTCCACAGATGGGCGAAGCTGGACTCGGGGTTCTATCTCCAAAGGTTCTCGTTGCCAACCAACAGCAGAAACATGATTGACCAGCAGATCTAACTCTAGTTCGTCATTAGAAAACTCCTCAATCATTAAGTCAGATGCACTTGAATCTGACTCACACTCTCCCTCTTGTTGCTCACTTGATATTCCCTGAATGAAATTCACTTCCATTGGTTGATCAGATGGATCACTAGGCTGCCTCCCTAAGTTAAAAATATTAAGGTCAATAGTCATGTTCCCAAAAGATAGTTTCATTTGACCGGTTCTACAATTGATCAAGGTATTTGAGGTGGCTAAGAACGGTCTTCCTAGAATGACGGGGATTTAACTTTTGAGATTGGAAATGAGCTGTGTTTCTAAGATAATAAAATCAACAGGGAAAATGAACTCTCCAACTTTGATCAGAACATCATCTACCTCTCCTTTGGGAATTTTTACAGATCTATCAGCTAACTGTAGAGTGCATCTTGTCGGTTTAAGTTCTCCTACACCTAGTTGTTGATAGACTGAATAAGGAAGGAGGTTGACGCTAGCTCCCAAGTCTAGAAGTGCCTTATCAATATGAGTGTTACCTATGACGCATGGAATTGTGGGACAACCAGGGTCCTTATATTTTAACGACATGGGTTTCGAAAAAATTTTACTGAGGTTGGCAGCTAAGAAGACTTTCTTGGGGACATTAGTGGTTCTTTTCTTTGTGCATAAGTCCTTCAAGAACTTTGCATAAGAGGGGATTTGTTAGATTGCATCTAGGAGAGGGATGTTAATTTTGACCTGTTTAAACGTTTCTAGGATTTTCTCAACCTGCGGGGAGTTTTTCCTAGGTTTGAGTCTATGTTTCTAGGATTTTCTCAACCTGCGGGGAGTTTTTCCTAGGTTTGAGTCTATCTGGAAAGGGGACAACGGGCCTATACCTATCTAGATCAGGCTCAATCTCATGTTCAGCGTTTTGGTCATCGGAAGGAATTGCTTCATCGGAAGGAGTGTGTTGGATGGGAGAAGGGGTTTGATTCGGTGACGTTCTAACTTGGTTGTCTATTTGTTTCCCTGATCGCAGTGTGTGAACTACATTCACATGAGCTGGATGGTTTGAACTGGATCTATTGTCTTTAGGGTTTGTAACAGGTTGACTTGGGAATTTTCCTTTCTCTCTCGCTCACGGCAGTGGCTAGTTGCCCAAGTTGGGTTTCTAACCGGGCTATGGGTTGAGTGTTCGAGTTGAGTACTTGACCGGTTGTTTACATGAAGGAATTTAGAGTGGTGGATGACTGGGTCAACATGTTGGTAGTTTGTGTAGAAGCTTTGATCATAGCTTCTAAACCCTTTTCTAAGGCACTTAAATGTTTGTCGTGATCAGAATTTGAAGGATTTGTTGACTGGTGAGGATGAGGATGTTGGGTTGGAAAAACTGGGTTATATTGGAAATTGCTTGGTGAGTTGAACGGGACAGTATTTCCCCTAGGGAATTGTTGGTTCGACGCGGGAATGAAGTTTTGATTTCCGGGAGAATTTTCTTGATTCCATGCAAAATTGGGATGATTTCTCCAACCTGGATTGTAGGTTGGAGAAAATGGATCATTTCTAGGGCGTTGAAATGCAGCGTTCATCTGTTCTAATGCATGGTTGTTTCCTAAGAGAGGGCATTCCTCTGAAACGTGGGTAGGAGACTGACAGTTATGACAACACGGGGTAGAAACATGATTGATTTGAGCTGGAGCTCGTTCCTTAATTTCTAAGGCTTCTAACCTCCGCATAATCGTCGCCATCTTCGCTTCAGAAGCAATGTTTGATTCCAGGAAAAGATTACTAGACTTAGATTGGGGAACTGATAAAACCCTGTCATCATAGTGTTCCCACAGTATTATTTTTTCGGATAGACTCTCTAGGAATTCCCAAGCTTCATCTACGTTTTTCCTCATAAAATCTCCCTGACACATCGATTCTAAAGATGTTTTTAAAGAATAGTCCAATCCTTCATATATGACTTGGCACAATTGCCATTTTTCTAGACCATGATGAGGACATTGGATTAAAAGATCTTTGAATCAGTCAAAATATTTCTAGAATGGCTCTCCCGGGATAATTTTGAAGTTTTGAATGTTGTTTCTGAGCTTTACCATTTTGTGAATATGAAAAAATTTCTTAAGAAAAACAGTGACAAATTCATCCCAAGTTGAGATGGAATTTGTCGGTAAGCTGTACAGCTATTTTTTTGCTTTATTCTTAAGAGCAAATGGAATAAATCTAAGCTTAATCGCATCTTTAATTAATTCTCTCATTTTAATCATAATACACACTTTCTCAAATTCCGAAATAAAAATATATGCATCTTCTGTTTCATTTCCAAGGAATTTGGGAAGCATGTTTATGTAATACGGTCTATGCTTGAAATTTGCTCCATTTGCTTCGGGGAGTCTTATGTACGAAGGAATTGCATTTCTGGTGGGGTAACACATATCCTGGAGAACGGGTTGATTTGTCATTTCTTGGATTGGTTTAACACGGATTAAACGATGAGAATTATCCCTAACCCAAGTTTGCAAACACCAAAACAACTTCTTTTTATAATTTTTTAAAAAGAAAGAAAGAAAATTAGTTTTTTTTTATGAGAAGAAAAACTAAAACAAATCAAAGCAATCACTTTTCAATCACTCTAATTCTAGGGTTTAGCCTAACTCAACTAGACCAGCTCCTAACCAAAAACTCCTACAGTGAAAAGATTAAAGTTTTACCTAGGTAGTTAGGCAGGTAAAGATAGTACTAGAGGGTAATTAGAGATCAATTAAGTACCTCATTCCTTGCGGAGCGCTTTACGCAACCCCTAAACCTTGCCTTAGATACCAACTAATCTGAGAAAACTTAAAGCAACCCCTAAACCTTGCCTTAGATACCAACTAATCTGAGAAAACTTAAACCGGTTCACTTAAGGATTTCTTGTTCCTTATTGAGCTCGAGTCCTTAGGGGCCAACGTCTAATGAGTTTTAGGAGGCTTAGATTTGTGAAGTGAGGAATTAGTGATTTTTGGGCTAAGGAAAGGGTGATGAGATCCCTTATCTTATCTTGATTAGGGGTTTTGCCCTTAAGAATGTTTTAAGTATGTGTCAAATCAAGTGTTATAATCACTTTGGTGAATTCCTACCAACTATATGAAATGCAACCCTAGAAATTAAAAGCGACTAAAAAGGATGGAAATTTTTTTTATTAATTATGGTCAACAACAATCAAATGTGAGAAGAGAGCTCTTGTTTGAATTTATTATCTTATTAGTTAATGTCCAAGTGAAAGGTGAATTTTATTATGGTCAACAAAAATAAAATCTTTTTTTTTAAATCCTAATTGTCTCTAATTGTGAAGCTAACTAAAAAGGATGGAATTTAAAACGCTAGAAAGAAGACTTACCCGAAAGCAATTCTCCAAGTTCTTGATCTTCAATCCAAGATTTTCAAGCTCCAAGCGGTTCCTTCACAAGAAAAACACACAAGTTAAAGAACTAAAATAATAAAAATCCTATTTTAGCACCCTCCCCGGTAACAGCGCCAAAAACTTGATGCGGCACAATTATATACCAAAATTGCAAGTGCACAATTGATTAAGTTATAGTATAAAAATATCGATCCCACGAGGAATGTGATTTTAAGAGATTATTAGAATTGGTTCTTATGTTTTGTGCATGACAAAAATAGGATTAGAGAATAAGTGTGATTGTGATGAGTGATTGTTGTGAATATATGCAAGAGACAATAAATTAAATTTTAGAGGAGAGAAGAAAGAATCAAAGAATAAATAAAATCACAAGACAGGAAAGAAGAATGAATAAAATCAAGAAATAAAATCAAGAATGAAAAGAAAATTCAAGAAAGTCAAGATGGAGGATTCAATTAAAGATATGAGAAATCTAGAATTTAATGCACTAGCTAATCTTAATTATAAAATATAAACTATTCTTTTTTTATCATATTTGAACTTAGATTTATTAAGCATAGACTATCAAACCATTTAAGGAAAGTATAACCTATCAAATTATCATCTAAGTTAAAATTACTATTCATGATAAGAATAACAACAAGATAGTAATCCTAGTATTCATGATAAGAACAACAACATGATAATAATCCTAGACTTCATAAGCATAACCTATCAAACCATTTAAGATAAGCATAGATTATCAAATTCTTCTTCTACCAATTAGTTTTCTAGTTGATTATCCTAAACATGAACATTTTACGTGTAAGAGAATAATCTATACAATATGAAGGAAATTAGACTAGTTTCATACAATTCTAAGATTCCTACAAGAATTAATTTCACATCTTAAGAAATAAAAACAAGAAGAAAAAGAACTAATTACAAAAATAAAAAGAAAAGAAAAATCTAAACTATGAACAAGAATTAAATCTAACTACAAAGAATTAAAATCTAAACTACAAAATAAATTGAAAAAATTAAATGTAAAAAAATAAATCTACTCTAGAAATTAAAGTGCAAAAAGAAATAAAAAAGATAAGAAAATAAATCTACACTACAAGCATGAATGTAAATCTAACTAATAAGCAATAATAAAGAAATTACTAAAAAGAAATAAAAGAGAAAAATAAAAGAAAAGCAAACCTTCAAACTTTTCTTCATCTCCATCATCATCATCCAACAAAGAGAAGAAGATTTGAAGTGGAGAAAAAATTATTATTATTAATTGCAATAAAAGTTATAAATTTGGAAGACCTTCTCAATTAAGAGTAACCCTCCTCTCCAAATGGAGTTATAAAATTTTTCACACTCTAACCCCTCACTCTCTACCCCTATTTATAGTAAACATCAATGAATGTGAGCCATTGGATCAATACTTATCCAAAACAAGCAAATTTCAGCCCTAGAACGTGCTACAGTCCCTCAGGTATCAATACCAGCATCGATGCTGGTATCGGTACCCAGTCTCTTCCTTTTGCCATCCGCAGATTTCCTCTTGTATTGGCTTTGGGCTTTAGGCTTTTGGGCTTCATACTTGTTTTCTTCATTAAATCAATGAGCTTTTGGATAAATTGGCAATTTGATTTTCCAATGGGCTTCTTGATTTCTCTTTTGCTTCATTTCTTCATTAAATCAAGAGCCTTTGTGGAGAGATGAGAGTTTAAGATTTATTCTTCTTTAACCTGTATTTAAAGATAAAAATAATTATTAGTAACATATTTATTCATATAAAATAGATAATAAGGGTATAAAATTGTAATAAAATGTGATTATCAGTTTGTCATCATCAAAAAAGGGGAGATTGTTGGTCTCTTTGTTTTGATGATGTTTAACAAATAATTTATCACTAATGTTATTTGTCTAGTATTTGTGTTTATTTATTTATTATAGACAAAAAACAAGTTGGAGGATGGATGGAATCTAGTATTTGTGTTTATTTATTTATTTATACTATGTGTGTTAAGTACTTTAAGCTCAATATCATATACACACACATTTTATTAGTTTCTATGTATATATATATATAGTTATATATATATACACATTTTGGCTTTTTGTTTATCCACAAGCAAAGTTTTTACTAGCATATAAATAAATATTTATATTCATACATGTTTGTTTTTACGTGGATAAATTAGTTTGGTTTAATTTCATAGATATGAAACAAATATATATTCATATTCATACTCATATGTTTCATATTCTATTGTATTTATGAAAATACTATATTCATTATTTATAGACTTCATAACAATAGTTTACATCTTTTTTCAAGTCTATAATATTATTTTGTATTGTTTCAAAATATGGTTAAGCTAAAATATCAAAACTCATATGTTCACATTTTTATGTTTTGGACTATTTTATAAAATGATGATACTTTTCATTTAGGAGGTCCTTTTTAAAAACTAGTTTTTGTAGCATGTGTATTATCATGTCTACAATTATTTCTCAAAGTTTTACATTTTTTAAAATTTGTTTGATATTTTTCAACAGGGTTTTAAAATCAGAAATCAACTTTCAAAACCTGATTTTTTTCTAGTATCAGATTGCGATCGACCGCCACGGTCGACCGCCTTGAGTCCAGAGACTCAGACTATTTTTTTTGGTGGCTTACGGTCGACCGTGGCGGTTGACCGGATTAAGTCCAGAGAGTTTTGCGGTCGACCGCCATGGTCAACCGGATGTTTTCCTGAGCCCAGAATTTACCTCTGAGCTGTTCGCGGTCGACCGCGCGTTTTTCACGGTCGACCGCCGATCGCCCAATGGCTCTATTTGTACAGAATCTGATTTCTGATTCTGTGGTCTTTTTGGTCTTTTGTCTTGAGGTTTTGGCTGTTGGTTTTTCTTCCTATATAAACCCTCAAACCCCTCTCTACCAGAGCAACCAAAAGGAATGTTTTAAACAAGTTTAAAAGAGTTTTTAACAAGGGTTTAAGTTTGGTTTAAAGTTTGTTTGTTGAATCTAGAAATATCGACTTATGAGAAGTTATTGATTGTGCTTATATTGTGCCCACATTAGAGAAATCTAAGTGGAGCAATCATGATAAGAAAATGTGTAAACGTTATTCGGTTAGCTAGAAAACCGAGTGTAATGTGTAAACGTTGTTCGGGTAAGCGTAGAAAACTCGGTTGTGATAGTGGATTTCTCCCCGGGAGTGGGGAGCGGAGACGTAGGACAGAAGGTCCGAACTCCGTAATCATATTGTGTGTTTGCATTGTTTATATTGCCCTATCACTATTGAATCCTTAGTTTAGATATTTTACCCTTGTGTTAATTTATATATTCTTGCATATATTTCATCATATACCTCTTTGCTAGGATATATCTCTTTGCTCATATTGCATATTTTTGCTCATAACATATTGTATATCTATCTTGTAAGAATAATTTATTAATAAGTTTTAATTGGTATAAAATTTTGTTCACACACAACCTATTGAGCTTATTGTATTTACATTCATAGTATAATTTAAGGTTGTGGGTTTGTGACTAAGAGTTGTGCTTAATTGAGTTCTCGTCCATTGAAGAGAACAACCATTATTGTATTTGTGAGCCTAATTGTGTAGATCACTTTGTAATACACTTGTACACCGAGAGGAGTATGTGGTGAGAGACGGGGTCATCCCAAGAGGAGTGCAGTAGGTGGTAATGCCTAGAGGTAGGTTGTAATTCCTAACACTTGAGGAAGACACGGACTAGATACCAACACTTAAGAGGGTGTAAAGTAGGATTGCTAGAGTGTGAGATTGTAAAGTTTTCGATTAGCTAGAAAACCGAGTGTGATGTGTAAACGTTGTTCGGGTAAGCATAGAAAACCTGGTTGCGATAGTGAATTTCTTCCCAGTAGTGGGGAGCGAAGACATAGGACGGAAGGTCCGAACTCCGTAATCATATTGTATGTTTGCATTGTTTATATTGCCCTATCACTATTGAATCCTTAGTTTAGATATTTTACCCTTGTGTTAATTTATATATTCTTGTATATATTTCATCATATACCTCTTTGCTAGGATATATCTCTTTGCTCATATTGCATATTCTTGCTCATAACATACCTCTTTGCTAGGATATATCTCTTTGCTCATATTGCATATTCTTGCTCATAACATATTGTATATCTATCTTGCAAGAATAATTTATTAATAAGTTTTAATTGGTATAAAATCGGATTAGATTAGCATAAGACCCTAATCACCCCCCTCTAGGGTCTAACAGCATTGATGCTTGAATTATCTTGCATTGTTGAATCAATGTTGAACTGGTTATTTTCGTCAGGAGATTGTATCTGAATCGCGATTAAACTCCAGGAGGTAATTTTGACTTGGAATTTCATCCTGAGCCTTATTTTGGCAGATTTGTTGATGCGTTGACCGGCGTTGATCTCCATTGTGATGCATTTACAGGCGTTGATCGGTGTTAACCTTCGTTGTAATGTACGAACAAAGTTTATACTCGTGTGTTAACTGGAGTCTACACAGTTTAAGCTCTTAAGGCGTTGGAACGTGAAGAATCAATTTATACTCGTATATACATTGAAGTTTTAAGAATTAGTTTAACCTCATATACCCGTCAGAGGTTCAAGGAGATGCAGTTTATACTTGTATACTCATCGAAGTGTAAATACCTACCTCGAATACGTCGAATCAGGTGAAAAACAGACGAAAATATACTACGAAAACACCCGCGGACCCTCCTTGGGCAAGAGACACATGTTGGTGTCTTGCACACGTGCGAGACACCCATACGTGTCTCACACGAGAGAGAGAAGGGGGTCGGCTGGGAGTTTTAAATCCCTCAAACCCGATATTTCTTTCTTCTTCTCTTCTTCCTTCTTCTTCTTTCTCTTTTCTCAACACCCATATTCTTCCAAGCTCTTGATAAAAGATTCCAAACTACTCCAATCTTGGGTTACCCTCTCTTCAAGAGCTCTTGATCCCTTTCTTCCCAAACTTTGGCCAAATCTCCTCTTCAAGATCTAGGGTTTGGTGATTTATTGGGTTCGAGCTCTTTGACATGGGTTCTTCTTCCTCTTTGAGCTTCTTCTTCCCCAAGATCTTCTCTTTTGATCTCAAGTAAGCTTATTCCCTTCTTGATTGAGTTTTGGACACTTTTAATCCTCTAATTTTGATGAATTTTGAAGACTAGGGCTTTGATTTCTTCCCTCTCAAGTTCGGGTACTCTTCTTGGATTCGAGCAATCATGTTGGTTCGTAATTCCCCAAGCTTGATCTTCCTCTTAGTTCTTGGTAAGTTTCATCCCATGGCTTCAATTTGAATTTTTATTCTTGAACGTGAATCGAACTTCTTTGGTTGAGTTTTGGATGAGAATCGAGCTCGTTGCCTTATTGTACGTAACCCGTAGGTTCAATTAGATTTTAACCGGAAAATCCTAAATTTTTTATAGGATTTCAGCTAAAATTCTTAATTTCCCTTTTAACCAGAAGCTTATGTACCTCAATTTCTGATAAAACTGAATTTAAGGCGCCTTTCGCGAGCTTTTGAGTTGGTTCGATACCTCATATTTAAAATTTTACCTGAACCACCGATTTCCATTGTAGATTAGCTATGTCTCCGAAGAGGGCTCACGTTCCGAGGAGTCAATCGGCTTCTCAGCCTGCTGAGAGAGTGGCTCCTACAGCTTTATCGTTCGGGTGTAAGCTTTTACCACTTTTGTGAATTCAAAATTAATATTCTGAATATCGTATCCTCTTTTTCTCTCCTTCGTGAGGCATTTGGGAAGAGCCGATATCCTCTTTTGCGAGGGTTGATGCTTAAAGATATGTTTTGCTTGCTCAAAGCACGTATTAAGGAAAAAGGGGTGATTTTACACTGTATCACACTGCGTAGGGCGGGGTATATTATCACGTTATTTACGCGGTAATGTATATTGTCCCTCGTATGTGTGGAACAGTTGAAATCGTCTCGTCAATTACGAGGTAAGGACTCTATCTCGCAGTTTTGTGAGATGAGTTTCGACGCCTCATTTTGCCTTGGAAATATTCTTCAAATTGTGTTTAATAAATACGCATTGTCTGTTTTAGTCGAATTCCCATCAGAGGCGTTCTCGTCCTATGCGACAAGTGGTCACAGTTGTGAGGCTTTACGCCTCCGCTGAGGATGCTCCGCTTGTAATGATCGTAAATTTTGATACTAGTTAAAATAATTTTTTTAATATTTTAAAATATTCAATTTTTATTTTTAAAAGAGTATTTGTATTTTTCTCAATTTTTACGATTTAAAAGTCCAAGGTTTATATTTATTTAAATAATTTAGATATTTATAAATTTATTTAGTGCAGTAAAATTTTTTGGAAGTTATCCGTTATGTTATCGATACTATTACGTATCATTTTAAATAATATGTTGTATTATTATTATTATTATTACGTATTATTTCGTATAATAAGTTGTATTATTAATTACATATTATTTGTATAATTTATTGTATTATTTCTGTTGTTACATATTATCTGTCGTATTAGTATAACTGGTACATTTTATTGTGTAGATAATTCTTCCATAATTATTTGTTTTAAAATGTAAGTAATTATATTTTTTATTAATTATTCTTGTTTAATTGTACAATTAGTTGTATTATTTCTACTATTATGTATTATCGGTCGTATTAATATAACTAGTACATTTTAATGTGTAGATAATTTTCATATAATTATTTAATTTATTTCGTAATTAATATTATTTTTAATTATTTTTCAAAACCCTAATTCAACTATATATATATACACACGCTCTGTTACTGTTCACTAACTCAGCTGCCAGCCATTTATCTCTCTTCCTCTCTCCTCTCTCTTCACCTCTCTCTCTCCCCGACCCATCCTCGCTCCTCTCTCATCACTGCCAACACCCGCTGCCTCACCATCACCGCCGCCCATCTTCTTTCTCCCTCCCTCCTCCGCTTCCTCCAAGCCCGCGCCCCACCAGAGCTCCGCCTCCATCCCTCAAGTACCGCCACGCCAGACCTCCCCTCTGCTGGGTCAACCGTGACACCGGACCACGACAGCAAAGCAACGCACTAGAGACTTCCCACCCTTGACCTCGAGCTCTGACCAATCTGCCCAGTTCGCCCATTCCACCGCACGTTTGTCTCACCCACGCACCCGAACCCAGCAGCCTCGCTTTTTAGGCAACCAGCAGACCGCCTCACTAAACCGAGCTCATCCAATCCACTCCTCTCCTAACCAGCCCGCTCCTACTTCAGCCCTGAAGGCCTCCGACGAGAGCGCCACCAAAAGCCACGCATACGCATTGTCTGTTTTAGTCGAATTCCCATCAGAGGCGTTCTCGTCCTATGCGACAAGTGGTCACAGTTGTGAGGCTTTACGCCTCCGCTGAGGATGCTCCGCTTGTAATGATCGTAAATTTTGATACTAGTTAAAATAATTTTTTTAATATTTTAAAATATTCAATTTTTATTTTTAAAAGAGTATTTGTATTTTTCTCAATTTTTACGATTTAAAAGTCCAAGGTTTATATTTATTTAAATAATTTAGATATTTATAAATTTATTTAGTGCAGTAAAATTTTTTGGAAGTTATCCGTTATGTTATCGATACTATTACGTATCATTTTAAATAATATGTTGTATTATTATTATTATTATTACGTATTATTTCGTATAATAAGTTGTATTATTAATTACATATTATTTGTATAATTTATTGTATTATTTCTGTTGTTACATATTATCTGTCGTATTAGTATAACTGGTACATTTTATTGTGTAGATAATTCTTCCATAATTATTTGTTTTAAAATGTAAGTAATTATATTTTTTATTAATTATTCTTGTTTAATTGTACAATTAGTTGTATTATTTCTACTATTATGTATTATCGGTCGTATTAATATAACTAGTACATTTTAATGTGTAGATAATTTTCATATAATTATTTAATTTATTTCGTAATTAATATTATTTTTAATTATTTTTCAAAACCCTAATTCAACTATATATATATACACACGCTCTGTTACTGTTCACTAACTCAGCTGCCAGCCATTTATCTCTCTTCCTCTCTCCTCTCTCTTCACCTCTCTCTCTCCCCGACCCATCCTCGCTCCTCTCTCATCACTGCCAACACCCGCTGCCTCACCATCACCGCCGCCCATCTTCTTTCTCCCTCCCTCCTCCGCTTCCTCCAAGCCCGCGCCCCACCAGAGCTCCGCCTCCGCCTCCCCACCCATGGTATCTTCTAGGCTCGCGCCAGTGGTTGGTGTCACCACTGGGGTTGGTTTGTAGGGCTAAAGTGAAGTGTGTACATCACTTTGGTCAGTGGGAATTTATTTCGTCACCCGAGTTTTGCTTAAGTTCGGACTAGGTAGAAAACGGTTTGCATATAGTCCTTTGGTCGCATGTGTAGCAGGATTGGATGCACTAGAGGATTTATGAACAGTCAGTTATCCGGTAATATGAACGTTGATTCCATGTGAGATGGGGACCAGTGAGTTTTTAAGATGGCTAGTATTCGACCCGATTATTGTATGCTGTTAGCCTTATGAGTATCACATTTTAATGATGGATTGCATTTTGCTTTTGTTGGATTTCCAGTTGCACATGTCTTTGTCATTTCTGTTGTTGTAACGTTTTTTCACATTGGGTTTTCGTTCGTTCTATTTCTTTTGTAGGGCCTTGTCGTGTGCCATGCACGCTAACGTACACATGTTTTCTCTGGTGTATGTCAGACTTAGAGGAAGGACAGGTCCAGCTTGGAGATGTGCCAGAGCTAGGATATTCTCAGCAGGAGTATCTTGTAGATAAAGTTAAAGAATAGGCCGAATCTCAGTTATCTTTTCTTAGTTGATGGTCCTAGTTGTTTTTGTAGTATTTTCCTTTCTATTACCGTTGAACGATGTATTTTATATTTCTTCAGCATTCAGTTGTTTAGTCATGTATAAGGGCATGTTGACCTGTACTTTATGTCTTGGATGATATTCACTTATGATATGGATATTCTGTTCTGAGTTGTTTATTATATTCTCTCTATTTATGATCGGGGACTTGTGCCTTTGTATTTATTTCTTGATGCTTAGCATATTAGGTTGAGGAGAAATATTTATTTTTATTTATTCTTCTTAATCTAATACATCGCGGGCTTATCTACGTTCCGATTTCCCAGTATTTTAGAAAGCGGGGCGTGACACCGCTCGTAGATGTAGTTCCTCAATTCAATCCGGATGGACCTGAGGAAATTCCTCAGCTTGTGTGAGAGGGGGTTCCTCAGCTTGTGTGAGAGGGGGATCGTCGTACGCTGTGACGACTGATCACCGACGTCTTGCTCACTAAAGACCTATGTTCCACTCAGGCTTTGAGGAAGCTTGACTATCTGTTTGGCGATTCTGTCGAAGATCCAGTCGTTATGACTCTCACGGATGAGAAGTGGTTAAATGAAGATGGTGAGAGTATGTTATATCTTCCACTGATCCCTCACCATTATTCACTCGCACGCTTAAAGACACAGGCCATGAAGCGGGAGATGTCTTGGCGTCTTACAAAAGAGCAGGAGTGAGTTCATTATGGGTACATTACCCATCAAAAGACTCAGAGCTCCAGTGACAGAAATTATGTACGTGGACTCCATCCCGGCGTGCTGGGCCAAAATACCGCAGCGCCGAATGAGCTGTCAATCATCGCCAACACGATGAGGAATTACCTCGCGAGGTTGGGAAGAGAGCTGCCTGCGAAGGGCCACAAGTGTTTTGGTTAGGTCCATTCCTCAGACAACAGATGGTGAACTCGTATGATGAGCTATGTTCTTGGCAGATGGAGCGTGGAGCTGAATGCCAATGGATTGTATACGCCCATTCGTGCCAGTATGTATGGATTGCCATCCAGTGTACATCATTTCCTTGCACTGCTGAAACTTTACATCTCGAACGCTAATACCTTCCTAACCAAGCATGGAGAGTTGGGGCTGGCTCTACATGAAATGCAGAAGGTTTCGGGCCTGCTGATAGGCAACATCCCTTATCAAGAATATTTTCCCTCCAGTCGTCAAGTGAGTCAGATGAAGATGGCCTCCCCTACCAGCTACGATATGTTATGGGATCTCACGTGTCATTATCAGACAGCTTTAGCGGGCGTCGGTATCATGGCGAAGAAGAAGTTCCCACGGCTGAGCTTGAAGTAATTCACTGACTATTTGTTCAAGCATCTGGAGGATGGCTTTGGTGAAGCGGTTTGTGAAATACAACCTCTGACTCCCTCAATTATTAACGAACTAATTGAGAAGATTAGTGCCCAATCATATACTACTCCTGCTGCTGAGGGCAAGTTTCTGATGGGATTAAGTTCTGGACTTTTCTGTGGCATGCACAGAAGCGAATTTAGCCTATGACTCTTCTGGCCGGATATCTCACTATTTGGCTGAAGTAGTGTGTCGTGCCACACCAATTCTCTGACTCTTTACTGATAGAGGTCCTCCTTCCAGCCATCTAGCTTGATTACGGGAAAGATCTCTCCTTACTTTTGTTGATGGTTGTCGACATACATTGCGGGCTTTAGCAATTGGTTGCCGGTTTCACACAGGTGGGAAGCAAGCCGACGGCTGAGATTCCAACTGCCAAAGTTGAGCTTCCTTATACCTACCTTATGGCGTGGCTCATCCTTCATCACCTAGACTTGATGTCGGCGCTGAGCATCACAGATCCATCCATTCTTCTGGTTTAGCTATTAGAAGATTGTAAATGGGAAGCGCGACAGTTCCTTGAGGTAAGGCGGCAGCTCCAGATCCACAAGTGTTGGGAGTTCTTTAAGTGCTTCCCATGATTCTCTGACCAATATGATGATCTGCTGATTGATGAGGAGAGGCCGAGGATGGGTTGAACTTCCCTCGACGTGGGCTGCTTCAGATGGTTAATGAATATTCGGCCGGGTATCTTGTCTTCAGAGTGAAGAATCGCTACCACATAGAGCCTTATCTACCATGTCGGTTCGCTCGTCAATTTGGTTACGGCCAACTGTATGTCAGGAACTCAAACAAAGAGCTGAAGACCCAGTGTGGTCTTATTGATGGTGTTCAAGCATGGTTTTAGAGTGTGGTGGGTTACACAGGCACCATGTTTAACCTCCCTATCAAAGAGTGTAAGTTAGAGCTAACATTTCTCTGCTACAAATGGTTGATAGCTGCCAATGCGCCCGCCAAGATGAAGCACATTTCAGAGTTGGAGGCTGAAGAAAAAGCCCGCATCGCAACTAGGATTGTTCATGAGGTTGTGCTTTTGAGGAGACAAGGAAAAGAGCCTGCCGGACCTTCCGGCAAGGGCAAACAGGTGGTCGAGGAGGAAGAGGAGGTCCTCCCTGCAATGCGCCCGCCAAGATGAAGCACATTTCAGAGTTGGAGGCTGAAGAAAAAGCCCGCATCGCAACTAGGATTGTTCATGAGGTTGTGCTTTTGAGGAGACAAGGAAAAGAGCCTGCCGGACCTTCCGGCAAGGGCAAACAGGTGGTCGAGGAGGAAGAGGAGGTCCTCCCTGCTGATGAAGAGGAGGAGACTTCAGAGGAAGGTGTCGCCGGAGATGAAGGCACGGTAGTTGGTGGCGATGAAGAAGAACTCGGGACAGGTCTGCCAAACTCTTTCTTCTCCTCAGAATTACTGAGCCTGGCGATTGCTCATTGGGCTCACCAATCCAATTTGCCTAAGCCTCCGTTGGCTCCACAAAAGCCGAAGTGGGAGGTCTTGTTTGCTTGTCCTAATAAGATGACTATTGTTACCCCAGGTGGGAATGCTGAGGAAGAAACAGAAGAAGAGCCTCGCTTTTTCCATCGTACGAGATCTCGATCTGCTGCTCAAGTTTCTTCATGGGTCGAGTCACGTACTAAGTTCAGGCATGAGAGATCTGTCACTCACGAGGAGGCTCAACCTACGAAACAAAAAAAGATAGTGCACAAGCCACGTACTGAGTCGTACTGAGCCGCGAGCCTTTGAGACGAAACCACTCGGCGATGCACATGTTGGGGGAGGAGGTAATACCTCACCCTTCATGTGATTTCCCATGTTTAGCCTTCGATCTCACTGAACACTTATCCTTCTTTGTTAATTCACAGGAGACCTTGAAGAAGGTGAGCTTCCATACGATCCTCCTTCTCCTAGCTTTACTCACTCCGAGAGGTCTGGTTTCACGCAGCAAATGCACGAGGCCATGGGTGAGGAGCCTGTTAGTGCTGAAGCTGACATAGCTATTGAAGTTGGCGCGGGTGTAAGTGCTGAACCTGTCCCAACTACTGAAACCACTACAAGAACGTTAAGCCCAGATATATCTAACGCTGATAATATGTCATTCCGGTGGCATTTAAAAGAATTGAACGATTCAGAGCATGTGCCTCCCTTAATCGTTTCTACGCTTCATGTCTTGAATTCTGCTACAGCCACCAAAGGTTGGCACGATCTCCACTTGTCTTGAATTCTGCTTTTCCTTCTTTAGCTTAAAATTCAGGTTTTTTGTAGATGTCACAATGGAGGGCTCAGCCGAGGAGGAAGCTTTCCATGGTGGGCATATCAGTGAGTTTGGTGAACATGCATTTGATTCAGCGGTGAGCTTCTCTAAGGCTAATCATAGATTGCTCGCTGACATGTTGGCGGAGCAAGCCGCTCGCGAGACTACAGGACCAACCGTTGAGGTTGGTTCATCTGCTAGTATGGATTTTACTCTAATGTTCCGGTGTTGGTAAGTTTTATCCTATTATTTGTCTTAAGACTCTGGATAATATTTTGGAATATTTATTTCTCCTCTTTTCTTGCAGTGCTTTCATTGTCCCCATATGAGCTTGTCAAGGCTTTGTTGTCCGACAACGATCCGAGCAAAGCTATATTTCGCTTGGACCTTGGTCATTTAGCTTCCTTTGTGAGTGGAATGATTGACAAGATCCTTCATCAAGGATATTCTTTTGATCAGTTTAGATGGTCTCTCGATCGTCAGGTAACAGGAATCAGAGAAGAAGGATATCCGAACTTGGCTGATTCTATCACTGCGGACTTAGTCATGCTAGAGCGCGAGCTCCAAGAGTTGGGGGAGCTGCACGCTACAGGCACTTCTTCATATATGGCTGCTCTGTTTGAGTTCTCACTGAAGAAGTGGCACAATGCCCGAGCGTCTATTGGGAGTGAGCTCCAAACAAAAGAGGGTTGTGTTATGCATATGACGGCGGTTCTCTCGAGGAAGGACAAGTCCAGGGCTGAACTACTTGGTTCCTTAGCCTCGATCCGTGAGAAAATAGCCGGTCTAGAAAAGGTCCTGAAATTTGCTAAAGATTCTTGTGTCATTCTCGAAGGTGAATTAGCCGACGTATAATGCTCCCGAAAATAGACACTTGAGAATCTGGAGCCTGAGAAAGAGAAGTTGGTCAAGCTGAGAGGTGAAGTTGCAAAGATATTGAATGCCACTAAAGATTCTATCCGGGCTGACTTACAGGCTGAGCTTGAGCAGACTTATGCGGAGGAGCTCTCTAGGCTGAAACAGCGGATTTGAGGCCGTAAATCGTATTTAGATTGACAGAACCACTTTTGTACCTTCTTTTGATTTGACTCCATTAATGAAAACAAAGTCTTTTCTTTAATGCATTTTTATTGATGTTTAAGATTTCTTATTCTCTTTGGAACAAATAATCACAACACTTATAGGACTTTTGGCAAACCCTCAGTTGTCAACGGATTTGATGTACCTTTACCGATTACCATTTGAATTGGGCTAGCATGTGAATTGTCTAAGTCTGTTCCACATGTAATATTATGCTAAAAGAATAAACTCTTTTAGACTTGGTGCTATGATATTGAATACATAGACTTTATCATTTTTACGAAAAAGACTAATCGGCCACGCGTGTTAGGCGTATGCTTATCTCTAATTAGGGATCGAGATAAAGTCCCTCATGCATGTGAGGCATAGATTTTAGTATTAATAATAATGACCTGCTACGATATTGAATACGTAGGCTTTTGTCATTTTTACAAAAAAAAAGGACTAACCGGCAACGCGTGTTAGGCGTAGGCTTATCTCTAATTAGGGATCGAGATAAAATCCCCCATGCGTGAAAGACATAGATTTTTTGTGTTATTAATGACAACCTGCTGCGATATTGAATACGCATGCTTTTGTCATTTTCACAGGAAAAGACTAACCGGCAACACTTGTTTGGTGTAAGCTTATCTCTAATTAGGGATCGAGATAAAGTCTCCCATGCGTGTGAGTTATGGATTTTGGTATTATTAATAACAACCTGCTACAATATCGAATACATAGACTTTTATCCTTTTTGTAGGAAAAGACTAACTAGCAATGCGTGTTAGGTGTAGGCTTATCTCTAATTAGAGATCGAGATAAAGTCTCTCATGCGTGTAAGGTATGGATTTTGATGTTATTGTAAGATTACGTCTTCTCTTGGGTAAAGACGAACCCAGTGACAAAGAGAAAGAAGTTTATATTCTATCTCCTGCTTGTCTTCTCTTGGGGCGAAGACGAACCCGATGTCGGAGAGGAAGAAATTTATATTCTATCTCCTGCTAAATAAAACCAAATAAAATCATACAAACAGTGGGTGTAGGGTTGGGCGACATATTACTCGCCTCTGATGTGCTGCAAACTCCTGAATCCGATGAGAGGATGATCCCCCTTCGAAAGCACCATAAAATCCCGCTGAAAACTCCTCCGAAACTCCTCCAAAATCACCAAAACGAACTAGGGTTTGGGTGGAGAGAGGGGCTAGGGTTTCTCTGGGATTCTGATGGGTTTTTTTGGGTTAGTTTCGGGTAAAATAATATATATATATATATTACGGTTAAAACCCGAACAAAACCTAACCAAACCCGCAACTAAAAAAAACCCGAAATCAGCCCGTCAGTCGACTTATTGGTCGACTTATCAGTCGACTCATGAGTCGACTCATAAGTCGACTGAGCAGACACTATATCTAGATTTCGTGCATGTTTTGTTATTCAGCCAAAACCAATGCACGAAACTCTATGAAACCACACTCATACATGTCTAACCACTTGTTACCAAGTATATCCATGACCTCAAGTCATTTACCACAAATAGAATTATTTATTTACTAATAATTCACATATATTTCTAACAAAATATGGGGTTTTACATTCTTCCCCCCTTAAAAGAATTTTGTCCTCGAAATTCAGAAGGCATATTCAAAATAGTATTACTCTAGACAAGCATATAACAATATTTATATTTAACAATCCAGGATGACTATATTCCTACTCAA
Source organism: Asparagus officinalis (assembly GCF_001876935.1). NCBI lineage: Eukaryota > Viridiplantae > Streptophyta > Magnoliopsida > Asparagales > Asparagaceae > Asparagus > Asparagus officinalis. Next base: position 77,837,850 of record NC_033795.1, on the reverse strand, counting down.
CCCTTAATCAAATGGAACTAGTACGTCGGGTGAAAAATCCAAACAAGGAACCCCCCTTATATATACCATGTGTTCCAAAAGGTTAAAAATTAAGCGGAATTATCCTCATCCTAGCGTTAAATCTAAATATAATCACACAGATACTCATGCACATAAATCAATTCACTTCCTCAATAAATACAGGAAGTAGCGCTACATATTATCTTCGTGCTCTCGGAAAAAATCATCTTCGATGCCTACACTTAACTATATAAAATATAAATATCCCAACTTAACCCCTAACTAAATGAAACAAGTACATCGAGCAAAAAATCTAAACAAGGAACCCCTCATATATATACCATATGTTCCAAGTACTTAGGAGATAAGTGGTAATACCCTCATTTTAGTGTTAAGTATAAACCTCGCCACAATTGAATCTATAAACCATATATAAATCATACAAAAAGCTTTAATTTACCTGCTCAAACATGTGTGGATAGTCGCGACGCATGTCCTCTTCGCGCTCCCAAGAAATCTCCTCAACGCCTTTTCGGTTCCACCGAACTTTCACTAAAGAAATCACTTTGTTTCTAAGCCTCTTGTCCTCCCTGGCAAGAATACCAACTGGAATATCAATAGTAATCAAATCCTCCTGAAGCTCAATCTCTTGTGCATCAAATACTCGCTGCTGCTCCTCATCATGCAAGTGTTTCTTGAGCATAGAAACATGAAATACATTGTGTATACTAGACATCGATGCTGGAAGATCTAGTCTGTATGACACAACTCCAATGCGCTCTAAAATCCGGAAGGGTCCAATATATCTCGGTGCAAGTTTCCCCTGTCTTACGAATCGCTGAACGCCTTTCATAGGCGATACCTTCAGCATAACCGCATCTCCAACCTGAAACTCCAAGGGTCGTTGTCTCTTATATGCATAGCTCTTCTGCCGACTCTGGGCGGCTAGAATCCTCTCTCTGATCAAGGCTACCTTCTCAGTAGTCTGTCTCACAAGTTCTGGTCCAAGCACTAGGCTATCCTCCGGCTCTGCCCAACATATCGGTGATCTACAAGGTCTCCCGTACAATACCTCATATGGGGCCATACCGATCGTCGCTTGATAACTATTGTTATAAGCGAACTCTATCAGTGGAATATGCTCCTCTCAGCTACCCTAAAAGTTAATGACACAAACCCGTAACATGTCCTCTAACACCTGGTTCACCCTCTCTGTCTGACCATCTGTCTGTGGGTGGAATACACTACTGTAAGATAATCTACTGCCGAAAGAATCCTGAAAACTCCTCCAAAAATGTGAAGTGAACACCGAACCTCGATCCAACACAATCGTATTAGGAACTCCATGAAGTTGGACTATCTCCCTAATAAATATCCTTGCATACGTCTCAGCTGTATATGTAGTCCTCACTGGGATGAAATATGCTGACTTCGTCAACCGGTCCACTATCACCCAAACAGAATCATTCCCCTTCTTTGACTTCGGCAACCCCACAATAAAATCCATGGAAATGTCTGCCCACTTCCACTCTGGAATGGGCAAAGGTTGAAGTATTCCTGTCGGTCTCTGATGCTCTGTTTTCACCTGCTGACAGGTAAAACACTTAGCCACATACTCTGCAATCTCTCTACGCATACCACTCCACCAGAAGTATCTCTTCAAGTCCTTATACATCTTAGTGGTCCTTGGATGTACTGTATACCAAGTACGATGTGCCTCATCAAATAACTCTCTCTTCAGCTCGGCACTGGATGGCATAACCAGCCTACCCTTCATCTGTAGACTTTCATCTGCTCCAATGGTCCAATCAGCCTTAGGCTCTTTGAAAATCTACTCCTTTCGGATTTGAATCCAAGAGTCTTCCAGCTGAGCTCTGACTACTCTGGTACTCTAAGATGGCTGAATTAACACTGCTCCCAAAAATGCACTGGTTCCACCAATCTCAGGTCTGAAATCGAACTGGCTAAGAGTAAGAAGATCTCTATACAATGAACACCTCAAAGCCATAACCCGATGTCGACACTTCCTACTCAAAACATCTGCTACGACGTTCGCCTTCCCGGGATAATGCTGAATCGCAAACTCGTAGTCCTTGATAAACTTAATCCATCTCCTCTGTCTCTGGTTGAGTTCCTTCTGAGAGAAAAGATACTTCAGACTCTGGTGGTCTGTGAACAACTCAAACTGCACTCTATATAAATAGTGTCTCCACGACTTCAATGCAAATACTACGGCTGCTAACTCCAAGTCATGAGTGGGATAGTTCTGCTCATGCACCCTCAACTGCCGTGATATATACGCTACTACTCTCTGAGCCTGCATCAATACACCTCCTAAGCCTGCCAACGATGCATCTGTGTAGACAACGAACGTCCTGTCGCTACTCGGAATAGTTAAAACTGGTGCTGAAGTCAACTTAGTCTTTAAGATATCAAAGGCTTTCTGGCACTCCATACTCCAAATGAATTGTACACCCTTCTTCGTAAGACGTGTAAGTGGCGTCAAAATCTTCGAGAAGTCCTGGATGAACTTCCTGTAATAGCCAGCTAAGCCTAAGAAGCTACGAATCTCTGTCACCGTCTTCGGCGAATCCCAGTCAAGAACTGCTGTAACCTTAGCCAGGTCCACTGCTATGCCGTCTCTACTGATGACGTGGCCGAGAAATCTGACTTCTAAAAGCCAAAATTCACACTTGTTGAACTTGGCATATAACTGATGCTCCTGCAGAGTCCTCAAAGCTAATCGTAGGTGCTCCTCATGGTCTGCCTCTGCCTCTGATCTCGAATAAATAAGGATGTCGTCGATAAAAATAATCACGAACTGGTCTAAGAAGGGATGGAAAACCCGGTTCATCAAGTCCATGAATATCGCGGGTGCATTGGTCAGTCCGAATGGCATGACCATGAACTCGAAAGATCCATATCGAGTAAGAAAAGCGGTCTTGGGAATATCCATCTCCCGAACCGTAACTGATGATAACCAGAACAAAGATCAATCTTCAAGAAGAACTACGCTCCCTACAACTGGTCGAACAAGTCATCAATCCTAGATAATGGGTACCTATTTCGGATAGTGACCTTGTTTAACTCTCTATAATCAATGCACAACCTCATACTACCGTCCTTCTTCTTCACGAAGAGAACCGGTGCGCCCCACGAAGAATGACTCCGACGAATAAAACCCTGAGCTAATAACTCGTCCAACTGGGTCTGAAGCTCCCTCATCTTAGCTGGTGCCATGCGATAGGGTGCGCGGGATATCGGGGCTGTGCCTGACTACAACTCAATACAGAACTCAACCTCTCTCACAGGAGGTAATCCAGGTATGTCCTGAAAGACATCCTGATACTCTGAGACAAGTCTAGTCTCCAATAAATCAACACCCTGATCCCGTCGCATCACCTCCTTGATGTATGCTAGAAATGACTCCGCAAAACGTTTACCCTGAGAGGTTGCCACAATCATCTCGGACCCATTGGACGCCCGCAAATTAACTATCTTCACAAAGCAGTCAATACTAATATGGTAGGAAGACAACCAATCCATACCAAGGATGACATCGAACTCGGACATATGCAACACTATCAAATCAACAACGAACTCCGACTCATCTAAACTGATAGTACACCTCCTACAAACGCTCTCCAGAAGCGATATCTCATCTAAAGGGGTGAAAACTGATAAAGGGGTGTCTAATGGCTAAGGTACGAGCTGGAGTCTAGACATAAAATCATGCGAAATGAAGGAATGTGAAGCTCCCGAATCGAAGAGAATACAGGTGGGAAAAGAATTCACAAGAAACGTACCCTCCATCACTGCTCCGCTAGCTCCATGATCATGTGGTACTACCGCATATACCCTGCCTGTGGCTGGGGACTGCTCTGCTACCAGTGCTGGGGAATACGGCACTATCTGCCCCTGAGGAACCTCCTGAACTACACGAATCTGCCTCTCAGTCCTCTATGCTGCTGGCAGTACCTCAAGTCTCGTCTGCTGGCCCTGAACTCTACCCTGCTGCTACTGCTACTGCTGGTTCGGTCCCTTGCCCTGCTGATCTCCTGCTGGTGCGCCGCGACACTCCGATGCCTTATGCCCAACCTTGCGACAGTTATAGAAAACTCCCTGGAACTTGCGCCGCTGATGCGCTCTCTGATCATGTTGGGGTCCCTTCTTATGAGGACATTGCTACTGCTGCTGGGATCCAGAAAAAGGTCTCTTGTTCCTCCCCTTATCCCCGGTCTGTCCTGCCTTGGTCTTCCCTTCTTTATCCTTCTGGAACATGGCAGTCTCAATCTCCTAAGAAGTGACGGCCTCAGCTACCTCCCGAACTGAATAGAACTTCCTCGAGACGAGGTATCGATGAAGATTAGGGTGGAGCCCTGCTAGGAACATCTGAGCCTGTCGCTCTCCTATCTGCCACATGCCCGTAAAATGCAGCAAATCCATAAATATGCTCTCAAAATCTGCCACTGACATATCCCCCTGAGTCAACCGGGACAACTCAAGCTCCTTCCCAGTCCGTGCGGCAGAAGAAATATACTGTCCATCAAAGAAGTAGACGAAGTCCTCCCATGTGAGGGTCATCCAATGCTCTGGAGTGAACTGGAGTCGATACCATCTCCCAGCATCTCCCTTCAGACTGTAGGATGCCAACCTCTGCTTCTGGACCGAATCCACATTAAGTATATCGAGGATATTACTCACATCCTCCTTCCACTTATGGGCTGCAAGTGGATCTGCTGACCCCTGGAACTCTGGTGCTCTCATCTTCTGATACCTCTCAACCATACGGAGCCAAGCCTCCTACTCTGTGGCTCTATCTGGGACTGCTGGTGGGATAACTACAGGTGCGGCCTCCTGTGACTCTGCCTGTCCAGCTCTCCGAGTACGAGGTCTACCACGTCCTGCCATCTCTCTGATCATAAGAAAACAAAAGTTTATGAGTCCAAATAAACGTAGCATATCACAATATGATTTTCACAACAATTTAGTATTCACCCAAATACTTTAAGTTTACACAAAATAGTTGTCATAAAAAAATATCCACAAATTTTGAGATATACGCATATATCGTCCTCACTCATACTAGGGAATCATTACGGACTCTATACATGAATCTTAAGAAACTCTATCCTAGCTCCACGACTCGACACAGGATGATCCTAAGGATACTGAAACTAGAGCTCTGATACCAACTGTGACGCCCCTGGGTTCACACAAGGCGGCTGTCCAAGGTGAAACCAAGAATATCAAACCTGCCATGCACCACACCGTGTAATAACATGTTTCACCATCACAATTACTATCTCTCTAGTGGAGTCAATAACAGGTATAGGTACAAAAGTAAGTAAAAGATTTTACAAGAGTCAACAGATGAAATAATAGAGATCAAATTAATATTCCATCATTTACCTTACTGAAATATAAGTCAATGTCTGAAATGAATAAACTGGAGTTCTCAACAAGCCTCAAATACAAAATGTCTGAAATAAAGGAAATAAGGCACACAGCCTTTACAACTTCTAGAATAAACTCTCAAAATGTCTAAACAAAGCCTACTGTGGAGCTCAAAAGTGAAATATAACTATAATAGAATAGCTGAAGCTAGAGTGCCTCGCCATCAACCTACGACTCTCCGGGCTCCTGGCTCGTTACCTGAAAGGGGGAGGGACAACGAGCGTCAAAGCGCTAGCGAGCAACATCTCAACCAACCCAAGGAAAAAGGGCTCGTTGTATACAGAAAATACAGTTATAACATATATATAAAGTCACAAATTCTATTTAGGTAATTACAATGTGAGCATAAGTACGTCGAGCGAAATAATCCAAACAAGGAAACCCTCATGTATATACCATGTAGCTCAGATTGTAAGTACCTATGTATAAGAGGATTTTAGTATTTAGGAAGTTACAACACGAGCATAGGTACGTCGAGCGAAATAATCCAAACAAGGAAACCCTCATGTATATACCTTGTATCTCAAATTATACATTCCTAAATACGAAACCCAAAATCAAATACAAGAAACATTAACAAAAGAAGGCAAACTCATCTCAGACTTAATTACGGTGTCGTGTCACAACTCGTATAAATGTCGTGTCCAGCCTATGCAAGTATAGGTGTTAACTCTTAAGGTCTAAACTGATATAGTGGATGTCCAACACATGGACTGCATATGTAAACGGTCTAACACATGGACTGAAAGTGATAAGTGTCCAACACATGGACTACACATCATAATTGCCCAACACATGGACTAGATGAGTTATATGAACAGGTGCATATACCCTAATTTCTCACGTGTCTCGGTGCGCAAACCTAAACTCGTGTTCACATGACATCTCACATGTAAAGATACAGATTATACATAAATTTCTAATACCCATCATTCGAGGTGACTCCTCGTCCATATTTAAGCACGCAGCAACAATAAACAAACATAAACAATTTCAGTTAAACTGAAACAACTCAACAGATTTCAAAACTGAAGAAGTACAAAAGAAGAAAACTCCTCATTAGGCGACTCATTGGTCGACTCATCAGTCAACTCATAAGTCGACCAGACAAAACACAAAACTGAAGTTTTCCCCATCAGTCGACTCATTGGTCGACTCATCAGTCGACTCATAAGTCGACTCATTGGTCGACTGAGCAGAAAATCTCCAGTTTTCTGCTTTCGATGATTATCTGCAAAAACGTTAACTAAAGTTCTCTTTAATCATGCCCAGCAATATATTTTCCATTCTAACACATGTATATCAACAGAAACGAAGGATTTGCATGTAATATCTTACATTTAAAACCCTAAACATATTTCTTTATGTTTAAAAACGTATTGAAAATAATAATCACAAAAAAAACTCATGTTTAAACAAATTCCAGATCTGGATCTTAATTTACAAATTCGTTTGTGAGCTTTTATAAACTGAAAACATTCGATTTTTGCATCATATGCTATAAAGATCTATTTTTATACACAAATAGTGATTTAGGCTCAATAAAAACGAAATAAAACCAAATAAAATCATACAAACAGTGGGTGTAGGGTTGGGCGAGATGTTACTCGCCTCTGATGTGCTGCAAACTCCTGAATCCCATGAGAGGACGATCCTCCTTCGACAGCACCACAAAATCCCGCTGAAAACTCCTCCGAAACTCCTCCAAAATCACCAAAACGAACTAGGGTTTGGGTGGAGAGAGGGGCTAGCGTTTCTCTGGGATTCTGATGGGTTTTTTTGGGTTGGTTTCTGGTAAAAGAATATATAAACCAAACCCGCAACTAAAAGAAAACCCAAAATCAGCCCGTCAGTCGACTTATTGGTCAACTCATCATTCGACTCATTAGTCGACTCATAAGTCGACTGAGCAGACACTATATCCAGATTTCGTGCATGTTTTGTTATTCAGCCTAAACCAATGCACGAAACTCTATGAAACCGCACTCATACATGTCTAACCACTTGTTACCAAGTATATCCATGACCTCAAGTCATTTACCACAAATAGAATTATTTATTCACTAATAATTCACATATATTTCTAACAAAATACGGGGTTTTACAATGACTTTGACTTGATGGGAGGATGCGTGCGACCCCCAGTCTGAAGAGTCACTTAGGATTTGTTCACTGGACCCAAGCATTCTTTAACCGGAGCTTTGCCTTGATCCTCGTGCAAAGGAGCAAGACGATCCACCATCGTTATCTTAAATCTGGACAGATCAACACCGTTGTGGGGCTTTATGGGAGGTACGGCAGGAGATGGAGCAGGAAGAGAGGCTGACTGTTTGGTGGAAAATTTGTGAAATGAAATATGAAAGAATTGAATGTGATTTTATTTTCTCTAACTGCTTAGAAAAAGAATGTTTATAACTCTCTCAATCTCAATTATAATTTAGATTTTTTTTAATTACAAAAGAGAAGAGAATTGATCTAGATTCTCCCCTTTGTTTAAGTCTGGGTTCTTCACAGTGGCGATGGAGTGCCTCCCTCGAATGCTCACGTCGAGTTTGCTCTCCGTTGATGATCCGCACGTCTCAATCTACTGGAACGATAGAAAGAACTCTTAACGAGTTTTATAAACTTAGAACGAGTTCAAAATCTATATAAAGAGTTGTTTGAACCGTAAATTGGTTAATAGCCAAGCAGCAAATCCCCCACAGATTTTCTGTTGCTGAAGAAAGCTTCAAGATCTTTGCTGGTCTCTAGATCCGAAAATACTCAAAGATCCAAAGATCTCCAAAAAGCTCAAAAGACCTCTTCTTTGCTGCCAAGCCCTAGGATCCGAACTAAGCCGATTTCTTAGTTATTTATAGGGGATTAAGCGGTGTAACTGCCCCCTTAATTCGCTCCTAAGTGGGGATTATGGGATGTAACCGCCCCCCTTAAATCACTCCTAAGTGGAGTTGTGATCCCCTCAAATCGTGGGAAACGATTTTGAAACCGTTCAGCTCATGTTTGAACGACTTAAATGCAAGAATTACGTTCTGGCATGAATTCTACATTCAAAGGCAGCATCTGGAAGCTCGTTTGCAGCGTCTGAAAGCTCATTTACAGTGTCTGGAAGCTCGTTTGTAGCGTCTGGAAGCTGTGTTGGCAGCTTGTTGGAAGCTACATAGGCAGCATTTAAGAGCTGCATTTGGCAGCGGATGGAAGCTGTGTTGGCAGCTTGTTGGAAGCTGTGTTGGCAGCATTTAAGAGCTGCATTTAGCAGCGGATGGAAGTTGCGTTGGCAACTTGTTGGAAGCTGCATTGGTAGCATTTAAGAGCTTCGTTTGGCAAGGGATAGAAACTGCGTTGGCAGCTTTTGGAGGCTGCGTTTTCGGCCGAACATGAGCTACGTTGGCAGCTGGATCTTGTTGGCCTTCTTGTTTTGATGATGTTTAACAAACAATTTACTACTAATGTTGTTTGTCTAGTGTTTGTACATTCTTATTTATTATAGACAAACAACGTAGTTGGAGGATGGATGGAATAGAGCTTCAACGATCATATCCAAAGGAGGTTGGCGGAATGTCGGTGAAGCCTTGCAAATTCAAAGTTAAAGATCAAGTTCAAGCTTCATCCGCAAGTGTACTAAGTCGAGCTTATTGAAGATCAAGATGAAAACATTGCATAGAATATGCAATTTTGTGAAAATATTGTATTCTTAGTTTATAGACTTCAATATCAGTTTATACATGTTTTACTAAGTCTACAAAAACATTTCACAAAGTTTCAAAAGTTGGTTTATGTCAAAACATCAAAATTCAAGTATCTCATATTTTCATGTTTTGGACTATTTTGTAAAATGATGATATTTTTCATTTGGGAAGTCCTTTTTCGAAACCAGTCGTTGTAGCATGTTTATTATCATGTCTACAATCATTCCCCAAAGTTTTATATTTTTTGGAATTTATTTGATATTTTTAAACAGCATTTTAAAATCAGCTATACAGTTTCAGAAGTGTCAGATTTCGGTCGACCGTACCGGTCGACCGAACCTGAGGTCAAAAGTTCACTGGGCGTCAGATTGCTGTCGGTCGACCGGTCCGGTCGACCGATGAATTTTCCGGTCGACCGACGACTTTTCCGGTCGACCGACGATGTCATTTTTAGCTTCTAACGGCTAGTTTTATTACCGTTGCTTGGGGCTGTTTTTGTCTTTTTGGCTAGGGTTTTGCTGAAGTTTTGAGAGGGTATAAATACCCCATTGCCTTCAGCTCTCCAACCAACCAAGAGAGTTTTTAATCAAGTTTAATAAAGTTTTTAACAAGGGTTTTGGTTTGGTTTAAGTGTGTTTAAAAAGCTTTTAAGCAAATTGAGAGTTTGTTTTTGTGATTCAATTCTACAAGAGCTTGAGGAGATCATCTATTGGTGTTTGGGCATTCAACTATTCTCCCTCCAACTCTTGATATATTGAGAAGTTTTCTAAACTCTATTTCTAGCTTTTTTATATATTTGATTATCATTGTTATTAAGCTAGAACTACATTGAGTTTAGTTTTGATTTATATCTCTTTGTTCACACACAACCTTTTGAGCTTATTGTATTTACATTCATAGTATAATTTGGGGTTGTGGGTTTGTGACTAAGAGTTGTGCTTAATTGAGTTCTCACCTTGTTTAGAGAACAATCAATTGATTTATATTGTGCTTAATTGTGAGGATTCACTTGTAATACACTTGTACACCGAGAGAAGTGTGTGGTGAGAGACGGGGTCGAATCCAAGAGGAGTGGCGTCGGTTGACGTGCCTAGGGAGAGGTTGTAACCGAGCACTTGAGGAGGAGGACACGGGCTAGGATCAACACTTAGTGTGTGAGGTGTGATTACATAGTGATTGTATTGTGAGGTGTAAACGTTGTTCGGGTGAACGTAGAAAACCCGGTTGTGATAGTGGAGATCTCCTCGAGGTGAGGAGCGGGGACGTAGGTCGTGGGGACCGAACCTCGTAAACATATCGTTTTGTTTGTGATTGCATTGGCGTACTTTTACATTCGTGCTTATTATTCATATTGCCTTTGTCAATTGCTCATTGTTGTTTTTCCCTCTATCTAGTTTATGATTAATTCACCCTTGTGTTAATTTTATATCCTTGCACATATATTGTCTATATCTCTTTGTTAGGATATATCTTATTGTTCATATATCCTTACACATATTTCTATCATATAGGATATATCACCTTGTGTACATTGCATATTCTTGCACATATCTCTTTATATATCTATCTTGCAAGAATATATTTGTTAAGTAATTTTAATTGGCATTTAATCGGATTAGATTAGCATAAGACCCTAATCACCCCCCCTCTAGGGTCTAACAGATCTGAGCTGCATTTGTAGCATTTGGAGCTGAATGTGAACTGCATTTGCACTGCATCAGCAGCTGTGAATGTGGTGTGTCTTTATACTGGTACGCGGGGAGGACCTCCGCGTCTTAATGCTGAAACGCGAGGAGGACTTCCGCGTCTTGAATTGAGGAAACCATCAATGTGTAGTCTCTTTTTGTCAGAGCGTTACAAAGATTATCGTTTTGTAATCTTTGTTTTAGCTCTTTGATATGTGAGAGTCGTCAGGTTGTAACTCTCGTTGTTGATTGTGAAGACTATTAATCCGAGCTTTCATCGATTATTATGAAGATCATCAAATTATAACATTCATCGATCTACGTAAAAGTCTTTAAATTATAGCTTTTTGGAAGTTATCAGATTGTAACTTCTATCATTAATGTTTGATGGGGATAATCTATCTGCAGTAATTTTTAGACAACCTACACCGACGGAGGTAAGGAAATAGGCGCAGGGCCAACTGTTTACACGAGACACAATATTGCGTCTCGGGCGAGACACTCAAATGTGTCTCGGCCATTAGGGATCACTTTGACTATCTTCCGACTTGTTTATGGCACCGCCTTAGACTTCGGCACCCAGAATTTGTGTGGTTTTGGTGGTTGTTAGGCCATCTCTTCCTTCTACAATTCTTGTGCCTTTTCCACAATAATATACACGTGCGCAAGAAGTGTGCAACGCTTCTGGATGCGTACCTCGAGAGACGAACGAGTCCTTTTGACACGGACACACTCTCTAGTTGATGGCTTGGAGGAGATATCAGCCTCTTGCCGTTTAGGCAGCTGGATGACTTGACGTTTCCTTGACTCCAGATCTGCGTGGTAGCGGATCCCGTCAACTAGTTCTAAGGCTTTAGTGAGCTGACGCACGAGACGTTAGCGCTGCCTCTGACGAGCCGTCTTCGTCAGAACGGGCGCGCCTTCAACAAATAACTCCTTGACTAAGGAGGAGTTGTTACGAGCAGAATTTCCAGCTTCATGGGTCGCTGGGACAACATTGCTAGGGGAAGATTCAGCAACAGTTGAATGAGATTCGTCACCCCGGGCCTTCATCGGATCTGAAGACCAGTGAACCTTATTTGAAGATGAGATCTTCCTGCACTTGTGGGGCGAGGGAGATCCAGAGGAGGAGGATGAAAGGTACTCCTCAAACTTCTATTGGTCAAATTCATACTCGACTGCTGAATCAACTAGGATCTTGATCGGTTGTAACACTACAACCTCGACAGCGAGGCTATTGGCTCTCATTGTAGTCGCCAGCGTGTTTGCGTCGGAAATCAATTTTTTAGTGGAATCCATTACAAGTCGTTTATCGATTACAATAGATTCACGAGATTTAGCTTTTTATAAGACTTCTCTACATAAAAGAAATACACACAAGACTTCCTAGAAACACACGTAGAGATCGTTTATCGGTCACTGCTTGTGTGGGATCATTGCTTGTGCTGGGTACATGTTAGCCTGTGGACCACCGAATCACAGATCTAAGTTGATCATGAAGAAGGCTAGGTGTTCTTGTTTTTGTTAAAGAAACAATAAAAGAAGTAAATAACATTAGTAAGGTGAGATTACTACTCTTCTTAAGATCAAATTGATGTTTGATCTCAAGGGAATGGTGAAAAGGCTATAGATCTCTTGAAATCTACCACTTTATGCTGAAGTTCGCCAAGATCTCGCCTCTCTCTCTCTCTCTCTCTCAAATTATTGGCTCTCTGCTCTAAAATTTGTCAGGACTTCGCCAAAAGATCAGATCTCCCGATTACCTCCCACAAATGCACGAAGGGGGTATTTATAGGCTTTGAACAACGTGTTTGCGGATAAGAATTCATTATTTGGACTTATCTTCAGTGGACTTTTCCGCATTTAAGGATAACCCTAAGGCAGTTAGGAAACCACCGGAATGCATGAATCTTGAGAAATCCATCTGAAAATGCGTCGGGGCATCCTTCCTGTACGAGACACATTTTGGTGTCTCACTTGCGAGACACATTATTGTGTTTAACAAGTTAGACACCTTCTGGATGTCTCATTTCACCATTTTGTTGATTTGTGCGCTTCGTCGTTACATCAATTCATGTGTTCCTTTACATCCTTTTGGCATCGGATGATCTTTTTTGACTTAGATGATGACGTTAATCGTCTCCTCTTCGTATCGAGCTATGTGCAGAGATCTATAGGCAATTTTTGATGCCTACACTTGTTTATTCGCCTGAACAACAAAATGCACACCAAGTCGAGTTCGCCTGAATAACTTGACTTTACCTACGAGTTAAGATCGCCTAAAGCTTGCTTAACTCACGAAGTTCGGGCTGCGAGTTAACTAAGCTCGCCAGAATGCTTAGCTCGTCAACCTTGCATACTTCGCCTGCAAGCTCGTCTGGCTCACTTGAAACTAGCCTAGCTCTCCTGCAGTCTCGCCTAGCTCGCTTAAACTGTTAAACCCGCCCGCTTGCATTGTAGAAGTGGTTACGCCAATTTCCCACGATCTAAGGAGGTAGTTACGGTCACTCTCCCCTATAAAAAGCCGTGAATGGCTATAGAGAAGAGGGGGGCATGGACAGGAGAGCACAAAAGAGAGAAAAGGCGTGGGGGCAATGAGAGAAACCTAGCATCTTGTACACTCGGCTCTCAAATATTCTAGCTCGGGTATTCAAACTCCGATAAAGCTTCTACCACGCGACGTAGCTTATTGGCAATCTTGTTTGAATCCTCAGGAGAAGAGAACCAAACTTTGAGATCTCGGCATACTCGGCCTATAAGAAATCAAGCACTTGTTCAGCCTTCCAACTCATCCAACCAAACTTCTACCACGCGCTGAAGCTTGCCCACAACCTCGTTCAAATCGTCAAAGGGAAGCAAACTCGACACGAGCATCAAGAGAGGCATCCTATCATCCTAAAGAACCCATGTTAAATAAAGAAAGATCGAATCAATTCTCTCTGCTTCTGTTTAAATTCGATTTTGATTTGTAACAAACAATTCGATACAAATTTTGAGATCTCATTTTACGACAAACAGAAGAAGGTGACCACAGTGAGAGATACCATTCTTTCAGATGAAATAGTGGTGTCGTAATTTAACGAGATTGCTGCAGGGACGACTATTGAGTCTCTCATCATAGAGTTTGATCAAGCGAAGTACGAAGAGTACTTGCCTTCGGCTTCTTCTAGCGGCAAGGTGTCACGTAAATGCCGCAAAGTAATGCGGGTGGACCAGCTCCAACCGGCTAAGGCTATCGCAACTAAAAGTTCTACCCGAGCAAGCACTGGGGGTTCCATCTCCTAAGTCATTTGTGGCCTATCAGAAGGCCAAGAATGCAAGCCAGAGCGTTGTGTAGGCAATAAAAATTGCCTTTACATCAAGGAGCTCAAACCTCACCTATTCAAGCTCGCCTGCGTGCTCAAAGTAAGCAAAGCTCGCCTGTTTGATTAACTTGCCAGCACAAGTCAAGCTCACCTGCATTCAAGAGTTTAAGCAAAAGCTCGCATGTTTGCTTGACTTGCTAGCACAAGTCAAGCTCGCCTACATTCAAGAGTTCAAGCCAAGCTAGCCTGTTCGCTTGACTTGCCAGCATGAGTCAAGCTCACCTAAGGCCAAGCCATGCTCGCCTATTTGTTTTGGCTCACCTGCACGAGCCAAACCTCGCCTGTTTGTTTGGCTCGCCTGCACGCGCCAAACCTGGCCAACCTCGCATGTTTGCTTGACTCACCAGTGTTTGCGTCGAAAATTGATGTATTCATTGCGGTATTCATTACAACTTCGGTCGTTACAATGAAAACAAAAAGATAGTCTTTTTATAAGACTTTTACACAATGAAAATGAAAAAATACAATTCTCGTCAAACAAACGCAGAGATCGTTTATCGATCTTCTGCTTGCGTGGGATCTTTGCCTGTGCCGGGGTTTATCCGTGGACCGCCTTAGATCTGGATCCGGTTGATGAAAAATTCGGCAGAGCTTCGTCTTCGCCGAGGAAGTATTTGATTTGAAGCGCTGAGATCGACCAAGCGAAATCAGGGCTCTTCTCGAGATTAAGACCAAGCCTAATCTCAAGGGACGGACGGGAACGAGTGTCGGATCTCTCGAACTCTCCTTCTTTATGCCGAAGAACTCGCCAAGATCTGTCAACCCTCGCTGAAATTCGTGCTCCTTTGACTCCACAATCCGGCAGCACCTCCTCGTCTTGATAACCAATCGCCCCTGAAAAATGGAGGCCTTTGACTCATATTTATAGGCCTCGAATGCGGTTATTTGGATGAGAACAAGTGATTTGGCCTTATCTTTAGTCAATAACAGCCTAACCTCGTTTGTAGATGATATCAAGTTAGTTTGGATGCTCAGGAACCAACAAATCTCGAGAAAAAACCATCAAAAACCGAACCGGGACGAAACAGTGCGCGCAGGACAAGTCTGACCCGCGCTTGCGCGGGTCGGATGGATCCGACCCGCGCTTGCGCGGGTCGGATGGAACCGACCCGCGCCGCCGCGGGTCGCTTTGTCCGACCCGGCGTCGGCCGCGGGCGGACTTGGCCGACCCGCGCCAGCGCGGGTCGGATCATTCCGACCCGCACGGGCGCGGGTCGGTTTGGTCCGTCCCGCGCGGCGCGCTGAGTTTCGCTGATCTCTTGTGTTTTACGACTTTTCCGATCTTCCGGGACTTGTAGTTTCTCCCGTTTTGTTTACTCATCCGTCGTGTTGACTTGTATGCTCCACACGAGTTGATTAATGTACGTTGATTAACGCCATCGTGAACTAACTGACGCGCGCACTGATTGACATGCACGAGCTGAATGATGCGTGCGTGTTAACTGACTGTTGGGTGCGTTTGTACGCTTTGAGTTGATTAACGCATGCGGTCCACTTGGTGTTTTCCATTGCGGTGGTTCGTTGTCGTGTCATCAACAGTTTGCCGATTCGCTTCATGCGCTTGTCGGCATTGGATAATCCTCTTTGATTCGGATAACGACGTTCATCACCTTCTCTTTGTCTTGAGCTGTGTGCGGGCACCCATAGGCATTTTTAGACGCCTACAGATACCCCCTCCAAAGTATTTCAGACTCTTTCTTTTATAGAGGAGTCTGGAATGCTTTGGATAAGATAGGCCATCTCCTCTATTTCGTAGAGCGACCTTTAACTACCTCAATTCTTAACTTCTTCAGCCTTCAATCTATTCATTGTTCCGTCGAATAGATGAAGTTCTTCTGTCGAAATCTTGAACTGAGATTGGTGTGTAAGTTTCTGAACTTAGCTCGTGCCATTGAGTTGACTTTGAACTAATCCTCTCCGTCGGGAATTCATATCTGATTGTAACTGAAATCCTTGGAGTCATCTTTTGCCTTATTTTGGCGAAATTGCTGATGCGTTGACTGGCATCGATCTTTACTGTAACGTGTTGACCGATGTTAACACGGTTTATACTCGTACGTTTGCTGGAGTCTACACAGTTTAAGCTCTTAAGGCATTGGAGCGTGACGGTCCTGAATGTTGGGCTGCAGGACCAACTATTAAAGCTGATTCATCTGCACATGTGAATCTTATCCTGAAGTTTGTTGGATGTTCAAGTCATGAGACCAACTAATGAAGCTGATACGTCAATAACTTGCATTTATAGAATTTTTGGCAAATTCTCAGCCATCAACGGGTTTGATAAGCCTTTACCGACTACCGTTTGAGTCGGGCTAGCATGCAGATTATTTAAGTCCGTTCCGCATGTAACGTTATGCTAAAAGAGTTAACTCTTTTAGTGCTACGATATTGAATACGTAGACTTCGTCTTTCTCCTGTGAAAAGACTAAACAGCGATGTGTATCAGACGTAGACTTTAAGGTTTTTGGCAAACCCTCAGCCTTCAACGGATTTGGCGTGCCTTTACCGATTACCGTTTGAATCGGGCTTGCATGCGGATTGTTTAAGTCCGTTCCGCACGTGACGTTGTGCTAAAAGGAATGAACTCCCTTAGACTTGATGCTACGATATTGAATACGTAGACTTCGCCATTGTTACGAGAATAGTCTACCCGACAACATGTGTTAGACGCTGACCTATCCCTACTTAGGCTTCGGGATAAAAGTCCCCAGATTGGAATTCTGGTGTCTTCTTCAATCGGTGAAAGACTAAACCGGCAACGCGAGTTAGGCGTTGACTTATCCCTTCTTAGGATTCGGGATAAAATTCCCCGCGCGTGTGAAGCACGGATTTTGGCGTTATGAATAACGACCTGCCACAATGTCGAATATGTGGACTTTTGTCCTTTTCACGGTAAAAGACTAATCGGCAACGCGTGTTAGGCGTTGACTTATCCCTACTCAGGATTCGGGATAAAATTCCCCATGCATAAAAGGCATGGATTTTTGTTGCTACGATGCTGAATACGTAGACTCGGTCGTTTTTAGGAGAACGAACCACCCAGCAACGCGGGTTAAGCGTTGACTTATCCCTACTTAGGCTTCGGGATAAAATGCCCCAGACTGGATTATGGTGTCTTTTTCAATCGGTGAAAGACTAAACCGGCAACGCGTGTTAGGCCTTGACTTATCCCTACTCAGGATTCGGGATAAAATTCCCCGCGCGTGTGAGGCACGGATTTTGGCGTTATGAATAACGGCGAGTTAGGCGTTGACTTATCCCTACTTAGGGTTCGGGATAAAATTCCCCGCGCGTGTGAAGCACGGATTTTGACGTTATGAATAACGACCTGCCACAATGTCGAATATGTGGGCTTTTGTCCTTTTCACGGCAAAAGACTAACCGGCAACGCGTGTTAGGCGTTGACTTATCCCTGCTTAGGATTCGGGATAAAATTCCCCATGCATAAAAGGCATGGATTTTTGTTGCTACGATGCTGAATACGTAGACTCGGTCATTTTTACGGGAACGAACCACCCAGCAACGCGGGTTAAGCGTTGACTTATCCCTACTTAGGCTTCGGGATAAAATTCCCCAGACTGGATTCTGGTGTCTTGTTCAATCGGTGAAAGACCAAACCGGTAACGCGTGTTAGGCGTTGACTTATCCCTGCTCAGGATTCGGGATAAAATTCCCCGTACGTGTGAAGCATGGATTTTAGGAGTGCTTATCTCTATTTAGGAGTTGAGATAAAATTCCCCGTGCACAAAGTGCCCGGATTGGAAGTTGAAAATTGTGTCTTTTCTCAGGGTAAAGACGGACTGGAAAATGGAAGAGGAAGAATTTTATATTCTATCTCCCGGCACTGAAGAGGAAGAATTTTATATTCTATCTCCAGTTGGAAAGGAAACTCAAGGTGGGATCTCCACCCTCAGAATCCGAAATGATGAAACTAAGAGTGGGATCTCCACTCCGAGAATCGGAAAGATTCAAACGACCCTAACTTTTATAGGATTGGTCATTCGATCCAAAAAGAGTCCCTCATTTATTGAGGAGAAAGCCCAATTTCGACCCTAACTTTTATAGGTTTGGTGGAAAAAGGAAAAGATGGAAGTCTTTCGTTTATCGAAAAGGATAACTCAATCTTAGTCCTAACTATCTGCAGGTTTGACTAAGTAAAGTTGGAGACAATCCTAACTTTTATAGGTTTGATTGCTCAATTGAAAGTGGACCTCTCGTTCATGAAAGGAATCGAGAGGAGAATCTGGTTGTGGCCCTAACTTTTATAGGTTTGACCAAGGAAGCAGTGAAAGTGGGAGGTTTGAGATGATCTTACCTTTTACAGGTTTGATCGTTTAATTTGAAAGTGGACCTCTCGTTCATGGAAGGAATCGAGAGGGGACTTTGGTTGTGGTCCTAACTATAGGAAGGTTTGACCAGGTAGACAGTGAGAGTGGGAGTACAAATCATAGTGGGGGTTTAGTGTTTATCACCTTGTTCGTAATTATCGGGTTATCCCTAAGAAAATTACATATAGCGTTCTTCTGGGAACTTCCCATTACATGAATCATCCACCCCCAGCTTCTTTCTTGGAACCCCTAAGAAAATTACATATAGCATTTTTCTGGGAACTTCCCATTACATGAATCATCCACCCCCAGCTTCCTTCTTGGAACTGGGTCTGACTTTGTACTCCGTTACATGACCGGGTTATCCTTAAGAATATTAACGTAACATTCTCCAGGAACTTCCCATCAACGGTAGGAAACAGTTTAGACTCATATACCTATTGGAGTATCAGGGAGCAGTTTAACCTCTTACACCGGTCGGAGGATTAAGAAGCAGTTTATACTCTTATACTTGTCGGAGTGTTCATTCGACTTAATTGAGCGATATAACGCCGGCTTCAACCCAGGTTTGAATGCTATTCTTGAGAGCAAAGCAATCCTTGGTGGGATGGAGGATCCTCCTGTGGTACGCACAATACTTTGGATCCAAAATGTTATCAGCTTCCTCCTGATTTGTGATGGGTGGAAGCTTAATCTTGTTGTTTTCAAGGAGAGATTCGAAGATGGCTGGAACGTCCTCGTCCTTGAAAGAATACTCTTTCTGGAGTCTCGGGTCCGAAGTCTTTTGCTGACTTCGGGATTGCTGTTGTGACGTTTGATTTGTACTAACAGCAGCTGCAGGTGCCTTTCCCTTACCACGGGAGGCAAAGTTTGAGTTCGGAAGATTCGCCGTCGGTTGGCTCCTCTCGGCTTTCTTCCTTCGGAGGAAGCGTTCGGCCCGCTCTCCACGCGTCTTCAACTCTTTCCAAGTGTTGGATGGTGCGACTCCCATAACTTCTAATATCTCAATAGATAGGTTGTTATGACATGTCTGGAGGATGAAGTCCTCCGTGATCGGATCTCGGCAGTTCATTGCTTTATTCCGAAAGCGCTTGACGAAGTCGTCGACTGTCTCGTCATCTTCTTGTTTCTCATCGAAAAGTGTCCTGATGGATACCTCATCGTCGTCATCAAAGAAACTGCCAAGGAATGAGCTCTCCATATCGTCCCAGTTGTTAATACTTCCGGGCTTGAGACGGCGGTACCAATCGAAGGCGGGCCCGCGAAGGGTACTAACGAATGACCGAACCATCAAGGCTTCATTGCCGGAGATCATACTCAAGTGGGACTTGAAGTAGATCAGATGTTGAGTGGGTGAACCCTTCCCGTCAAACGGCATGAAGTTAATCAGGTTGAACTTCGCCGGATACGGGATCGAATCCCACTCTTTCGGGTAAGGACACGGAATGCCGGTCTTCTTTACCTCTCGAGCAGACATTAGAGCGTTAATTTTGCTCTCGAGATCTTTCATTTTCTCATCCTCACTCGTGTCGGGCCTCGGACGATTTGAAAGAGGAATAACACAGCCACCCCCAGCATTGTCATCTTCGGTGGAACCACCCCCAGCGTTGTTATCTTTAGTGGAGTCACCCCCAGTGTTTTGGTCAACGGGAGGGTTATCAGGATTGAGACGTTCATCTACATCTGAATCGCTATTTGCTTGGTTAGCAGTGTTGCGAGAGCATCCTCAACCATTTTAGTTGCTTCTTCGGTGTTAATCATAAACACTTCGCGGGATTGCCCTGGGCTAGATACCGTATTGTCAGAAGCGACTGCAGAGTTAGCATCCGATACTTCATCATCCGAGGATAACCCTTTCTGCATTCTTTGGTAGTCCCTGCGTCTAGTGGTCCCTGATCGCAACCGGGTTAGACGATGAGATATAAGCGGGTCAGAGCTAGAAGGTCGAATCGACTTTCCCTTATCAGCCATGTTAATTGTGACTTTTGGAAGTTCGTTATCATGAACAGTCGATCGCTTCTTACGGAGACGCTTTGGTTTGGACTTAGTCATTCCGTTGGAGATCCTCTCGGATACGGAGACCCTCTGCGGAGCGGTCTTGGGACAACTGCATGCTGATAATACTGCCCTGATTAGTCCGGTGCACGGGCAGTGAGATTTGGTTTCTCGGGCATATCTCTTCCGAGACTCGTTCATACCCCCAGCCTGATAGTACAACTCATCAGTTAGATGACTAGAACAACCTATAGTGTGTTGACATGACTCCCCTGGTATAACGTTGTCATCGTCAGATGAATACGTTTCTTTCAGGGGAGTTGCCGCTTTATTAGCATTCTCAAGAGTCGCGTGTTTAGAACTACGCTTTTGGGAGCGCAGGATCTCAACAGGCTCTTGGTTTTGGATAAACACCCCCAGGCGGGTAGAAATTGGAGTTTTCCCTTCATGAGAAGGCTTGAAATTGTTATGAGGGCGTGTGCGACCCCCAGCTCGACGAATCGCTCGGGGTTCAGTCACCGGACCCAAGCATTCTTCGATCAGAACTTTGCCTCGATCCTCGTGCAAAGGACCCAGGCGATCGACTATCCTCACTTTGAATCGGGACAAGTCCACACTGTCCCGGTGCCCCGCCGGAGGTACGGAACTCACAGGGATCGACGAAACAGGTGTAGAACATCTTCTGCCTTGACTCTGGCGCGGGTCAGATTTAAGTGACCGACGGGTTGGAGGATCGGATTCAAGTGACCCGCGATTTGAAAGGTCGGATCCAAGTGACCCGCGAAGTGGAGGGTCGGATCCAAGTGACCCGCAAAGTGGAGGGTCGGATCCAAGTGACCTGCGATTTGAAAGGTCGAATCCAAGTGACCTGCAAAGTGGAAGGTCGGATCCAAGTGACCTGCGATTTGGAAGGTCGGATCCAAGTGACCTGCGATTTGGAAGGTCGGATCCAAGTGACCTGCAAATTGGCGGGTCGGATTGGGTCGGATCCAAGTGACCTGCGATTTGAAAGGTCGAATCCAAGTGACCCGCAAAGTGGAAAGTCGGATCCAAGTGACCTGCGATTTGGAAGGTCGGATCCAAGTGACCTGCAAATTGGCGGGTCGGATTGGAGTGACCTGCCGCGCCGCCGCGGGTCGGACTTGGCCGACCCGCGCCGCCGCGGGTCGGACTTGGCCGACCCGCGCCGCCGCGGGTCGGACTTGGCCGACCCGCGCCGCCGCGGGTCGGACTTGGCCGACCCGCGCCGCCGCGGGTCGGACTTGGCCGACCCGCGCCGCCGCGGGTCGGACTTGGCCGACCCGCGCCGCCGCGGGTCGGACTTGGCCGACCCGCGCCGCCGCGGGTCGGACTTGGCCGACCCGCGCCGCCGCGGGTCGGACTTGGCCGACCCGCGCCGCCGCGGGTCGGACTTGGCCGACCCGCGCCGCCGCGGGTCGGACTTGGCCGACCCGCGCCGCCGCGGGTCGGACTTGGCCGACCCGCGCCGCCGCGGGTCGGACTTGGCCGACCCGCGCCGCCGCGGGTCGGACTTGGCCGACCCGCGCCGCCGCGGGTCGGACTTGGCCGACCCGCGCCGCCGCGGGTCGGACTTGGCCGACCCGCGCCGCCGCGGGTCGGACTTGGCCGACCCGCGCCGCCGCGGGTCGGACTTGGCCGACCCGCGCCGCCGCGGGTCGGACTTGGCCGACCCGCGCCGCCGCGGGTCGGACTTGGCCGACCCGCGCCGCCGCGGGTCGGACTTGGCCGACCCGCGCCGCCGCGGGTCGGACTTGGCCGACCCGCGCCGCCGCGGGTCGGACTTGGCCGACCCGCGCCGCCGCGGGTCGGACTTGGCCGACCCGCGCCGCCGCGGGTCGGACTTGGCCGACCCGCGCCGCCGCGGGTCGGACTTGGCCGACCCGCGCCGCCGCGGGTCGGACTTGGCCGACCCGCGCCGCCGCGGGTCGGACTTGGCCGACCCGCGCCGCCGCGGGTCGGACTTGGCCGACCCGCGCCGCCGCGGGTCGGACTTGGCCGACCCGCGCCGCCGCGGGTCGGACTTGGCCGACCCGCGCCGCCGCGGGTCGGACTTGGCCGACCCGCGCCGCCGCGGGTCGGACTTGGCCGACCCGCGCCGCCGCGGGTCGGACTTGGCCGACCCGCGCCGCCGCGGGTCGGACTTGGCCGACCCGCGCCGCCGCGGGTCGGACTTGGCCGACCCGCGCCGCCGCGGGTCGGACTTGGCCGACCCGCGCCGCCGCGGGTCGGACTTGGCCGACCCGCGCCGCCGCGGGTCGGACTTGGCCGACCCGCGCCGCCGCGGGTCGGACTTGGCCGACCCGCGCCGCCGCGGGTCGGACTTGGCCGACCCGCGCCGCCGCGGGTCGGACTTGGCCGACCCGCGTGGGCGCGGGTCGGCTTTGTCCGACCCGCGCCGCCGCGGGTCGGCTTTGTCCGACCCGCGCCGCCGCGGGTCGGACTTGGCCGACCCGCGTGGGCGCGGGTCGGCTTTGTCCGACCCGCGCCGCCGCGGGTCGGCTTTGTCCGACCCGCGCCGCCGCGGGTCGGCTTTGTCCGACCCGCGCCGCCGCGGGTCGGCTTTGTCCGACCCGCGCCGCCGCGGGTCGGCTTTGTCCGACCCGCGCCGCCGCGGGTCGGACTTGGCCGACCCGCGTGGGCGCGGGTCGGTTTGGTCCGTCTCGCGCGGCGCGCTGAGTTTCGCTGATTTCTTGTGTTTTTACGACTTTTCCGATCTTCCGGGACTTGTAGTTTCTCCCGTTTTGTTTACTCATCCGTCGTGTTGACTTGTATGCTCCACACGAGTTGATTAATGTACGTTGATTAACGTCATCGTGAACTGACTGACGCGCGCACTGATTGACATGCACGAGCTGAATGATGCGTGCGTGTTAACTGACTGTTGGGTGCGTTTGTACGCTTTGAGTTGATTAACGCATGCGGTCCACTTGGTGTTTTCCATTGCGGTGGTTCGTTGTCGTGTCATCAACAGTTTGCTGATTCGCTTCATGCGCTTGTCGGCGTTGGATAATCCTCTTTGATTCGGATAACGGCGTTCATCATCTTCTCTTTGTCTTGAGCTGTGTGCGGGCACCCATTGGCATTTTTAGACGCCTACAACCAGCATGAGTCAATCTTGCCTGATTATCGAGCTCGCCAGCAAGAGCTCAACCTCGCCTGAACGCCTTGCTCTCTCGCATGAGTCAACCCCGCCTGCAGTGAGTTCACCCACACGAACTCAGCTTGTCAATGAACGCCAGTTCACACGCTCGCAGTGAGTTCACCCACACGAACTCAGCTTGTCAATGAACGCCAGTTCACACGCTCGAGGGGCCCGCCATCCGACCCTACCTGTTCTCGCGTGCAAGCTCACCTGGACATTCAACTAGCTCTCAAGATCGTCTGCAAGCCTGTTAGTCCCACCTGAATAGTGCAAGCGGCTGCTTGCTTATGGGAGCCGGCCAACCCATTTCCCTCATCCTAGGTAATGAGACATGTCTCACATCACCCTTATAGTGGTCACATCTCATAGCTATAGGAGGAGTACGCTACTCCTTACTCCTATTAGTGGCCACATCCCATAAATCAAGGGATGACTCATGTCATCCCTTGCATATTTATAGGACCCCTATGCCAACGTGAAAAGGGGTTCAGCTTATAATTTGGTAGAGAAGCTTGGCATATTTAAGACTCTTTCAGAGGCTAGATCATTTTGGGGACTTGCCCTTAAGGCTCTTGGCTTCTTCTTGGCTCCCTCAAAGCTCTTCAAACAGAGGTCTTCATTGGCTTGCTTGGTAGAACTTTCCTAGCTTTTGCCTGGATTGTTGAAGTAGACTCAATCTAAGCTCTCAGATTTGAGACTATTGGCTCTTTGCAAACTCTTACATATTAGCATTTTCTAAGCATTCGGCCTTGATACTCTTCAAGCTCGGGTATTATCGAACTCAATTACACAAGAGCTTCTACTGCGTAGCGAAGCTCAACAGCAATTTCGATCGGATCGTCCAAGGAAAGCAAACTCAACGCAAACATTCGAGGGAGGCGTCCTATCGCTACTGAAGAACCCATGTTAAACAAGAAGAGCATTCTCTTCATTTCTGTTGTAACTTAATTTCTTGATTTGTAATAAGTCATTCTTATTAATACAAATCTCCTCCTTTTTGGAGAGATCAATTTTACTCACTTACAGAAGATGGCAACCACAGTGGGAGGAATCATTTCTTCAACCGAAATGGTGGTGGTACAATTTGACGAAGTTGCGGTGGGGATGACAGTCGAGTCCTTTGTGATTGAGTTCAACCAAGTTAAGTACGAGGAGTACTTATCTTCTTCCTCCTCTAGTGGTAAAGCTTCTCGTCTATACCTCAGAGTTACGCACGTGGCCCAGCACAAACTGGTCAAGGCAGCCATGCCTGAGAGCTCTACTTGAGCAAAAGCAGGGGGTTATATCTCCTCCAAGCTAGCTAAGGCTGAGCCAAAGGCCAAGAAGACCAGCCGAGGGACTGCTCGTTAGGTTTCCAAGCAATCCACGTAGCTCCCTATGCAAGAGGAGACAACTGTTCCTATCGGCACAGACCATGCTTTCGTCGTCAACATGAATGCTCCTCTTTCCAAGAGAGCCCAACGGTAGCGACGACAAGCTCTCACCCTCTAAGAAGCCCAAGCCTTCATTTCCTGATGGTCTGAATTATTATTTAGGCCTAAGAAGAGCTAAATAGGAATGTAAAGTTCCGAGTTTCAGCGGGCCACATTCAGGCAGGCTTCATTCTGTTGACGAAGTTCCCAAAATTGGCAAGCTTGATGTTTCAAGTGAACCTCACTCCAGCAACCAAGTTCCCCATTTGGGTGAGCTTAGCAAGACATGCGAGCCCAACAATTCAGGAGGGCTTCGCTCTTCAAGTCATTTCCCAGATTAGCCGAGCTGCCCAAATTAGGTGAGCTCCATGATTCAGGCGAGCGCACCCTCAAGAAGGCAAGCTTCGCATATTAGGCGAGCTTCACATCACAAACAGAAGCCACCATGTAGGCGAACCCCAGTAGGCCCGCCTAAAAAATGTCTTGACCAAAAAGGCAAAGCAAAGACCAGTCAAACAGGTGGACCTCGCCTGAATGAACAAGTAGCTGGAGCTCGCTAGAAGGCTGAAGCTTGCCAGAACACGAGACCTCACTTATCAAAGCAGGCTCCCCTGAACTCAACACTTGGGAATTTTCCAAGTGTTCCCACAATTCCTCTTTCGAGCCTTCTTTGCATGATTGTGTGTTTGGTTCTTTTGACACTGGGAGTTGTCACCATCAACCTACAGGGGATCTTAGGGACCATCAGACTCGCAAGCTCACTATTCATGAGGCCAATCATTAGTGCCACTGTGAGAGGCTCATCAAAGCAGTGCTTGCTGATTATCAGTGTACCGAGGCACCGAAATCTTCGATGTTCGAAAGGCTTTCTCGGTAGCCTCTAGAGTCAAGACTTCCCCGCCGAAGACACAATCGTTGGAGGAGATAGGCTACTGATGATTTGGAACAGGGAAAGGAAAAGCCAAGTATTCGGATTCGTCAGATCCAGAATTTTTCTCGGGATTCAAATACCTCCCTGTTGAAAGTGGGGGTGTATACCTACACACCCATACTCAAACAAGAACGGCCATCCCATTCGATTACGCCCGCCTATCACCCATCTACGACAACGATGACAAGGCTTACTCAGCAACAACGTCTCAGACCTCGAGCTCGATGTAGGGCAAGCACGTGAAGGTGCACATGGTGGAAGTCCCCGATGAGGTCTCTAGGGGACTCGAAGAGCAACAAGCGATCATCAACTCCTTAAAGGAAATAATGGAACAACTTCTGAACAAGAAGAAGAAGAGGAATTCGTGGAATCGGCAAAGATCCTTGAAGAACAGGGAACGAGAGCCTACTCCTCCTAACACATTTGAAGAGGAAGATAGTCGTAGATTGCATTCGGATTATTCATCCAAGTCGTCAGGAAAGCATCACATGCTGGCAGCACTCCCCGGGATAAGAGGCTTGATGAGTTCCAAAGTCAACTCAATGCTCTAAATCTCCAGAAGAGCTTGAACGTGCTGGGGGTGGTCAGATCGTATCCAGTCGAATGTGATACAGTCCCTTACCCGGCAAAATTCAAACTAATGAGCTTAGTCTAGTTTGATGGTAAGGGATCTCCCTCACAACATATATACTATTTTCTGTCTTAAATAGGATTTCTCATGGGGAATGATCCTATCCTCACCCGACTGTTCATCGGCACCCTGAGAGAGGTAGCCTTTGAGTGGTTTCGCAAGTTAGAACCGGCTCTATCACAACATGGGCCGATGTGAAAAAGCTCTTCTTAGCCCATTTCTTCGATGATGACATAGAAGTGTTGATGGCCACCCTGCTTGCTGACTAGCAGAAGAAGACGGAGTCGGTCAACAAATTCGTCAAGAGATTCAGGAATCAGTCACTACAATGCTGACCATGTCTCTTCAAGCATCCTGATTGAGATGTGTCACAATAACCTCTCAATCGACATTCTGTTCAAGATCGGCACGGTGGAAACTCAGACCTAGAAAGAGCTTGTTCGTCAGGGTGAGTAAGTGGAAAACATGATCAAAAGGCTGGAAGCCGAAAAGCCTCAGTCTAAAAGAGAAACTTCAAAACCGAGTTCCCTCAGGAACCCTTCTAGGTCAAGGGGGAAGGAGATCATGGCTATCGATTCTACTCCAGCCCCCAAGTCAGCTTAGAGACAGAAGCCCAAGTCTTTCGAGCAGCGCCCTTCGAGGCAATACGACTCAAGACCAAGTTGTGGCTACCTTCGACACTCTCCTTAAGAGCAGCAGGATGAAGCTGCTAGAGATCATGAAGCCTGAAGACGTAAACAAAATAGATGATCTGAACTATTGTGCGTACCATAGATTTTTGGGTCATCATACCTCCAAGTGTTATATCCTTAAGGATAAGCTGCAGGCTTTTTACGATGTGGGAGTCCTAAAGAAGGAGAAGGTGCAAAAGAACGTGATTGAAAACATGGTCACTCTAAAATTTGGGACAGGCCTTCCTGAGGTTCACGCACCGGAAGGTGTCTTGCCTATCCCAAAAGCAGTGCTGAAGATCACCAATGCTAATCCTCATGATCAATGATAAAAAGGCTTGGTACCATAGATCTTACCATCAGGATAGGTGATGTAGGTTCATCCTGATCTCCTCGACGACGAGCAGTGGACTTCCAACAAGTCCAAAGGCAAGCTTAAGCTCTATAACGTCATTTTGATAATTCCGGATGATGACAAAATAGAGATAGTGACCCTCATCGATTCCGACGGTGAGGTAGACGCCTTGATTACCCGAGCAGGGAAGGACTTTGCCAAGAACTACCATCCGACAGTGGAAAGCCTGGTAAGACCACCGGTGTGACCGTCACCAATGGTCCAACTGAACCACGACAAGTCAGGTTCAAGTGGTCAACCATTTTGAATCGACCTACTCGCACAGCTAAAGAACATTCCAGCCAGGATCACTCTGTACGAGCTCCTGCAGTTATCCAAATCTATCCAGGAAGCTCTACGGGAGGCACCAGCTCTCAAAGGCTTTTGCCACGCATTTCTCACCTACTTCGAAAGAAGACATAGAGAAAGGGTGACCGCAATGCTGCCAGACATCCAGACAGCAGATTTCCTGCATTACCTTCACTCTTAAGGATATGCTCATCAAGAGTACATCCCACGACCGACCCTTGTACTTCACAGGATACGTCGGCTCTTCTTGAGTGGATAGGATCCAAGTAGATTCAGTGTGTGCACAGAGCATTATCCCCTTGAAGCTCATCAAACACTTGGGGGTACCTCAAAAGTGGTTGTCCGCAATGATTACCATCATCTTTGGCTTTAACGCCACTAGAACTTGAACGCTGGGGAAGATCCGCCTCAAGTGCTAACTGGGCGACATGAAGACAGAAGTGACCTGCCACGTCATCGATGTGGAGCCTTCCTACAACATGCTGTTGGGTCAGCCATGGATCCATATCAACCGGGTAGTCCCATCCACATTAAATCAGTGTTTGAAGTATGTGGACGATCATGACCAAATAAATATGGTGATTACTGATAAGCAACCCTTCAAAAGGGTTAAAAACTACTTCACCGATTCTTTGCTCTATCAAGACTCTGAACTGAGCAATGAGCCATCGGTCGAGAAATCTGGCTGTGGCAATGAGGCAGATAGTGAGTCTGAGTACAACGAGGGTCTTGTCTTGAATAACATTGAACCCATTATAATCGGCTATGGAGGCCCTGTTGTAACTAACACTACCGAGGCGGACGGGTTTATCCTGAATGAAGATTCTGGCTTTGCTTACTTGTCGTCTAGTTTAGAGCCTAGTAATGACGAGTTTAGCAATTTGGTTGCAGAGTTATATAATAACTCTTCCTTACACTTGCCCATGTACTTGTCGTTCGTCATACACAAACAAGCAACCGAGTCCTTGCAAGCCGTCTTTATCGTACCTGCCCGAGGTAATTATTAAAAAGATATTATCTTTAGAATGATAGACCGACCTATGCACACAATATGGGACGAGTCAGATGATGATAAGCCCGCTCCTCAATTCTCACATTACGATCAGATCGCTAAGCGTATGATAGAGACCATGGGCTATTACTTCACCCGTAAAGAGGGCTTGAATTACGGCAAAGAACGAAAGACACTCGTCCGACCTGCTTATGTTCCTAAAGGAAAGCCCGACAATTACTTTAGCAAAACTCGAAGAAGGATGGGTTACACCTCCTCTTCATTAGAATTATATTGCAATGGCGGTGAAGACTCCGAAGATGATCCTTCTAGAGAATCATCGTCGACATCCTCGATGTGGAATTTGGATGTTAGTGTGGGAGATCTATTTAGGGACCTCACAATCAACATAGCTACGGTCGATCCAGTCGAAATCAGAGAGGATGACCAGATCCAACTTTATGATGAAGCATGAGATCGCCACGTCAGTGCCCAATGGAGTGGTCGGTTTAAACAACATGAACCACCCACGAAGGATAAGATACTCCAAATAAATATGGGAGATGAAGAGGAGTAGGAGAAGATTGGCATTCGCAAACCAAACAGGATCCCCCGCCCCCCCCCCCCCCGATTTAGTTGCTTGTAAAGAAATCTAGGATGATATACTGTTATTCCCTAGACTTTTGAGGATATTAGATCTGATGGAGTTAAGCTTGATTTCTTCGAGACCCACTAAGTCTACTTTATCTAATTGAATGCAGTTTCTCATAATTCTACGTTTGGTATGGTTGTTCAACCTTCTCACATTCCAAGATCTGATCCTCATTTGAGGATTAGAGGAGATCAACTTAGGAATGGAGGATAGTTAGGTTGGCTTAGCCTCTTCTTTCTCCATAGCTTGGATCTCTACCAATCCTAGGGGGTCAACCGGCTCTTTGATGCCACAGTTGATTGATATATCACATAATTATTGCAAATTTAATGAATTAATGGGCAGTGTAGAGGAGGAAGAGGAAGATTTACACTTAGAACCTTCTGGGGGGCTCCTTTTCATAATTGAAAGATGCTTTCTATAGGGTAGATGAGCCAACATTCTTTTGGATGATTTCCTCCTTGACTGCTTCTTGGCATTCTCAAAGCCTGGGGGAGGGTCGGAGGAGGATACAACATCTATGGAGTTGGAGGAACTGCTGATGTTGTAGAGAATTGTCGAAGTTTGGTGGCTGGGGATGCGGGACACTGGGGAAGCTTCTGCATGGTGAGGGAAAGCACCGGTAAGCAGATCCCATGAATCTTTGGTGATCCTAATTGGGACCCCCTTGAAGACGACGCCTATGAGCTCAGGGAGGACCACCTCATTGTGGTCTGGGGGTGGGATGTTGGGGGAGGTGGGGTGAGCATAAGTGGGATGTTCTCCTAACATCTGACATGGGATTTTTCCCTTTAGGATCCAAGGTAGGGGGACAACTTCTACGGTCTTGTTTGCTTCTGCAGATAAAGGGTTCTTACGGGGGACCAGAGGAGTATCATCAGAGGATAAAGACGAAGCTCCCTCTTTGCGAACAAAATGTTCAAAGTACTCTAAACATTTTCCTTTTTTTCTAGGAGAGGTTTGCTCACATACTTAAGCTGGATCGTGTCTTCCTTCAAGTGCACATCGTTGGGGGATGAGTACTAAAAAGTAATAGATCAAGGGATCACTGATATGTCTCCGACACGAAGCATGGCCTTGCATTCTTTTGCATGCTTTTTAATCATGACATCATCTGAGACTATAATAACATCACCAATGTCTCCCAACAGCTACATGAGGAACTCTGATTCCTATAGATGAAGGGGAAGGTTGGTGATTTCAACCCAAACATAGACAAACTTGGGGAGAGCTTTGAGCCCTATCTTCTTTGACCATGTAGAGAAAACTCCTCCGAAGTTACCCATGTCAAAGTATTCCTTGGAACATGCTAGATCTAGAGTCTCTTCATTTGAGAATTGGATGAAGTACGATGAAGGAGAGGTTCGCTTGATGTCATACGTCCATCTGTCTATCTTGAGATGGAAATCCAAATTCTCAATAAGCTCTTCATAAGTTGGATTACCTATTTGCAAGTTAAAGAAGCCAAAACAAGAATAGGCCTCCATGTTACTAATCACTGAAGGGGGGAGGGTGATGTTAGGGATGAACAAGGGAGGGGAAATGGAGAGGAAGGAGTGATGTTAAGCGGAAGAGGATTGTTTTTGTTAGGGAAGCAAATCGATGTGTGGCCAACTCTATTGCAAGCGAAGCACTTAAAATCGCCCAGAGAACAGTATGTCACCATGTAAGCTTTGTCTCCGCAAAGAAAGCACCTAAGGGGTTTGGGAGGATTGGGTTGTTGATTGGAACGAAAAAAGGACTTTGGTCTCTTGGAGCGCCTTTTGTAGGACACTTTAGTCCAACCTTCTTCTGGAAGGGGGAGGATCCTCTTTTGAGAGGAAGGGATGAGAAGACAAGAAGAGAAAGACTGAATACCCTTGAAAAGGTCTGCGAAAGAAGAGAAGAGGGTGGGGGTGCTGGGGAGGTGGAGGATTTAGCTGGCAATGGGTTGTTGGGGTGGCGGAGAAGGTATTACTGGGAGGAGGGGGTAGGGGAAGAGGGGGAAAGGCTATTTTGGGTGGAACTATGGGCGGAGGGGCTGACTTAGGCGGCATTGTAGTTAGAGTGACGGGAGACAGATGAGTAATGGTGATATTACCGTTGTTGAAAGAGACCATACAATGCTTGGGAAATCGTGCTGTCGCCTGTTCGCTTCTCCCGCATGGTCGCCTGCCCAATGGCCTTTTCGCCTCGCAACGATCCATCCTTCTTGGTAAGAATTTACTTCCCTTTCACTTTTCTACATTCATACTCTTAAACAAAATTAATAGCGACATTTTTGTTCTTTGGATTATCAAAATTGTCAACATAGAACTTCATGACATCAGAATTACAAAAGGGTGAATCTTTAGAGTATTCAAGTGCAAGTAACATTTTAATATAATGTCGCCCTCTCTTCCTACCCTATAGGGTAAATTAAAACTCCCATGAATTTTTAGTATTTTGCAGTAAACCCCTAGGAACTTTTAGAATCGTTGAAAATCCTCAATAATTTTGTGCTTGTTGCAGATAACCACCATAAATTAGAAACAAAAAAACAATATAAAAAAGCATTTTGAAGTTATTGGGGTTTAGTGTCGTTTATCTAAAAGATATTGGAGTTTTACTACAAAAGTTATTGGGGGTCTAATGCGATTTTGAAAGTTATTGAGGGTTAATTTACTGCAAAATGCTTAAAGTACATAGGGTTTAGTGTAGTTTACCCTATCCATATTGTTGCCTTATCTACCCATGTCTTCGAACTTCTAATAACAGCCTCATCCTGTGCTGTTGAGATCATTAATGGTTATAATCTCCATAGATCTTGCTTGTTATCTAAAGATATAATGGATCCTTTCATGAAGAGTCCAAGTGCAATAGGATTATGGATGGCTAGGTCATGTACCACGCTTGTACTAACCAATCAACAGTCGTAAGCTAATTATAGATCTTATCGGATCATATCGCTTTGTGTACCTTATCTCTTTTAAAGGAAACATATGTCATTATTAACTGTAGCTTAACTTTCTTTCCACAACACTTTACTTCTTTAGCCTTTATTAATGACCAATCCTTCATCTGGTTTCTAAAAGCCATAGGTAAATAGACTAAGCACTAATGTTAAACAATTCTTTAACATACTTTTAAGTTAATTAGATGGATCATCATTGTATTTATCTTCTAATTGGACGATCATACTTATATTTTAATTGCTTGGACAACCACTCATGTAATTAAATACAAATTAGGTTGCTAGCCACTTCTAAGACTTTATTTTCTAAAATTTAAATTGTATATTTTCATTCATTTCTAAGTAATATAGCTTACTTAATATGTCACAATTTAATATTTTCAAAAATGTCAAGCCTATACAAGTTCCTGATATATCATAAATTTTCATTTTTCATCAGTGATCAGTTTACACATAAGGATAAATATTAATGTCAAATAGTTAAGACTTTCGTATATCATGTCACTGAAATTCATTATGTTAATTGACAAAAATAATTAAAATGATTAGCAATCCAATTAATATTAAATTATATGACTAGTCATCTAAGCAATTAAAATATAGATATGAACGTCCAATTAAATTATAAGGACCATGACCAATGGTCCAATTAACCCACCTAATTTTACATGAGGTCATTAAGTTAATGAGATTCATTCCATTTGTGGAAGTCATGCTTCACAGATGGCGTTACAACTACCAAAGTTCACTAATTATCGGGTTTTCTTAATTATTTAATAGCTTAATTAAAATGGATTTATAGATTAGGAGGATCCAACAATAGCAAGGTTCCAGCACCAATCCCAAGTCTTTATCTTTCAAAGTTCAAACCTTGTTTAAAGTGCGTTTCTCATTGGCAACTCATATTTTGATGGCACGTTTAGAAATAGAGTCTAACTCAAGATTTGATCAATGGATGCACCCTTTAATTGAGAGAGAGAAAGAGAGAGAGAGAGGGGGGGGGGGGGGGGGGGGGGGCTTAAAAGGTAAAACAGAGTTGAAGGATGCTAACGAAACGCTTCATCTTTTCATTAAAAAAGTACGTGATAAGAAACAAAAGAAAACTAGAAGGACAAGGAAGAAAAGGTGCGGTTTTCTCATAGCTTGCAGGAGTTATACGGAAGAACAAGTAGCATTTGGCTACTAACTTGTTTCGTACATGAAAATTGTTAAATTTGAGTAGACACGTTTATGTTTCCTCAAATAAAGTTACCCAATAAATGTTTCCTAAGGGGCTATTTGGTTCGCTTAAAATGTCTGTGGAAAACACTTTTCTGCGCCTGACTCCCCCTCCACGTCGGTTTTTTTGTTTCCGCCTATTTCTTTGTGTCGCTTTGGTTCGCTCAAGTGGAAGAGGGAAAACTCTGTTAAAATCGCCGCCAGCTCGGATTTTTTTACCTCTGATTTCCTTCTCCAACCGAGTGAAATCGACGAAAACCCTGGCCACGTCGGATTTTTTTCTTCCTCGTTGATTTCTTTGGTGAGCTATCTTTACCTCATTGCTCTCCTCCCGCCAGAAACTCCTGCGGTCTTCTTTGTCTCTGTATTCGAAGAAATCTTGGGGAGGGGGTCTGATCTTTGCCGACGTTGTTCAGATTTGATCTTTGCTGACGTCGTTGCTTCCAAAATCAAGGTAATAATTGTTTTTTTTATTTTCAGATTAATTTATAGAAATTTTATGAGAAATTAGGGGAGGGTGTCTGATCTTTGCCGACACTATTCAGATCTGAGCTTTGTATTTGATTAATCTTTGCCAACGCTATTCAGATCTGATCTTTGAGATTTTAGAGAAATTGGGGGAGGGGGTCGGATTTTTTGAGAAATTAGGGGAGAGTGGTCTGATTTTTTGAGATTTTTTAATTTAATTAATTTCTGATTATTATGTAAGGAGAAACTGGTTTGCATGATTTCTTTCGTGCATATGCAAATTTCTGATTATTAAGTAAGGTAAAAACTTATCTCTTGCATGATTGTTTCATGTGTATGCAAATTATCTATAATACTTACATGTATGCATAATTTAAGAACATTTTACAATTTTGAAATAAACTCAATTGGTCTCCATGAGTCTAAGCTTGTTAGGTACACTTTGTCGGTCCTTAGTAATTTATAATTTGTAATTTGTAATTTGTAATTTGTAATTTGTTCACATCACATGAATGTTCACATATTTTGAAATAATTCTTTTACAAAATAAATCCCTTTAAGTTATTTCTAATCCTTTAAAATCATTTATTTATTTATTTATTTTAAAAAATCCTCTTACAAAATAATTTCTTTAAAATTATTTCTCATTATAACTCAAAATAATCTTTAAAATATTCTTTCTTTTTTTATTTATTTTTCTTTTCTGTATGAACAATAACCACTAATATTGTTTGGTTTAGAGATAATACTTTTCTGAGATGATGTTTATTTTTGTGGTTGTCGAACAGTATGACAATGGCTAATATTATAATTATATTGTAGTAAGTAGTTATTTGCTTCCATTTTGTAATTTTACCTTTTATAGTGTAAATATTGTGGTGTACTAACCTTTAAATTAAACTTGTGACTGCAGGATATTTATAAGCCACCATATAATTTCCTAAGATGCAAGCAACCTATAATGTGCACACATTGTACTGGATGGCTATTGCTCTGGGTATTTTGTGTAGTAAGTTTTCATGAAACGAGTTTACATTGGTGACTGTTTTAGTTTTAGGCTATGATGATTATCATAATATCTGAGATTAGCAACCTGCAATATCTATGGATATTGTACTGGATGACTAACAATGATGATATTGTTCATTTGCTGGCTGGGTTTTTATGTGCTATTTGAGTTTGTGGCTTTGTGGCTGCTTGGTGTTCATGGATGGCTGGTGGGTTTTTAGTTTTGTGTTTGTGCTGGCTTTGTAGTTGTTTGTAATGATGATGAGCACACATTGTTCAGGTTTTGGCTTTGTGCTAGCTTTGTGGTTGTTTGTGCTGGCTTTGTGGTTGGTTTTCAGTTTAAGTTCATGTCCATAAATCTTGTGCGCACACATTGTTTGGGCTGGTTGTTTGTGCACTGTTTGTGGTCAGTTTTTGTGTACATATGACCAGTTTTTTTGTTGTCGATTCGTGTTGTTGGTGTTGTTTTGTTTAGGTTTGTTCTCAGCCAGGTTTTGTGCACATATGACCAGTTTTGTAAGAGGTGCTGCTCATTCATATATGCTCAGGTTTGTGAGCATATTTGTGTGCATGTTTGTGCGCAGCAGCCTACTTATCATCGGGTTCTATTCTGTTCTGGATAACAATGATGAAAAGTTTTCATTAACACAATATTGAAGCTCTGGTTTGTGCTATGTTTGTGTTTAGTCACTTGGAGTTCTATTTTTAGTGTTAAGGTATTCAGCTGGATTTGTTGATTTTGATACTGTTTGTGGGTGTTCACTTTAGGCTATGATGATTATTAATTTTTCTGAGATTAGCAACCTGCAATATCTGTTGATATTATATTGGATGGCTAACAATGATGCTATTGAACAAGTCCTGAGCCCACAGCCATAATTCACATATACATGTGGCTGATTTATTTGACATAGTATCAAGACATATTTTCAAATGATTTTTTGCACATAAAGTTCATCAACAGGTATAAATTATCAGGTTTTATGCGATTTGCTATGTTATATATATATTTACGGCTAATCAGGTTGTTTATATGTTTGTTATAGGTTTCATAAGAATTTTTTGCTAATTCAGGTATGTATTTCATAAATTTATGAATAATCAGGTTATTACATGTCTCGTTTATTTTTCTTGGAAAACAGGTTTCGTGTTATTTTTTCATCTCAAATAGGTATATTTCAAGTCAAATTAGGTATGCAGTTCATAGCAGTTGATTCATATGATTTCGGGTTTCGTATGATTTCATTTACACAAATAGAAATAATGAATTCGGGATATTATTATCTGTTCATGTTATATTCGCACTTTTATATGATTAAGATTATCTCCTATAACAAGCACAAATAAATTTGTCTATAGTGTGGGGTAATCTTACCATGGTGACCATAAACACTTTTTTCTACCCGCTTCAAAACCAACCAAATACAAAAAAAGTGGGAAATGTCAAATCAACAAAAGTTTTCCATTTTTAATTTCCATGCAAACCAAACACAAAAAAAGTAAATACATTGCTTTCCCACCATATTTTACATGGGAACCAAACCAAAACAATCTATTTCTTGGAAAAGTTTGGAAAACTCAAAACTTGAGTTTCTTTACATGGAATTGCATTTCTCTATATCTAGGAAACGAACCAAACAACCCCTAAAATGAAAAAGTAAATTTTGTTATGAAAATTGACTTCCACATATGCATATTGACACTTGCCTACTTATCCAAAGAACTAATTGTTTGCATAAATCTATTAAAAAGATAGGATACTTTTGAGGTCTAGAATCTCTAGATTAGTGATAAAAAGATGAAAATGGATGATTGATGCTAAAAATAAAGTATTTAGCTACATATGATTAATAAACATGTCAAAATATGAAATGTCTCCTACCATATATGAAAACTTGGAAATGTCACTTAACCCCTTATAGCTTCTACATTTCTTTGAATATATCATTACATAACGCCCAACTTTGAGGAAGTTATTTGAAAAAATTTCATGGGTTAAATGAAATTTCCAAATTTTTTGAGAGTTATCTGAAAACGGGGAAAACTTTTTTGGGGCTTGTGAAATTTACCCTAATTATTTCACTACTAACTATAACATTGTGATGTAGCTTGATATAGTAATATTTGTATCTGTATCATGACTCTCCATTGTTATTTACAACATTAAAAATGACGGGTAGAGCTAAATGATATGGGAAAATCCAAAAAACAAAGTCACGGATGCCAGAAAGATTGGAGTATTGTTAGCAAGTACAAGAAAATGACAAATGAAAAAGTGATCAATTTCAGCTAACTTGCATAAAATATAGCAAATAGCTAAGCATTAACTTCATACCATCTCCTTTATCTTCTACGTACAATACATAATAATCCATCAAAAACAAAGTTTCATCCTCATAAAAAGGACAAAAAAGATTTATATATGATGTAAACTAGGAAACTTAGCTCTTATACGACAAACATATTAGTTGGTAATGTTAACAACCGAAGATATATACTCAACTAATAGTATATCATCAGCAAATAACATACATCATGGAATTTTACTTAGTAAGTTGGTCTATAACTAATGCAAAAAGATAAGAACTTAAACCTGACCATTGGTGTAAACCTATGATAATAGAAAATAGTTTAGTCTCTTTTTTATTAGTTCTTACTCTAGTTGTTACTCTATCATACATATCTTTAACCACATCAATATATATAAAAACCAAATGTAGATCATTTTTCTTCTCTATATATCTCTCCATCAACCATCACAAAATATGTATAGGTTCCATAGTTGACCTCCCAAGCATAAAACCAACTTGATTATCAAATATACATGTCTTTTTTCTTAGTCTTTGCTCAACAATTACCCTCTACCAAAGTTTTATAGTATGACTCATGAGGTTTATACCTTGATAATTTGAACAACTTTGTACATCCCCTTTATTCTTATATATTGGTATCAAAATACTAATCCTCCACTCATCCCATTCTTTTCGTCTTGATAATCTAATTAAATATTGTAGTTAATCATCCTAAGCCTATATCTCCAAGATATTTTCAAACTTCAATAGAGATATCGTCCGGTCCTACACGGCTCGTCTACTTTTAGTTTTCTTTAGAGCATCTTTAACCTCGTTAATCCTAATTTTACGATAATATCTATAGTTCCTATCATTTACTATATGGTCAAAATCTCTATTTTGCTCGCTTGTTTCATTATCATTAAACAATTGATAAAAGTAACCCATCCACCTCTCTTTTATTTCTTCGTCGGTCACTAGAACTCTTTAATCCTCACTTTTAATACACCTAATATTACCCAAATCTCTATTCTTCCTTTCTCTAATCTTAGCAAGCTTACATATATCTTTCTCTCCCTCCTTAGATTCTAACTTCTTATTAAAATTTTTATAAGCTTTGTATTTATTCTCACTAACCGTTCTTTTTGCTTCCTTCCTTACTATTTTATATTTTTCTAAGTTTTTCCTACTCTTACACTTTTGCCACTCTTTACATAAAGCTTTCTTCCCTCTAATAACCTTTTGCACACTCTCATTCCACCACAAACTCTCCTTACGGTCTAATCTACAACCTTTAGATTCTCCTAGTATATCTTTAGCCGCTTTCCTAATATAAGAAACATGCTATTCCACATAATATTAGCCTCATTATCTATGTTTCAAATATCTCCTTTCATTATCTTATCTTTAAAATGTATTAAATTCTCTCCTCTTAAATTTCACCATTTAGTTCTTAGTCTTTTGTTCACGTTAGTTTCCTACTCCACTTTTTAATAGATATGTCTAAGACCATCAATATATGTTGTGTACTTAAACTCTCCCTTGGTATAACTTTACAATCCTTACATATTAACTTATCCACCATTCTAGTAAGAAAAAAGTCTATTTGACTATTATTAAAACCACTTTTGAAGGTTATTAAGTGTTCATCCCTTTTTCTAAAAAGTGTATTTGTTGTTATCAAATTATACGATATTACAAACTCTAGAATTGATTTACCCATATCGTTCTTATCTCCATATCCGAAACCTCCATGTATCCTCTTATATTTGTTATTATACTTACCAATATGCTCATTAAGATCCCCACCTATAAGTAATTTCTCTCCAAATGGGATTCCTTATACTAATTCATCTAATATATCCCAAAATTCTTTTTTACTACTCTTGGGAAAGTCTATTTGTGGTGCGTAAGTACTAATGTTAAAGTAAGAGAGAGAGAGAGAGAGAGAGTCTTGGGTAAATTTTCCTTAAATTGAATATTGAGTGTGCACATATATTTATACAAGTAAAGGAGGGTGATGTGTGTTTTCACAACCAATATGGGACTAAAAACCCACTACTAACACTATTATCAATACTATTATCAACAGCCCCCCTCAAACTCATGTTGGATCAAACAAAGTGAGTTTGCGTATAAGAAACTGGAACTGATGAACATGTAAGGCCTTTGTGAAGAAATCTGCAAGCTCGTCAACGGATGACACATGAGGAAGTAGAATTGTCTTATCATTGATAACTTGCTAACGGACAAAATAAGCGTCGATCTTAATGTGTTTGGTTCTCTCATGAAATACTGGATTATTAGAAATCTGGGTGGCACTCTTATTATCATAGTATAGAGGAGTAGGAGTCGAAACAGAAATACTGAAATCACTAAAAGGACGACGAAGATGAATAATCTATTTAGCTGTTGTGGATATTGCATGATACTTTGTCTCGGTGTTGGAAAGAGTAACAACATTTTGTTTCTTACTCCGTCAAGAAATTAGGAAATCACCAAGAAATATATAATAACCTATGGTAGACTTCCTGGTAGTGGGATCACCAACCTAATCAGCATCAGAATATGCACAAAGCTCTAACTTGGATATAGCAGGAAACAGAATAGAGCGAGTGCTAGTACCCCGGAGATATCGAAAAATCCGTAATAAGGCAGCATAGTGTACAGAATGTGGGGCACTAACAAATTGACTGACAATGCCAACAACATGAAAGATATCTGGTTAAGAGATGCACAGATAGACCAACTGGCCAACGAGATATCGATATCGGGTAGGATCAGATAAAGGCTCACCATCGGTAGAGAAAAGTTTAACATTCTGTTGGAGTGGAGTATTGATAGTTGCATCGTCAGTTAGCTTAGCTCGATCTAGAATATCTGAGAGATACTTCTGTTAAGACAGTAGTAAACCCTGCAGGCCTTGAGAAATTTCTAGACCAAAAAAATATTGAAGAGATCCAAGATCCTTCATGTGGAACTGTTGTTACAACTGAGATTTTGCATACTGTATATCAGCCACATCATCACCTGTAATGATCATATCATCTACATAGATGAATAATAAAACTCTGCATACGATGTAGTGTGAACAAATAGAAAAGTATTTTGATGACTTTTCATAAAGCCCACTTTGAGCACGACATCGTAAAAGCATTTAAACCAAGCACAGAGGGCCTGCTTGAGACCATAAACAGCACAGTGAAGGAGACATACATGTCCCAGAGGAATATTAGACCCTGGAGGCGGTTGCATATATACTATCTCAGATAAAGAACCATGGGGAAAAGTATTTTTAACATACATCTGCTATAAGGGATAACGATGAGCAACAGCGACCGCAAGAAGAGTACGAACGGTAGGTATCTGAGTAACAGGAGCAAAGATCTCCTCATAATCTATACATTGCTGAGTAAACCCTCGAGCCACTAAACAAGCTTTCTGACGTTCAATGGTGTCATTAGGATGATATTTGACTTTATAAACTTATTTACTACTAACTAAAAAGATGTCAAGGGGGACAGGGAACAACATCCCAGGTATGTATTTGCTGAAAGGCCTAAAATTCCTCAGCCATAGTCTGTCGCCACTCTAAAAATTGAACGGCCTCTTGAAAGGACTTTGGCTTAACAGTAGCATGAATGGTGTAGGCTGTCTAAAAATCACAATAGATAGCTGATCCTCATCAAAACACCGATGATGGAAGTTACACTCTGACGACTTCCAGAAGGTTATAATTTGAAGACTTTCACGTAGACTGATGAAGGTTACAATCTGACGACATTTACAACAACTGATGAAAGCTCTAATCAACAGCCTCCACAATCAACATCGGGAGTTACAATCTGATGACTCTCACATATCAAAGAGCTAAAGCAAAGATTACAAAATGACGATCTTTGCAACGTTCTGACAGAAAGAGACTACAAATCGACGGTCTCTTCAAACCAAGATGTGGAAGTCCTTCCCACGTACCAGCATCAAGACGCACTGCGTTCATAGCCATGAACGCAGCTCAGATGCAGCTTCCAACGCTGCCAACACAGCTTCCAAATCGCTGCAAACGCAGCTCAGATGCAGCTTCCAACGCTGCCAACGTTGCTTCCAAATCGCTGCAAACGCAGCTCAGACGTAGCTTCCAACGCTACCAACGCAACTTCCAAATTGGTACAAACGCAGCTCAGACGCAGCTCAGACGTAGCTTCCAACGCTGCCAACACAGCTTCCAAATCGCTGCCAACGCAGCTCATGTTCGGCCGCAAACGCAGCATCTAACTACTGCCAATGCAGCTTTTAATAGCTGCCAACGCAGGTTCCATCTGCTGCCCAACGCAGCTCGCAAACACTGCGTTCAAACGCAGATTTCATTCCAGAATGCAGGATTTGTGTTTGACTCGTTCAAACACGAGCTGAATGGTTTCACAACCGTTTCCCACGATCTGAGGGGATCACAACTCCACTCAGGAGTGATTTAAGGGGGCGGTTATATCCCATTAGCCCCACTTAGGAGCGAATTAAGAGGGCGATTACACCCCTTAATCCCCTATAAATAACTAAGAAATCAGCTTAGTTCGGGGCGGAATCTTTGGGGCTGGCTTTTGGATCCTTCTCCTTGGCAGCAAAGAAGAGATCTTCGGCTTGTCTAACCAATTACGGTTAAGATCAATCAACTCATCAAGAGTTCTAAAACTTGCCACGCAAGTTCTCCACAACGTCAAATCGTGAGGAGAAGATCATGTTCCAGTGAAACAAGAGTCGTATCGTCAACGAGAAGCAAACTCGACGCGAGCAATAAAGGGAGGCATCTCATCGCCACCGTGAAGAACCCAGAATTAAACAAAGGGGAGAATCCAGATCAATTCTCCTCTCTTTTGTAATCAGGAAATCCAATTGTAACTAAGATTAAATGAATACAAATTAATTTTCCTTCATTTTTTTTACTGCAAAATTTTCGATCAAACAAATGGCAGCAAGAAAATTATGAAAGATAAATGAATAGGAAGTAACCGAATCATACCGTACAGGCATGACATGTAGGTGTTTGCCTCGATAAAGAGCAAGAGGAACCTCAGGCGGGGGAGATACTGGAGCATGTGCATGGAGGTCAATAGTATTTTTTGGAGTGGGTGTTGTGTCTACGAGATAGGGATCAGATTATGGAAGAGAATGCCCGGGTGAGGGAGAGTCAACAGAAGGAGATGGAGAGATTTTAGGGAGATCTCGAAAGGAGAACTGAGGTAAGGAAGTGGGTGATGCAGCTGGCGGAGAAGCACGATCAGTAGTGTGGAGGAAATTGAAATCATCGGAAGCAGAATAAAATGAAGAATC
This sequence comes from Asparagus officinalis, assembly GCF_001876935.1. Taxonomy (NCBI): domain Eukaryota; kingdom Viridiplantae; phylum Streptophyta; class Magnoliopsida; order Asparagales; family Asparagaceae; genus Asparagus; species Asparagus officinalis. The sequence continues at coordinate 77,794,935 of NC_033795.1, read as the reverse complement.
CTCTTCGAACTGAACGTGTCGAGATATATGAACTCAACGAGATGCGGGATCATAACAACGAAAACCTTGATGTTCCAAACTAATTCCTAAATAGAGATAGAGAACAACTCTGGAAGATAATTTATCACGTTCATGAGATGGCAGAAGAACGAAACAACGATAACCAAAAACGCGGACCAAATCATAACGGGGAGCATGAGTATAAACACAACTATAAGGAGTAGCACCGGAAAGAGGGCTAGATGGAGTGATATTAATGGCATGAGTAGCAGTGAGAATAGCCTCAGCCCAGAAACGATGAGAAACAGAGTAAGAAATGAGCATGGATCGAGTGGTATCGAGAATATGACGATGTTTACGTTCAGTAACACCATTTTGCTCATGAGTGTAGGGACATGACTGTTGAAAGATAGTCCCATGAGAGGACATAATAGAGTGCATGGTAGATGATAGGTACTCTTTAGCATAGTCAGAACAAAAAACTTTAATACTAGCTTGCCATTGAGTGAAGATCATCGTAGTGAATGCTTGATAAGCAGCAAGTACGTCAGAGTGATTTTTAAGTAGGTAGACACATGTATAATGAGAGAAATCATCGATAAAACTAACATAATATAAGTAGCCAGATGAAAAAGTTAAAGGAGCTGGCCCCCAGATATCAGAATGGACCAAATCAAATAAGGAAGTGAAAACAGATGTACTAGTTGGAAATGGTAGAGCAGTGAATTTAGCTAATTTACAACTAGTACATGACTCAATATGAGAACGAGAGGATACGACACTAAGTACTCCGGACTGGATAAGACTTTCCAGCCTTTTATGAGACACATGACCAAATCGTCTATGCCACAAATCTGTGGAAAGCAATGTAGATGATTTTGGACTTACAGAAGCAACAAGAGAACGTGGACGTATGGACTCTGGAAGGTGAAAATATTTTAGAAAATACAGTTTGTGTCTCCTCTGACCGACCCTAATAGTCTTTCCCGTCTGTGGATCATGCACAATATAAGTATCAAAAGAAAATGAGACAAGTAGGTCATCCATACATAAGGAGCTAACAGAAATTAAGTTCAAACACAACTGAGGAGCCACATAGACGAGGCCAAGAGTTAGACGATTAGATGGGTTAGTTTGTGAGGTGAAAGAACCTTATTGAGTGATAGACAAAGGTTGTCTAGCAGCCATGTAGATAGGGGGAAGAGAAGAGGAAGTGAAGACAAAAGATAAGAGGGAGGCATTACGAGTCATATGAAAGGAACAACCAGAGTCAAAAATTCAGAGATCATTCATACCAGAGACCGAAGAGTTGGCTGAAGAACCAGCAAGATGCATACTAGAGAGTTGTGCAGTAAATGTAGAGGCTCTATGGTGATGAGCATCAATTTAATGGCAAATATCAAAGAGTTGTGCAGAAGATGGAGAGGTGGTATGGTGAAGAACCACAATTTGACGGCTAATATTTGCAATAGGTTGAAGAGCCTTAATTTGCCGGCGAATATCAAAGAGTTTTGCTACAGATGGAGAGGTGTTATGTTGAAGAGCCGCAATTTGACGGGTAATTTCTATAATAACTTGAATGGTAGGGTCTGAAGTGGTAGATAGCATAATATTGATTGGTAATCCTGGTGCACTATAGGATCAGGACTGAGGGGATTGCTGACTACGGCTAGTTCCTGAGAAACGTAACTCAGGATGAAGCTGAAAACATGTCTCAAAGCGGTGTCTCTCCTTCTTGCAATAGGTGCAAAAGAGCTTAGACCGAGCCTGAGAAGTAGGTGTTAGTGAAGAGGACATAATAGCAGTAATTCAAAGTTCAAGATAATAATCCTTGAATGAAACCCGAATGTTTAAAGGAGAACCTGAAGGCTAATGTAGAAACTCGAAGGTTAAAATGTAAGAACCCGAAGGTTAAATTTGAATCCGAAGGTTATACATGACTGTCAAATCTGAGAAAAAAAAAGAAGCAACCGGCGACCAAGGTGGCCCGAAGATTGGCCGGATCTGATGCTCACGCCGGAGACCAACAACGAATTAATATCGATGTTGAGACGTTGAGACGTCGAGATGGATTGAAACGGCGATGCCGTTACTAACTGTGAAATGGCAATGTCATTTGTTTGAGGCCGAGAGACGGCTTAAAATGATGATGCCAATTTGAGACCGAGAGACGGTTTTGAAATGAAGATGCTGTAAATTTGAGATCGAGAAATGATCTTGAATATGAGAATACGAAACATGTTAAGAGACCGCAAAGCGACAAGGATAAAAAATCTAGCAAAGGAACGCAAAAAAAAGACGTTAAACGGCTGCAAAGCAGCAAGGCCAAGATTTGACAAAAAACGCAGAAGCATTAAAAAAATTTTATCGGAAGGGAAATAATAACTGGCTCTGATATCATGTTAAAGTAAGAGAGAGAGAGAGAGAGAGAGAGAGTCTTGGGTAAATTTTTTTTAAGTTGAATATTGAGTATGCACATATTTTTATACAAGTAGAGGAGGGTAAGGTGTGTTCTCACAACCAATGTGGGACTAAAAACCCACTACTAACACTATTATCAACAACTAATAATATTAATAGCCTCTATACCTAAGACAACTTTATTAGAATTATTCTATCTTCAACTCTTCTTGCACCTACAACACTTTTTTATTATATTATCTACAAAAACTCCCACTCATTTATATTCTTCTCTTTTCCCGTGTACCAAAGTTTATATCTGGTCTTTTCAGTTTCTCTAGATTTTTCACCTATCCATTTAGTTTTTTGTAAACAAATTATATTTATCTTTCTTCTAATCATGACATCCACTAATTTTATTGTCTTTTCGGTAAGTGTACATATATTCCAAGTAGCTAATCTAATTCTACTTTCTTGTAAAAGTCTCTAACCATTTTCTCTCTTAGACCATTCTAGTCTATGTCTAATACTATTAGATACCCTATTAGAGGATTGTAGATTCTTAGAACACTCTTACTTACTTGTCATTACACCGGGGTGACATCGATGTAATGTGTCGCTTCCAGGGGATGCCCAAGCAAACCACCCTTGGTTACTTATCATTGCATCGGGGTGAGATCGATGCAACGCGTCGCGGTGGGGACGCCCCATCGAGTATATAATAGGATTCATTTTTCATGTGAATCCGACTATATTTTACGCTGGCTGTCGGCTACATAACACAACCCTCCTCCTTTATCATGGCTTAAGATAGACAGTACTGACAAATAGCACTTGCGGAGTTACACTACGTCCACGTGTACTCCTAATTTAGAGTACGTAACCGACGACATTAATTGATCAAGCATGAAACAATTGTGGTTATGAATCCTTTAATGAGAGGATTCAAGTGAACCACAAGCCTCCGTCTTTTGACCTGAAGTCATCCACCTTTCCTCCTCGCCTCACATCAATGGTAACAGCCAAAAAAATAAAAAAAATAAAAGAGTAAAAAAATTGTACAGGAAGAAGGAAAAAGATGATATGTGAAATATTATGAATTTTGATATCAATAATATATATTGATATAATTCTTATATTGATATAATCATGATTTGAATGATATTAACTGCATTGATACATTTGATCTTACCAGAAAGAAGAGGGTGAGACATGAAAGATTTGTATTATCACTATTAGTTTAGTCATCTACCTAGTGAGTTGATAGACGACAGTGATTTATAAGTCAAGATTTGTAAGGCGCTCATTGTATATCACCTTCTCTTTCCTCCTTGTATTATATTCTATTGATAGTCCACTGTAGCATTTTCTTTTCTTTCCCAACTTTGTCAGACTCCCTCTTTGTTGGTGGAAGTTTGGTGGTAATAAGTTAAACCACCTCTCAACCCCCTCATCACAATAAATAGAGCTATACGCTACACAAAAACATCCCACAAATGTAACATCCTTTCTCTCTCTCTATCCCCTTAGATTCCTAAAATATTGCCACAATTTTTCTACTGGTGCCATCTTGTTGATCTCTACGTAGCACAAGCTTTCACTATTAGAGAATCACCCCCCCAAATGCTTTTCTTCCTTGTGTCCTTCCTCTCCTTCATCCTCCTCCTCACCAAGCTCTTCCTCCTTCAGCTCCCTTCATGGGTTTCTGAGATGAAGCTCCTCTCCCTCCTCCTCCTCCAGGAATCCTTAGCCCACCTCATCCATTTCTTTAAAACCCACAAGCTGACCACTACCCTATTCTTGCAACCCTCATCCAAGATGATCATCACCAAGAAAAACGAACCAAGACCCGACGTCGTCGTCGTCGAAGAGGAGGCAATGAATCTGCTGGATATGCCTGAACTAGCCTTGGATTTGATCCTTGAGAAGCTAAACCCCGAAGGGTTATTGAGCGTGTCAAATGTGTGCACGTCACTGAGAGAGAGGTGTACGAGTGATTATCTTTGGGAGAGGCATTTTAGAGAGAGATGGGGGAGAGTTATAGGCGAGTCGGCGAGGAGAGAATGGGAATTTTACTTTGATTCGTTGAGAGAGAGCAAGAAGAATGGGGTTGAGAGGAGCAATTGGGTGATGGAGACTATCTTGCGTGCTTGGCCTTGTTCTTGGTTTGTGAAGGAGAGCGGGAGCCATTTGTTGATCGATGATGATGATGATGATGGTGTTGATGTTGATGATGATGGTGGTGGTGATTGTGTTATGGCTTGGTATCTTGCTCTTGAGAGCGGGAGATTTTGGTTTCCTGCTCAGGTCTACAATCGAGAGGTATTCGAACTTTGATTCGAGTTTTGGCGATTTTTTTTTTCTTTGAGATATTGTTTGTATTTGATTGCTTTCATCAATCAAGATGAACAAAATGCTAATGGGTGTTTTTATTTTATTTTTTATTATGATTTTCAGCAGAATGGACATGTTGGGTTTATGCTGTCATGCTATGATGCAGAGCTTAGTTATGATTCACACACGGATACCTTTAAAGCAAGGTAACGATTGACGCCTAGTTTATGATATTTTCTTCCCTTTTCTTGTGATCAACTTATCTTTTGTCTTCTGACTAAAATAACTCTTGACCTCTCCATTTTAATTAAAATTGGAATTAAAAATTATTTAGATAATACCGTCAGCCAATGAGTTAATCAGACAGCAAGTGACGAAAAAGCCCCCGTCAGTAAATTCCTTAAAATCATCTCTAATCATAAAAGTCAGGTCATACATCAAATGTTGTGCTTGACATATTAGAGCATTTTCAAACTATAATTACTTTTTTTTTTTTGGCTATTTCTTATTGTTAATCAACTTATCTGTTTTCTGTTCACAATAGCTCTTTTCTCTCTTCATTTAATTAATTGAAATTAAATAAGCAATTTGACAAGTCCTAACGGATTACTTAAATACAAGACGAGGCATTGTAAGTGGAAGAACGCTAAAATTGGAGAATTCTTATACTATGTAGGTATCCACCTCATGGACAAAGGGGTACCAATATGGAGGAAGGAGTTGAATGGGAAAGACTACGAGCTCCACCCGTGAGCTCTCCTGCACACGATCTTCATATATCCAAATGCTTAAACGATTTGAGACCAGGGGATCACATCGAAATCCAATGGAGACGAAACAAAGAATTTCCTTATGGTGCGTATTCGAAGCAATTTAGCCTTAAGTTCATCATGTTCCCGTGAATTGTTAAAGGGGGGTGATTATTCATGTGTTCATGTTTTTTTTTTTTTTTTTTGCAGGATGGTGGTATGGGGTTGTAGGCCATTTGGAGTCCTGTGATGGAGATGAGCATCATTGTCGTTGTTATAATAGCGGTAAGAAAGTTAGATATTTCCATTTAAATTGCGAAAAAAATAATAATAATAATTTGCTTGGATAATTTACATTCATAATTTAGAACTTGTGGACTAATTGAAGTAGTAATGTCAGTCTTTTTTTTTTTTTTTTTTTTTGCAGGATGGTGGTATGGGGTTGTAGGCCATTTGGAGTCCTGTGATGGAGATGAGCATCATTGTCGTTGTTATAATAGCGGTAAGAAAGTTAGATATTTCCATTTAAATTGCGAAAAAAATAATAATAATAATTTGCTTGGATAATTTACATTCATAATTTAGAACTTGTGGACTAATTGAAGTAGTAATGTCAGTCATACGCATCAGAGATGGCTCTAGATGCGTTATTGCATCATTGAATTGCCCATGATTTCGGTGTTCATCGCTTGTTTGTTCTCTGTTTTAAGCATCCAAAAAGATACTAAACTTCTCTTATTTGTAATGAAAGGAGCATACTTTTTAGTAATCAAATAATGAGGATTACATAAAATGGAAGAACTCTTAAAAGATTTCTTAAAACTTATTTTTCCTTGCTATAACATTTTGCAGATACCGTAGTACTAGAGTTCAACCAATACTCTCCCGGCTCAAGATGGAGAAGGACGGTCATCGGCCGGAAGGATCACAGAGAAGAAGGAAACGAATCTGATGGATTTTACGGAGGAATCAGAAAACTCCACGACAAGTATGAGATCTCTACATGGAGAAGATTGTGGCCAACCGAGATACTGGAATAAAATTTACCTGGGATTATTTGTAAATGGTCAAGAATCGAGCTCAACTCGATGTATATATAATAGCCAATTTAGTTGCAATGTTTCTCGTCTTTCAAAACTTTTCCAACGCTCCCAAAACCCCCAATTTAGTTGCGATGTTTCTCGTCTTTGTGATACTACAACGGTTGTATTCGCACAAATAGAACTACGGGGGTCCATTCACAATTGTAGTGTGGTACTAGAGAGGTCTCTTCGCAATTAATACCACCCTGTAGAAGAAGACTAGTTACCTCCAAAATGATTTTTATGTTCTTACATGGTAAAACTCTATGTTCATCATTTTTTTTTCCAATGAAAAGCTAGTTTGAGAGTGATAATTTGAGAGTGATGACTTGATCAGAGTTGCTTGGAGGTAAAGAGAGAAGAGGAGAAAAGATAGTGTGAAGTGAAATATTAACAGGGTAATTGATAAACTTTTATAGGACTGATGTAAAGATGATGATGCATAATAATATAATAATAATCTAGGAAATCTGAAAAAAAAAAATACGTGTTAACAGTCGATGCAATAGATAATGTTCTCAAGATATATAATAACAAATCAAGAAAAACAACAATATGTTATAAAACAATTTGTCACTCGTCGTTCCTATAATCAGAGCCGGCTCCTAACTTTGATCATCGATGGTACTTTTAATTAATCATTAACAATATCAACACTAAATATGAGAGTTTATTTTTGAAATATATGAGGGCTACGGGTCAATGGGCCGAATAGGGTGTCCAAACAGGCCGGGTAAATATTCATGCCCGGTCCGGACCCGGATGGTCCGGTCATAACCGGGCCAGGCATCGGGGAGCCAATTATGGGCCTTCTTCATTTATTTTCTAATTATTAGAAAACTTTAAATTTTCAGGAAAAAAAAAAGAGTACTACTTTATTTTTAATCACTCAGAATTGCAATTTGTAATTTCAAGAAAATTTTATAATTCCAGAAGAAGAAAAAAAATTATGTCTAGCATCAAAGCCAGTAAGAAAAAAAAAGGATGAAGGGTTTGAAGAACTTGAGAAATGATGGGTCTTTCAAATAGCCCCCATCAGAATCATGCCTTAAGAAATTCACTAATTAAAAGATCCAAACATGCAATTATTTTTTTTATCAATTATATCTCTAGGGAATCCTATATAATTTTCATAAGATTTGCTTTTCCAGAATTATTTTCGGCTTGATGATGAATGCTGTTATATTCTCCTATTCTGACTAGAGCTACAACTGATTTTTTTTTTTTTTTTTTTTTGACTTTTGTTTGCACTAGGAGTCCTCCTCCTCCTAGGGCTCATCTGGTCGCCCTTCTCTCTATTTATAATATATACTCTACCGGCCCCATCGATCTATTAGCATGGCCTCCTCTGAAACCAACAACGAACACTACTCGTCCTTCCTCCCTCTCGACGTAATCTCCGACATCCTCCTCCTCCTCCCCGTGAAGACCCTCTCGCGCCTCAAGCTGGTGTCCAAATCATGGCTCTCCCTCATCTCCAGCCCCTCCTTCAGGTCGTCCCACCGCCGCCGATCCGAACGGAACCCCCTCCTCCTCGTGGCGACCTACGAAAGAGAGGGTGGCCATGGGACGTACCGCCGAAACCACTTTCACGCGCTAGACTACTACAAAGAGCGAGGAGGAGGAGGAGGAGGAGGGAAAGCCCTACCGGACCGTGAAACCACGTGCTACTACTGCAACGGCGTCGGCTTCTCCTGCGGCCTCGACCTCGTCTGCATGTCCAGCTGCGACGAAGACATCTACATACGAAACCCTGCGACCCGGGAGCAGATCGCTCTGCTCAAGAAATACTCGGGGTTCCGCAGTACGCTGCACGACGGCCACGCGGTGGCGTTCGCTTACCTTCCTTCTACGGGGGAATACAAGGTGCTCCGTCTGCTCCTGCTCTTCTCCAGGTTCCGGCGCAGGCCAATCAGAATCGAGGTCTTCACACTTGGGTCGGGGAGATGGAGGAAGAAGGAGAGCCCCCCCCTTTTGGGTTCACGACGAGCACATCGGCCGTCGTCGTCGGCGAAGCCGTCCATTACCTGCGCGGGTATTTTTACATGCAGCTGGATGTTGGTGATCTGCACCGACGACGACGACGACGACCCAATAGCCCGCGTTCGATCTCAAGAAGGAGGAATGGTCGAAGCTGCCGCTGCCGGCGTAATCTCACGGGATTCTGTCGACGGGACGTGGGCCCTTCGCCTGAACGCGGATGGCGCGGATCGGCTGGTGCATTGGGGCGCTGGGGGGGATCGAGGTCGTCATCTGTGGCTGCTGTCTGAGGGCCGTGACAGCAGCTGCGCGTCGTGGGTGAAGCGCGTACAGGCATCGGATCACTTCTGCTATCCTCATGATTGGTTCCACGTCGTCGACGTGGAGAAGGACGGGGAGCGCTGCTGGAGAGTCCGACGGCAAGCTGCAGGTCTACAACCTAGCGGAAGAGCGAGTTGAAGCGACGATCTTCAGTAGCGGCCGGGAGAGCGCAAATCTTCGGGGTCAGCTCCTACGCGGAGAGCTTCATGGCTTTGGACGATGAAAGCTTCAGGTCCCTAAAGAAGCCGGAGGCCATAAATGTTGGGAAATAATCCTGACGCACGTGTTTGTTGGAGTCATTAATTATTAGGAGATTGTTAGCGGTTGTGATTTTATCATTAGGAGTTTGTTAGGTTGTGTTGATTTGAGTTGGTTTGTTAGCGGAGTTTCTTACGATTATTATAAATTGTATTATTATAAAATCAAATGAGAAGTAAAACTAATTGCATGTTTGGAAGAGGATTAAAGGAGTTAGGGGAGGAGAAGTGACCGCTTTTAACTCTATTTCGGAGTTTTTTTTAGAGGGGGGGTAACGAGTGGCACCGGAGGTGGAATTACCATTACTTTTTGGGTTGTTTGTTTCACCGTTTTTATGGAAGAGGAATAGGATTTGGGTCTGATAATGGCAAAATTATAAATAAATGATTCTTTATGAATCACATTCTCGAGTTTAGTTCCCCAAAAATTTATATTTTTCGGAATCTATAAAGTTGAAAATGTATGTTGATTTTATAGAAACCCAAATCCTAATGATTTGGACGAATTTGTGGCAGAAAGCTGACGCATTTGTACTATTCTCCCTCTCTCTTTTTTTCGGATTCCGTTTCTTCACAAAACCTATATTATTATGAGACCAAATCATATTCTCATTTCAAACCAACTAAAGAATATGAATTGGAGGGTTTTTTATAAAGTTTGATTCTATTTTTTCATGTTATGAAACAAACATAGAAATGAAAAAAAAAAGATTTTTGTTCCCCGAAAATCCATAAAAAATATGGGATTCCTAATCCTATTCTTGCCCACTATTGAACCAAACACCCCATTTACTACCATTTTGTTCCCTGAAAATCGAGCAGTAAAGGAGGGAGGGAAATTAATCATAAATTTTTAAAAAAAATATATTTGGAGACGATTTTGCTTCTTATTATCATAAATCAACAGCTAAATTTTAATGTTTACTTCTAAACTCCCAACTAACATTTTATATTTACTCCTCTTTTCTTTCCCCTTATATATATAGATTATTTTATCCATGTACTTTCCTTTCTCCGGTGAGCTCCCAGATACAGACAGTGGATTCCATTAGATCTCTTCGATCTATTGATCTTGCAACAAGATGAACGGAGGACCTTCTGGATTTCGTAAGCGTTCTCCCAAAAAAAATCATCCCCAGGAGAAAAAAGTTGCAATTTTTTTTTTTTGTTTCAATCATTTCCCCCTTTTTTTTGATTTAATCTCAGATAATGCTCCAGTCACCAGAACCTTCGTGATCGCCAGCGCTATATTAACGATCCTGTTGGGGATTCAGGGTCGCTCTAAGAAACTGGGACTCTCATATCAGGTTTCCTTGATTTAAAAATATCATCTTTTCGTTACATTTTTTTCAGATTTTGTTGGGTATTTTGATTTTTTTTTATTGCGTTCTGAAATGGGTATTGTTGGATATTTTGATGGGTTGGTGTTTTCAGGATTAATTCGACCATTATGTGGGTAAATTAGGCATTTGATCGTTTGCATTGATGTAAAAGGGGAAGTTTTTCTATTAACTTGGGGCGAACGTAGCAAATATTGCATGTAGAAAATATTCCATGCCGCATTTGTTGTAGGAAATTAGTCTGAAATATGTCGGTTGAATGTTTGCAATTTGTTGTAGGAAATGCACTTCTAAGTAACAAATCAAGTGTTTTTGGAGCTTCAGTTGTAAAATTATTTGTAGTTTGTGGGTTGGACTACACCAACAGGATATCATGATATTGATTTTTCGAACTTTTATTTTTTTTCACGAAATTTTCCTATTTGGCTGGCTGCAGCGGATATTGCAGCTTTTCTCTATAAAAATTGGAAACTAAATTATTACATCGCAAGTAGCACTTTATCTACCAAACATTATAAATAGAAATTTGGTTGCAAAATTTGCTGCCACAGCTCCGTTTCATGTTGACAAAGTACATTCATCAGGTGATCTGTAAGGTAAATTTACTACTGATACAGCTGTATAAAAGGTAATCTATAGACATATGGTGCTTCCTATGATGGATCACACTGATGTTGTACTTTTGGATTTCCAATTTCTTGCCTCAATTTGTGAAGTAGTTTATCAACTTCTGTAATTAGCACCAACAGTATCCTTCTAGTATTTATAATGTGGTAAAAACACCTTTACTAGTCTGATGCGTGTCTTAGTGGTTGAAACATTTCACCATTTTCCTTAGAGGTTTGGCACAATCGTGATTTATGTGCTGACATGGCAAATTAAATGCAACCTCTTCACCATACAGTATAATTGATATTTTGTGTCATACCAAAATATGGGAATTTAATGGTGAACTATGTTGTTATGACAGGATATTTTTCACACGTTTCGGCTGTGGAGATTCATTGGTTCATTGTTTGCCTTTTCATCGACACCGGAGCTAATGTTTGGACTATATTTGCTCTATTACTTTAGGGTGTTTGAGAGACAGATAGGCTCTAATAAACATTCGGTATGTAGTTGTTCAATATTAAAATTTTGACACTGAATTCTATATCTGTAAAAAAGAAAAATCAATATTCTTATTATAGATATTCTGGTTGTTAGTAATCATCTTTCATTCTTCATGATATACTCTGAGGACAGTGGTGAAGAATTGCATATTCTGATTTATCCGACTCATTTCTGTTATTTAAACATGCAGGTGTTTATGTTTTTCTCTGTGATCCTATCATCGCTATTTGAGATCCTAGCTCTGACATATCTAAGAGGTACATGAAACTGCTTTCATTGCATGTCATTTTAAAAAGAAAAGCAAGCTTGAAGAAGCCTTTGTTTGTAGCATCAATATATCTTCAGGATAATATGTCTGCTTTTTCCCTTTATTTATAGGTCAATTCTTCATCTTATTTAATAATATTTAAACCGTAAATTGAAGTTTCTGGTTGGTTGGGAAGAGGGAAGAATTCATGATACAATGGAGAAATTGAAGAAACTTGTACAAAATTATAGTTAAAAAAAGGAAACAAGAATTTTCTCTTCAAGAATATGGATATGGCATCAAGATGGCCATGGAGAAGTAAATAAATCCGTGAAGTATTTGCATTGGTTCATAAAATTTTGCAATCAGTTTTAAGTCTTTTGACTGAAAGTATGATTCTTCTGAGAAGTTAAGGAAAGTTGAAGCGGTTGTTTACATCAGGAGAATTTATCAAATAATTTGAATCATAATGCTGATAATACCAGGGGAATTTTATCAGTGGGATTATATTGGAACTATGAAGGGTGTCTTGTTTGTTTTAGCTTTGAGTGTCTACCTTTTTTTTTCTTTTTTTCTTTTTTGTGAAATTATTCTTTTGAAGCATCAGTTATGCCTACAGTTTATTCATTTCTATATCCATCCATGTGATGTTTCTTAAATTAGTAATTTGGAAAAGGTTCTTATCCTAGTTTGGAAAAAGTTCCTATGTTATCTTAGCATTCCTATCTTATCTTAGCATTCACACTTACTTCTTGCATGCTTACAGTGTTAAATATTTCTTGAGCTTCATGTTTTCTGGATGAATTGACCAGTAGGCCATGAACTAATGCTTGGTTGTTTTCCTCCTTCGAACTTACTAACTTTATATTGTTTATCCTTTCTGCAGATCCCTCAAATGTGTTGGTATCTGGCCCTTACGGTCTGATTTTTGCTTCTTTTGTACCTTTCTATTTTGACATTCCAGTTTCATCAAGATTCCGTATATGTGGTGTACAATTCAGTGACAAGTCATTTGTATATTTGGCGGGTCTTCAGGTCAACTTTCTTTTATTTGTTCTTAAGGTTTAATTATTCAGAAGGCTTTCAACTGACTTGATCTCTCTCTTCAGCTTCTCTTCTCATCGTGGACGCGGTCATTCATACCGGGCATTTGTGGAGTACTTGCTGGGTCTTTATATCGCCTAAATCTACTGTACATCCGAAAAATAAAGGTTTTTACTGATGAACCTCTGAAATGAATTTTCTTTGACAGAGCCTTGTCTTTAAACCATTCACAATTTGATGGCACAAAAGAAATGAGAAGTGAACCTTACTGCTCAAGTGTGTATGCTGATATTTGTTCATCAGTTCATGCATCATTATGTTAGTAACAAGCAAAAGCTAAAGCCAATGCTCAAAATATCTAAATCTTACTAGTCGAAAATACCAGATGTTGGACCAGGTGCACATAATATTGATTCATTTTGTCAAGTTTTTCGTCTGTCTATTAAACATATGATCGATAACAATATATAATTCTGGTTAATGTTAGACTAAAATCGAAAGCATGTATGTGTACAGCTGTAGGCAGTATGCATGCTTGTAAACTTTAACAAGTTAAACTAGTTCGCTTAATATTTTCTCTTTGTATATATTCAAGAAATCTTAGCTTTGGTTCAGTTACTTGAGTAATTATGTACGGGTCTTATTCGGGATTCATTGCTTTATGAATAGTGATCCACTTTTTGGTAATCTTTAGTCAGAACACAATGTAATCGACATGTTATGATTGACATGCCTGTCATCGGTTGTTCATGTTTTCCTTATCAGGGTCTATTTCTGAAGCACTATTATGTACATTTTTCAATCCCCTTCCATTTTGTTGAACAAGTATACAACTATTGAGAATATGAGTCCAATTGCTTTCAATGTGAAATTTGGTAATTTACAGTTCCCGGATGTTGTCGCATCATCTTTCTCAAGGTTACCTTGGCCTCTGCCAGCAACTTCATCTCATATATCAAGTGGGAGTAACTCAGAAAATGTGCCTCTTAATGCAAGTCATCAGATGGAAGTAAGTGTTTTTCCACATTATTTACATGTAGACTTATGCTTATTGGCTTCATTTGCTATGTTGAGTAGAGCAGATATATAAACTTTGAAGTTTGACCATTTAACCCTGATCATTTTGGTATAGGAATATCATTAAATAAAAATCGATGACCTCCTGAGTTTTTTTATTTGATAGGACAAAAAGAGTAAGAAAGACAACAAGCAGATTAAAATTTAGATATGGTAACTATACTCTCTGTTTTATGTTCAATTCAATTTTAAATTAAATGTTCTGTATCTCCCAATTGAAAGAGTTTCAGCAAAAACTCTCAGACGACTTTATCCCCAGATAAATGCTGATAACTTTGGTCAAAGCATTTCTACTTGGTAAATGTATAGGATTTTACTTCAAACCCTCAATAATCAAATTTCTAACATCAAGATGTTTCTACTTGTTAAATGTGATAGGGGTTACTTGAACTTCAAGCATTCATTAATTAGGAAAAGTTAAAAAGGGTCTTTATTGAGAAAAGAGTGATGATTACTGCTAAGTTCTTCATCCTCCCTCCCTCTGACATGATAATATAAGGCAAAACTTCACTAGATGTCCCTTATCTCTTGGTCTGGGTCCTTTATGTTTCAAAGGCATCAGCAAAAGTCCCTGAAGTTACCTCCATTATCAGTCCTATATTCTTTTTACAAACTTTTTGTTAATCTTGCTGACGTGTCAGTGACGTGCAGTGCATCTAGTCAGCAAATAAAAAAGTAAAATACAAGTTTTCCCGCCACGTCACTAATATATCAACAACAGTTAACAGAAATTTGTAAAAAGGGCTTGCTTAGACGCTCGAGGTAACTTTAGGGACCCGAGTTGATGACTTCCAAACATAATGTATGTGGTTGAGTAGTGCATGAGGGATTTCCGCTAAAGTTTTTCCATAAGATTACCAGAAGCTTTACCTATGATCGTATTAGACATGATTCGGACGAAACATTGAAAGAGCTCTCGGGATTTTCTTGATTTAAGAAAATTTCTTATAACGAATGGTTCCCGCATTTGACTTCTGTCTCTAAACAACACTTGATTTTGTTGCAGGGGAACTATCAATCTGCTGCCCGTGCTTCGGCGCCAGAACTGGCCTCTGAAACTTCTGTGGCAACATTGGTATCCATGGGCTTCGACAGAAATTCAGCACGACAAGCACTCATCCATGCTGGAGACGACATCAATTTGGCAACGAACATCCTCCTCGAAGCGCAGTCGCATTAGACCTCTTAGAAAACTACATCATTTTCCTTGGGAAAATGTGGAAGTGTCCTGTACAATATCAAAGAAACACAAACACACTCACTAGCAACGGTACAAACATGCTTAGGGGTCAATGTGTCAGTTTAGAGCCCATGGTGTCTATGTCAACATAGTTTCAGTTTCGTTCTTGTAGTATTTCATTGTGAATATTTAAGTGATTAGCCTGCAGTATTCTACTAGAATTTGTAACGTGAATTTATCATCATCGTTGAGCCGTGTCTTTATGCATCATCGCTGACTTTAGAAGATCAGATTACTATCAGCAATATTCCTATGTGTATGCGCAGTTTACAGTTGAGGGAAAAAAGAAACCACTTTGTACCCTATATCAAAATTCACAATATAAGAAATGTTCGAAGTCCATAGACAATGAATGTCTTTCTCTTTAAATATGTATATACATTGTACAGAAATACAGTGTTGAAGCATTTTCTTATACAGATATCAAGCATCTAATATCAACACCAAACTGCCACAGACGGAATTTTTTTTATGTAGTTTGGTTGTACGTCCCTGTGACATCCTCCAAATGTCATATAAACCCAATTGAGCATTCAGTTGAAGTATACAGTCATGTTGAAACTCTGATGGAGATTATGCTACACAAGTTATAAGCTAATGTCGATCTTGTTCTTATGAATCTGCAAGTTCTAAGGCTAATGTCGATCTTGTTCTTACCTAAACTTCTTTATTAGCATTTACACCTGCTATTTGACCAAATGGAGCTATTTTCCTATTATTTGTACCCATAAATGGGCATATAATGTGGCTTATTTTCACTTTGGTAGCCCAAAGTTTACCTATTTTGTTGACTTTTATACCCGCGAGTTTCTTTTTTAAAAACCCTTTACCCTAGAGTTTCAATTCCATTTCCCTTCGATTCCAGCCAAGATTTCATTAGATTTTCTGATAATTTTTTATTACATTTAGGCCCATTTTACCCAATTGCTAATGCGTCCAACAACACACAAGGGATTATCACATGCTAAGCAGGTAAACACAAATTTAACATAAAACCTAACTAAATCTTGACGCGGGTACCAAAGTGAAATGGGATTGAAACTTTGAGGTGTCAAAGTGAATACAAAGTACTTCAACTATCAAATTCAAAAATTGGGTACCAAAGTGAAAATAGGCCAAATGCTAACAAAAAAATTTTAGGGTAATAAGTGGCTAAACCTATTTAATACAGAGGGTCGGTACCTCTAAAGAATGAGAATGAAGAACACATGGGTTCAATTCTATGATATTCTTATAACCAACCAAATAACAAGATTTGAAAGCAACTGGAAGTGCTAAAGGAAAGAATTAAAGTGTGATTTTTACCAGTAGTCATCCACTTGAGATGATGAAGATCAAAGGGGGGAAGATCGTTGAAAGAGAGAACTTCCAAGCAACAGAAAATCATCATATATATATTGCATCCCTGGATATAGTTAGTTACTTAAAGCAGTATGATGCGATGAGATTCTATATTCTAGCCCGGCTAGGTTCAAGGCTAATCAAATTTCATCAATTTACTGTCGTTAATGCATGTATTAGAAAAGCTAGAGAACGTTTAGTTCTTGGCCTATGATATCATCGTTTGTCATTCATTTTTGATCCAAACATGGGGCATGGATCTGACACCACAATTCCTTAAAGAGCATAACAGAGGAAGATCGCGATGACACTCAAATATCAAGGTTGCTGATAACGGATAGCGTCGCGTCGCGGGGAGGTACCGTTAAGGTTATATGGGGCTATTGCGGCAAAATAGCGGCAAATAGCGCATAGTCAAATAGCGGTCAAATATAAATATATTTAAATATTATAAAAAACAAGAAAAATTATCAAAAATCTAAGAATTCTACAAATGCATATTTGATGCATAAGCATGAAATAGATGTGTAACAATTGCATAATATTAGCAGAGTACTATAATTATAAAGAATAAAAAACGTACATATTTATCAAAAGACCGTTATTTGTCTTATTTCTTCACCTTTTAAGTCTCTTAAAAATTCTCAACAATAGAAAAGCATTGATTAGTAACATCATCATTATATTAACTACTAAAAATTTAACACGATAAATGAGCAAAGCAAGATAATATCATGATAGATAATAACCGTCTATAGATATGAAGCCGGAGGGATGTTCTGGTGTTGTTGCTGGTTGCCGGAGGAAGTGAGAGAGAGAGAGAGAAAATTTGATCAATGGCTATCAAGGATCAACTCTGCTGAGACTTCTGGTTTTCTTTTGTAATTAATTGGTCATGTGCATCATTACTAATTGGAATGTCAACGATGCAACATAACCACAATCTACCAAAACAAATACATGTAGCTGATCGTACCAAAGGTTAGACACAATTATATATTATTACCTCATGTACATGATTCGATCTTCATAATCATTCTTCACGTAAGAACATAAACGCATCTCCGCGTAAAACAATAAGAAAAACAAACTAAAATAACATTCCCGTTATTTATCCAAAATATCTTTGCAAATATGACCACGCGTAGAGCCACATGGTTGCTAGGGGTCTAGTTACACCTCTAGCAATCTAAAATTTGCATTTTGAAATCCTTCACATTTATAATTCGGCCCCCATAGTTTTAAAGATTTTGCACCCCACCTCGAATTTTCGCAACAGTGGGGCATTTAACACTTAAGACTTAGTAGCTCAATTTCATTAATCTCATTTGAAACTAATAGTCCATTTTTATTTCGATAAAAGATGATTATCGTCCGCCCCCTAAAGAATTTGTCACTGAATATAACCAATCTGAGTACTTTCGTAAAAATAACTATTTCTTACATAGGAAACTCATAACTTGGGGCGGAATCATAAAAACTAACCCCTTTCAAATGTTACACACCTTAAGTTTCTACTTCTAGACACCAAAAAAATACACACCATCCACTTACCATGTCCATAAACACACGTAGTTAATAATTTACAACACAATGTGCGGTTGAATTCCTTCAACCCTCAAAAAAACCTTCAGCATGCCTCTTAACATGCAAACAACTGCACTGAAAATCAATTATGCTAAGTTTTGTTCTTCCTCCATGGTATAAACAGGAACCTGCCATCTCTTCGTGTTCTTTTTAGGATCATCGGTGAGGCTGAGGTCATTTTCGTCCTCCTTAAACGTCTTCACGAAGGTCGTTGCACCAGCCAGAATTAGTCGTTCTACCATGAAAAGTTGGTAATTGTTCTTGATAACCGGGTCTAGAATGTTGCTGTAGTTTGATGAGTATGCAAGCTTATAACTGTAACAAGAATGAAGAAAAAAGGCCATTATTTCCTCAGAAGGAAATTTATGACACATTCACACCCATATCATAGTATCTCCTGATATAATCATGACGGCCGTCTTTGACAATATATTAGAGAAGTTATATATGAAAGGTTATTGAAATTAAAACAGTCCCCTCCATGAACATCAATTTTTTTGAATTTAGATATGTTAGCTTTGATATGAATAAGGTTATGCAGCCATGTCACTTATACTTTTTTTTTCCAGGTCAACATAAATACAATAAAATAACGGGAAAATGTAATTTATAAATAAAATTAAGGCATTTATTAACTAGTGCCCTTGGTGTTTATCATTAATATTTATGCATGTGTCACTTAAAATGTGTGAATATCCAGGGACACTTTGCAAATACAATTATGAAACGCTTGTAAAATTACAGTTAACATTTATGGAACGATTGTAACATTGGAACTAAAAAAGCTAATTAGTACTTTTTGGTTAACAATGGACAAATATATCCTTTAGAGAATAAAATGGGATATTGTCAAATCAGATGCTTTTTTAGAAACATTGGGGGCTATCCACAAAGAACTTGGATCCTCTCCACTACCAAAAGGTAGTGGACCAAAAGGTAGTGGAGAGACCACTAGTTTTACCATAACCCATGATTTTTTTACCGTTGATTTGTTTAGTGGATTGTCCGTGGTCGTGATTTATTCAAAATCTAACACTAACCATACTCCACACATCAAAATCTAACACTAACCATACTCCACACATAAATTGCCCTTCAACCTAATTTATATATAAAAGACATATCATAACTAGGGTTGTCGAAAAAAACCCCGGCCCAAACCTGACTGGGCCCGAAAATCTGGGCTCGGCCAGATTGGTTCGCTGGTGTCTGTCCCGAGATGCGGGGTCTATGTGCATATATCCATATTTATATTAAAAATATAGTTAAAATTGGTGATTTTGAGGTTCGAACCATGACCATCTCTATGGGAGATTTAAAGCCTACCAAATAGCCAAACTAATATTGTGTTATATTTGATGTGGTTTTTGTTATTATTGTGCACGCGCGGAGTGTATACACATACTTGTAACTTGTATATACTTATCAGTATATTGTATATAAGCATATACTTATTTATATATATAGTATATCTAAGTATATATGCGTATATCATATCAGTATATAAGTATACTTACATAAATATAATATAGGTATATAAAAAATACATATATAACTATGTAATACGTATTTAATATTTATATAAATTTATATACTTATAAGTGTATACTTTAAGTATATACATGTATACCGTGTAAGTATATAAGTATATATATTTATAACTATACACATATAAGTATACATTAAAGTATATAATTATGAAGTATATACTTATAAGTTATAAATATATGTATTTATAACTGTATAATATAACTATTAAGTTATAATAGTTATATTATACAGTTATAAATACATATATTTATAACTTATAAGTATATACTTCATAATTATATACTTAATGTATACTTGTATATGCTTATATATATATATATACTTATAGTATATATATAAGCATATACATATATGTGAATATGTGATACTTGTATATATAATATATAGTTATATACTTATATGTAAGTATACACTTATAATACTTATAAGTTAAATCTTTTTTGCAATACAACAATTGAAAAAAAAAATTATCTAAAAATTTACAAAAATCTAATTTATATTGATTTTTTTAAACACAATTTTTAATCCAAAAAATTTAGAAAATAATTTAAAAAACCAGGCTGGCCCAGTAGCTCCAGGCAGGGCTTTGAACCTGGTCCGGACCTGGAGTTTCGGGTCGGGTTGGGCTGGCCCAACCTGTTTGGACACCCCCTAATCGTAACCACTTACTAAACAAATCAATAGTTGTGATAGTAGTATCCCCTCCACTAAGTTTGGTAAATAATTGCACTCATAAAGTAACTGCACTGGTTCACTAAACAATCAACATCGCTCTACTGGTTAAGGGATTTAGGGTCCTTTTAAGTTTTAACCATCGACCCTAGGACATTAATTAAGAATCATTTAATTATCTTGAAACCGGTGTAATTAATTATATTGATGTTTTACTTCTATTTTAATTGATTGTTTTAGTTTATACTACTTCTCTTGGTTAATGCTCTTATTGAGTTTTTGACAATACCAAATACAACATTTAGAATAGAATTGGTATTTTAAAATATATAAGTGAGACAATAATACCCAGTAACCCATGAAACCGGAAAAACAACTCTAATGCACTTAATAAAAGGAAAAAAAAACAAAGCCATAAAACATGTATGTTAAGATAGAACTTCGTAATATCCCCCAATTAATATGTATGTGAGCCAACAATACCCATTAAGTCCTGGAACCAAAAAATAAACTCTAATCTATCTACCAAAAAGGACCATAAAAACATATAATGAAATAGAACTTGAAAATAGGATTTTGATCCCCTTCACTACCACAAACTAGTGGAGAAGACGCTACTTTTATCACAGCCATTGATTTGTTTAGCGATTAGTTATTATTTATCTCTAAGTGTAAATTAGGTATGTATGCAATTCATGGATGAGGTAGGGTGCATGCCAGCCTGCCAGGTTTAGTTATGGTAAAAGTAGCGGTCCCTCCACTACTTTTTTGTATTGGAGAGGATCAAACCACTTGGGGATATACTCCAATTTTAAAAAATAGCATCTAACATATAATATCCTGTTTTATTCTCTGGAAGGCATATTTTTCCCACCGCATATGAAAAAGAAGTGTTATTTAATTAGTTTTGTCAGTTCCAATGTTACAAACATTCTATAAATGACAATTACAGAGCATTTCCTTGTCATTCACATGTTTTTAGGTGGCAGGTATGTAAATATTGATGATAAGACTGGTACAGTAGGAACACTAGTTAACAAAGGCCTTTAAAATAGTACAGAATGGACTCACACAGATCATAAATCACACATCGAATATCCAGTAAAAAACTCTGCATAGCGAAGTGTAAGGACAAAAGAAGAATGTTATGATTAGAGAAACAAATGTAACTTTAATTGTTCAGGAATCTAGATTAGTCTGTTTTGTTTCTCAACCTTTTTTACTTAGTTCCTCCTATAGTATTTCTCCCTGCTCTCCCTCACTCTCTTTATGCATATTTTACATCTATTTCCTCTAATTCATTAGTTCTTGGGCATTTTGTCCTGGTTACTGAAGAAAAACATTGGTTATTGGGAACTTGTAGGTCAGAACTCACAACATATGATGCTAAGGAGGATCATTTCTAGCTAAATTCAATTAAAAAAGCATTTCTGTTAGAACAATGAATGATAAGTCTTTTAAAAGGAACATTATGAGGACACCAATTTCTAAGACCTTAGCTTTTCCTCTCTAAGTGTGTCAGAAGAAATATTCATGAAGAACATTTAGCCTCACAATGTAATTTTCTCTCTGAAGTAAACAAAAATTATTGAGCAAGTCAACGATTCATGAGTACCAAACACCTGAAAATGCAACAAAATGTTTTCTGAAGGACCATCTAATGCAACATTCTTGGAACTGATATCTATTTTTATTTCAGTAAGAACAGTTGCTAATTTTAAAGCCACTTCAGAAAGAGATGTACCTTGCAGAAAGAGGTGAAAAGAAATCCGGTGATCTCTCATTTGAAGCAATGAACAAAGTTCGACCAAATGGAATCCATTTTGCAATTCTCCGTTGAATAAACTCAGGTCTTGTATCTCTGTCCAAATGGGGATGAAGAGTCCTGTCAACACCATGTCTATCTTTCCTCATCTTTATCTTATCCCCACGGCGTACATGAATAGCATCATAATCACCAAGAAGTGCCTTTATCTGTTCAAATAGTTTTAATGCCCGTAAATCAGAGACCAAAATATCACTTGAAATTCTTATCCTCTACTACATATAATGGTAGTCTCAATAGAGTGGATCTCACATTCCCCTCATTAATGCAAGTTGTACTCTTTTTATAGATAAGTAACTCTTAATTGTTCATCTAGAACTGCTTAGCTAGAATTTTTCCAAACATTCTAGATTATCCAACTAAATTCCTTTCTAGAAGGTGCAGAAAATAAACAAATCTTTATGATTTATCTAGAAGCTCCACAAAGATATTAATGGGATTCCAACTAACCAAAAAAGTACTCCATACTAGCAGGTGGTAACGCTAAAAATTTATTGAAACTATAATGAGCTAGCCAGAATTATTAGGAGAAAATAATAATTTATACCATGCCTTTGTTTGTGTACAGGTATGTAGTGTAGACAAAAGATCTTACTTTGCACATTCCTACTTGATCTCTATGCATAACTCAAGCTTTGCTCATATTTCACATGCCCAAAACATTTAAAACGATAAGAAGCTCAAACAAAAATCTTATAGAAAACAGATAAAGTAGAGTATACAAAAAATGCAGCGGGAACCAACTCCGGGGGAAAAAATGCTTAAAAGCTGAAAGATACTATTGAGTATACGTGCTTTGAACAATTTGTTGAGAGTCTATACCTTATCAGCTACGTCCCTTAGCTGTTTGGCTGCCATTGAAGGGAGGAATGAATATGGCAGCGCAATTGAACTGCGGTTATTTCGATCCTTGCACTCCATAAACCTGGACGGTTACCTAGCAAAATTGTTCACTTTCATCCATAAAAGCATTTTAAATAGATAAGATCACTTGCCCATTTCAAAAAGTGCATGCAACAAACAGTTAAATTTAAAATATAGTTTACCAGGAGAGAGGACTTGCAGTGCGGTTTATTAGTAAGACATTACTGCCTTTCAGATCAACTCTGCTGATACCCTCCACATGTGCTATCCCCATCTTTCCTAACTTCATACTTGTTGATAGTACTCGATACCATGTCTTTGAATTGTCCAATATTACTGGTATAGTTTCAGAAATGAGATCCATATCATACAAAGAATCCATTGTACAAGAACTTGCTGCCCATCTGCACAGAATGTTTGTTGGCTAAAGTCTAAATAAAACAGGATGTGGAAAGTGTTGATTAAAACTTATTACATAAAGGGGGAAAAACAAGGATCATATTTCTCAGCTATATAAGTTTAGATATGAGAAAACCATTTGTTTACGTATTGAATAAATAACCTTTGACAAAATCCATATGCAAGTTATTCATGAAGTTCAATGAGCAGACAAAGAAATGCTGAGATTAAGGTTTTTATGCCAGAAATGTTGGAAAGAAGGTTGATTTTCTGCTCAAAACCTGCAGATATTCGGAGCTTTAAGCTAGAAATGTTCGTAAGAAAGTTTCCCCTTTACTAATAAACTGAAATCCTATCAACTATTGTCCTTGACCTGAACATCTATACCATCAAAATTCAAATTACAGGAAAGTGGTGTTTTGGGTGACATAACATATAGACATTATATGACAGTCGACTGCAAAATGAAGATGATAAGAGAAGACGAGAAAGCAAAGAAGAAAATAAAGAAAGGATATAGAAAAGATGAAAGAGAGAATGTCAACTTAAATGCCCAACTCACCTTAGACTCTCTGTGAACCTGGAAAACCCTGGAGTTACGTCATTATGTGCATCAGTGCGTTTGATGCATACTCAGACTTATAGTGAGTACCCTTATACATCCAGTACATCTTTTGTCATATAAATTAACTATTAGAATGATTCAATTATTGAACATGTCTAGATTGGACATAATAATGCTTATAAATATAATATAAACAACCCACAGAAACCTTGACTGCCAGATCATGTACTTAACTAGATTACATCGACAGACATGATCTCGTGTTGAGTTTCTTAAATTGATGATTTAACATTTGAAGCATAAGATAAACACAAAGAGACAAATGGAATCAGATTCCAAAGACTGGTGACTATTTTAATATAAGGATTTCTAAATCATCCTTACAGCTCCAAATCATTTAAGTTAGCCATACAACACAAGTACACACAAATTTAACTTATGGGTAATAAATTTGATCAGAAAATTATGGAACTATCTTTAAACTGAAAATTAACAACTACAATATTTGCCAAAAAAATGGAAAGTTTGCTTTTTTGCAAATTATGCGTCAGAACATAAGAACAAACCTTTCTTCTGAACTTGCATTGCTCAAGTGGTGAAGAATCCCCTTTTTATTGTGTATTGGGTTGATACACATTCTTGATGGCATCACGAAGACTCTGCAAGTGGCAGAAACAAACATCATTACATATCTAAATATTAAAATGAAAACTAAGGAACCATGTACTAAATTTCCAAAGAAATTAAGCATGGGCTGCAAAACCAATCTAATCATTTGAATAAATGAAACTGCAGCTATAAGTAGCATTAATAAGGATTCATAAGCCCATATCTTGCAAAGCCAGAGGTTTGGTTAGACAATGAAGAAAGCTTTCTAAAGGATAAGGAGAAATAATATGCATGCATCAAATGTTTATAACTCTGAAAATTCATCTTAGCTGATCCTACGTTACAACAAAATCTTCTCCATTAGGAAATTCATCAAATTACATGCACACTTCAAACTTCATTATTGACCATAACTACTTAACCTTCACAAGGAATAGTTAACACCGTCCTCTCATTTTATTCTAGACACAAGCCACCTTTAAATTTCGTAGGATGTACATGAATTTGTACCCTATCTTTTAGTGTGCCGGCGCTCATCCATCTTTAACATTTTCATGTCGACTACATTGTACTGGGTTAAAACAGGTCAGTCATCTCGGCGCTCTTACAAATGGTATCTAACTCAATCACATCTTGCGAATTGCAAGCTAGAGGCCCAGATGTTGATGTCAGCATTCCAGCATTCGCCTTGGACTAGTGCAAAGTCAGCCCACATGGGATCTGGAATTTCAGAATCATGGGGGTACATTAGGGTGACTACATGAAGAGTCAATTGTGGTTTATACTAGATTTGGATTTTCTACTTTTAATAGCTAGTGTCTAGATATGCGTTCTTTTAGGGTTTCATTTAGTAATTATGTGTCACAAAATGAGAAGTCAGTTTTGGATTTATAAGGGATTTGGGTTCCCGCCTTCTAAAAACTAGCCGCTTGAGGGGTGAGTACTTCTAGGTCCCTTACAACTGAGTGATGCCTATAGTGC
This sequence comes from Asparagus officinalis, assembly GCF_001876935.1. Lineage (NCBI taxonomy): Eukaryota > Viridiplantae > Streptophyta > Magnoliopsida > Asparagales > Asparagaceae > Asparagus > Asparagus officinalis. The sequence goes on along the minus strand of NC_033795.1, from coordinate 77,769,357 downwards.
AGTATTCGCTCAGGGCTGGTCTAGTGCAAAGTCAAAGGGGGTGAAGCCAGAGTGTTTGACCTCGATTTAGTTAGTCCCACAGTGATCTTACGAGGGATACTGGTCTTTTCTTTGGCAGCTAGCTTTTAGGGGCGAGTTCCCGTAGATCCCTTACAGTTCTCAGATGTCTCTTTTTTTTAATGAAGAAAGAAAAAGACAATAATACAATAAAAAACACTTATTTTGATTACGAAGCTCACAACTCTGTGCTGGCTAAATCAAGATGGAGATCAAAACCGAACAAAAAACTTACCTTTTAAGAACCAAAGCCTCCTCGAGAGCGCACCTCAAGCTCGACTCCTGGTGCCCTAACCCCTCGCAAGAATCGCAATGCTTCCCTGGGCAATCGATCCTGTTCCCCCAATACAAGTACCTCTTCTCCTTCCACTTCAACAACTCCTCATCCGTCTCCTTCACCTCCATCGCCTCGTATGCTCCATCTCCGGCGCCGGAGAACTTGGCGGCGGGGATCGACGACGACGAGGAGGAGAAGAGGACGAGGAGGAGGACGAGGGAGATGGTGGAGATCGATAAAAGCAGGGGCCGGGATTTGGGGGTGGAGCCGTGTTTGGATCTAGGGTTAGGGTTTTTGAAGATCGGCATTTGGGAGCTTGAAATTGAGAGGAGATCGATGGGGTTTTTTTTGAATCTAGGGAAGAAGGAGATCGGATCTTGTAGCTGAGATTGGATTTGGAGTGAGCTTTACTCTGTAATTAATGAGAGTGGGGCCAAGAGAATGGGAAAAAGATTCCATTTTCTGTTTCGCGGTGAATCTGAGAAGGGTACACAGAAAAAGACAAATTTTTAAGATGGACTCATTTGTAAAAATCCATCCCTTAGAAATTTAATTATTAGTTTTGACTCAGTTTCAGTCACTTAATTAAAATTGGGTCCAAAATGATAAATAAACCTCGAAAGGTTTACGTGATTCTAAATTCCGTGAAGTTTAGTGCCTAAATATAGGTTAGGTACTTAGGCACTAAACTTCAAAGGATTTGGAATCTCATGAAGTTTTATTCACTATTTTCAACCCAATTTTAACTAGTTGGCTTAAACCAGATTGAAAATGATGAATAAATTGCAAATGGGTAGATATTTATAAATAAAGTTCTTATGTGGTCTATTTTGAAATTTTTCCTAAAGACAAGTGTTTTTAGTCAACGCAAACAATATACGAAGGCTAAGTGGCACTTAGAGCATCTCCAACAGTTTCCCTAAAAATTTCTCCAAAATGGGGAAGCAAAAGTCATATTCTCTAAATTATTTTTACTCCAACTCCAACAGTTTTCCCATTTTGAAGAATCATGCATTTATTATAATAATAATAATATTCCACATCCTTATTTTGGGATGCTCTTATACATTGGAACTTCCCCTATGGCTTTTTTTGTAATTACGGTTTTTATTTTATATTTATTTTTTCCTCCAACCCGTTTTGAAAAACGTGCTGCATTTATGACAAAGCTCTCCTCAAATATTTGAAGAATGCCCCAGATTTGGGGAAGACTCCCCTTTTTTTTCTTCTTCATCCCTATTTTGAGGAATGAGATGGGGAATCTGTTGGACCAAAAAAAAACTCAAAATTCTCCAAAAGTGAGAATACCAATAAAATAGGGAAGCTGTTGGAGATGCTCTTAGATGCCATATTGTTTCCCCAATATTGCACTTTAATACCTACTAATTTACTAATTTAAAATCGTGCACTTAAACGCTTTAAAGTATTTTAGTGTTGCAGATAAATGCTCTAAAGTTAAAAATAAAATATATGACATTAACTTTTCTCTACATATTCAAGGGTATCACATGACATAATACTAAAGTGTAGCTTTCAGAAACTCTAGGGTATTTAAGTGAAGCCATGTACAAACTGAGGGCATTTATATGCAACAGTAAGTAAATAAGAGGACACCAATGTGTAACATGAGGTAAACAAGAAGGCATCAGTATGGAACATTTTGAAACTTTTGGACATTTATCTGCTACACGTAAATACTGTGGGGCATTTAAGTGTACATTTTTAAAATAGAGGGCGTTAAAGTGCAGGGTTGGTGAAACTATAGAGCATTTAAGTGTAATTTAACCCAGTATATAAATCTGTATATAATGGATTATTTGCACTTAAATATCTTGAAGTTTACATCATTTCTAACTTTGATACCCCAAAGTTTTAGTTTGTTCAAAATAATACCTTGAAGTTTAACAAAATTTAACTTTGATATAGCTTATATGTTAATTTTTTGTTAGAGTTTGGGGTATTAAAGTTAATTTTTTATTATAGTTTTGGATTTTTTTGGACAAATTCAAACTTTTGATATCAAAGTTAAAAATGAGGCAAGTGGGCTTATGAGAACTATCTCTATAAGAGTAGGGTGATCTACACCATAAATAAAAGAGTTATAGTTTCTAAATTAACCCTATAACTATAGTGAATGGTTAGATCATTCCTTTTTATAACATAAATAAAAGAGTTATAGTTTCTAAATTAACCCTATAACTATAGTGAATGGTTAGATCATTCCTTTTTATAGCGTGTTCTAATAGAATCTTACTCTAATTAAACAGGATAATTCATCACTTTAAGATTAGGGAAAATTTTCATATAATCCCGTCTATACTTTGAGTAGCATTTTACATTCCTAAACTAATTTATTAGGACTTAGCCTACGCAGTAAAGAGGATTTAAATTGCATTTTGGATTTAGTCAAATAAGTACTATAAATATTATTATTTCAAAAGAAGTACATAAAACAACATTACCAAAAATATTTATCCGTCCAATGATTTCAGATTTTCGGCCCTAATATAAAAACAAGACACAAGGTAGGGTCTAATATGAGAAATATCCAATGTATTTTTACTTCAAAAACATTTACATGTAAAGAGAACAGTGCAAAAAAAGTACTATCCCTTCCATAATTTCTGATCACATCACAAATAATAGAAGACAACCAACCAATGCCAACAGCTCACTAGCATGGCCAACTTCAGACTTTTTTCACATGCAAAAAAAAATCTCAAGTCCCCCAACCCAAGCAAGCCAACAGAGTCTGATGATTCTCGCTCTGTTTATAATTTGCTAAGGTTCTAATCCTGTTAGGCTCCTTCATCATCAACGTTTTTTCACTAGAAACTATATTTTCACTCTTACCCTTTCCCTTTGCTACCCTCTTAATATACTCATATATCCTCATCCTTTTCCTAGCCTTTTTCCACCCATCATTTTTCCCTCCTTTGAAGTAATTCAAAATCTTACTCCTCTTATTGACCATCGAAATCTTCGTATCGCCGTTATCCCACATCTGATCCACATCTAACAACATATGTTCATAAGATTTCGCCCTTCGATGATTTTTCGATACTTGGCACCATGGTCCATTCTCCGTTATGACCGTCTTCATTGCTATTGCGAAAGGATCAAAATCAGGGGATGTTTTCCTCGGTGATCTCTTATCGTTGAAGCTCTTTGTGATCCTAAGGCTCTTCCTTATGCTCTTGATGTACTGGAGTCTTGGTGGGAGTTTTAGGGGCGACGGTGTTAGTAATGGCTCGCTTGGAATAAGCTTTCCATTGAGAAAAAGATCATCGGCAGTGGCTAGAGAAATTGGCGTGCAATTGAAGCTTACGGATTGGCCGATGAACTTGAATTCATGACCTTCGATGTCTGAATTGGATTCTGAGGTGCCTAATTCCCTGAGTCTCGATTCGCAAGATGCGACGAAAGAGGATAACCCTTGTGTGTTGGGAGTCGATGGAGTGCTATAGAAATAGTAAGGGAATGAGCTGTGTATGTGTCTTATGGGACTATTAGGGGCACTTCTTTGCGTTAGTTTTGAAGGGGTAGAGGTAGGAATTTGGAGGGTTTTCATTGTTGAAGATGTTAGGTAAGCATAGAGGGTGGGTTTAGGTGTATGTTTACATTTGGACATTTTATATATAGATAGGTTTGGATGCATATGTTTATGACAAAATAGTTTATGTTATCTTTTTATGGTGATTTAAGGACCGATATTTTGTCATTGTGCTTTTATTGACTGTGAAAACTGCCAGAGACCCTTATTAGGGTGCAGTTGCCAGAGTAGACTTTGTCCTTAATTTTGTCAGTTCTTATGTGATAGGTGACAAGGGATATTCCAGAGAAAATATATGGAACTGATTGATTTCAGGAAAATGCTTAGCAACAGTCTAAGCATTGAAAATAAGTGGATTTGTGGCAGAAATTTTATACAATCTATGTTAAATATGGATACTAGGGTGAGAGCTATCCCTTTTATTCGATTCGAGATAAGATTCTCATTGTAAAGATGGTAGATACAATGATTTTATCATGCACATACTGCTATCTACATATCTCAAGTCCACAATGTCTGAAAATAATAACCAAAAACTCCTAAAAGAACTCCAGTATTGCAGTAGCTTGATGATCATCTTCATTTTCTTCTGACGCTACCTTCGTTAGTTTTACCTTCGGCTTGAAGTAAAACAAAGATCTCGTCATTGGAAGAACTTCAGGCTAAACTTTTGTTATCGAATGAGAAGAAACTCCTCGAAGTAGCTTTATGAATCCCACGAAGCTCAATTTGCCATCAGCATAGTTAATCCAATCTTGGAATACGGTGTGAATTGGCTCTGATGGACTAAGCCCAAGTTCCTGGTACAATCAAAATTGACGTCAGGTGATAAATTTAGGAGCATAGTTTCTCAGGGAGAAACATAAGAAAACATTCATCAATTTTTATAGCCCAAATAAAATGTTACTTGCACTAGTACATAGATGACCAAGTATCCTTGTTTTGAACTTACTACCCTTGTTGTTTCATTTTGGCAGATAGACCCCCAGGATTAAATTTTTTTAACTCTTTTACCTTGTCTGAAATTTGATAGATGTTGCCCCTGGGTGAAACTGGTGAGCCTATCTGATGGTAAAAGAGTTAAAAAAATTTCACCCAAGGAGTTTTCAGCCAAAATGAAACTGCAAGGGTAGTAAGCTCTAAAACAATAATACTGCAGGGATTCTATGTGCAACTAACCCAAAACTAAATCAAGCCCGAGAACTCGAACAAACTACCAGAGTTTTCTAAGGGGTTTGTTTATATCTTGTCTACAGGTTACATATTTAGCTGCATATAACTTACAAGAGTAAAATTGAAGTTTTGACAGGTTGCGTTTGGGGAGGAAAAATATGAACATGAACTATGTTGATATGGCATTTGTGATATTGAAGACCTATGTTATACTTTGAACATAAGTTTTACGATATCTTCAAAAATTGAATCGCACCGATGCAAGTTCATGTATCATAATTGGCCTGTTTCCACCCTTGTTGAAGAATCCATAAGCACACCGAGATCTCTGCTCCCATGAATCGTGCCCTTCAAGCT
>NC_033795.1:77652297-77763930 GCF_001876935.1 Asparagus officinalis | reverse complement strand
CCACAAATTCTTCGAAATCAAACTTGCTATACTGAAGAGAACTTACCTGTAATATCAGAAACAGTAATTACATATATCTTCATTTCTCAATATTAGAAGATATTGAGTGGTTGATACCAAATCTACAAACTCAATAACTTTACAGTCCTCCATCGCTTTGGTTGTGTTCTTCATAAAAGCCTGCAGAGCCCATGGCATGTTATTAAAGTTTGAGAAAAGTATTCTAATATTTTTGGAACGAAAAAAGAAACTAACGTTCTTGAAATTTTGGAGGGAAATAGAACCACTCTTGCTTGGGCCTAACAATGCAAATTGTTGACGAAGATACACGAGCTCGTCCACTGTTAAGGTCTTGGCAAGGGACTAATCACATAATGAAAGTAAGAAACAAAATGATGAAAATAAAACTTCTTTTTAAAAAAAATTAAAAAAAATAATAGAATGTACCCTCAACGCGGATTTTCTTAAAGATGAAGAGCATATATAGGATCGAACAAGCCTGTAAATTGCAATATCTAAAACAATCTTCACATCTTGACAATCTCGAAACCAAGGATGACCTAACATAAGACTCAGAATCAAAGTTTAGCATCTGAAAATTTGTTACTAGTTTATCTATAGGGTTAATTGCGAATATACCCTGTTACTATCGCTGCAGTTCTATTGTTGCAGATAGACACCCTGCAAAGGGTCAAAAAGAAATTCACTTACAGGGTCTATCTGCAACAATAGAACTACAGAGATAGTAAGTTCAATTTGGCGACAGTACGAGGGTTCTGTTGGCGATTCAACCCTTATTTATATAATGGAGCTACTTACATAAGGCTTCTGCAACAATAGAACTACAGAGATAGTAAGTTCAATTTGGCGACAGTACGAGGGTTCTGTTATTTCTTGATGAAATCTATAGCTTCAGGTGATAGAGAGGGCCATGGATCTTCTTCGAAACTAGGCTTCGCTTTTAGAACAGCTCGAAATATTCCAGATTCAGTACGAGACCAAAAAGGGCGACTTCCACATAGAAGAATGTATGCTATCACACCGATACTCCATATATCTGCTTCAGTGCCGTAGGATCTATGAAGAACTTCAGGAGCAACATAGTATGCACTTCCAACAATATCATTTAGCCTTTCATCTGTTTTGTAAATGATTAGACAATGAGATGATTATAAATTAAATACATCTTATAAGGTTAATTTCATGAATTACAGATTCCTCTATTGTACAAAAAAAAGAGACAAATGACCATGAAGTTTCATGTGACCAACCTGGATTCACAAAATCTGACAAGCCAAAGTCTATAGTCTTTATGACAGACTTCTCATCCTTTGAAACAAATAGAAAATTCTGAAAAAATAAAAAAAAGAGACAATCAGGAGTAATTTAAGTAATAGTAAATTTTACAAAAAACCCTAGGTTTTGGCCCATTTTAAGATAGCCCCCATGTCACTTAACCCCCTAGTTTTTTGGGTTTTCACAAAATCTCCGTAAATTTTAAACTTTTTCCAACATACACTCCAAACCCGTAACCTCCATTTTTTATGGGTTTTAGTTAATTTCATGAAATCCCCATTTTTCGTTTTTTTTTCCTTCTTCTTTTTTCCCCCTTTCTGTTGGGTGGTGGGGATGCTGAAAGAAGTCTAAAATTTATGGGTGCTTTGTGAAAAAACAAAAAGTTAGGGGTATTCTGTCAAATTTCCCCTCAAAGTAATGACTGTAAGAGAATACACAGTTCGGATATGACATTGACCTCTGGCTTGAGATCTCGGTGCACGACACCTTGAAGATGGAAGAATGCAACAGCACTTAGAATCTGAACCATGATAAATTTAGCATCTTGTTCTGAATATTTTCCACCCCTAAAATGGAAAGAATTATATAATTTCACTGTAGAGTGCTCTAATCAAAACAATATATACATGCTATGTAAACAAACATGATAACATAAACATAAATGAATATTTAGTTTACTTACCTGGAAAGAATCCTTTCTAACAGTTCCCCTCCTCTGCATAACCTGAACAGATATAAAACAAGAGACAACGAATGGTTAAATAATTGCTTATAACATATTAGAAAGGAAAGGATAATAAGAAATTTAGCCTTACTCCATCACTATGTAAACGTTGTCCTCGTCTTCATAAGCATCGTAAAATTGCACAAGGTTCTTGTGTCTAGTGAGAGATCTCAATATTTTCACTTCTCTTGCCACATCTTCAATTGCAATGGTTGTTGTCAACTGCAAAAAAAGTATTATATGTATGAAATTAGACAACAATTACATGAAACTATGTCATTATCCTTTAATTAGCTAATATGTTCAAGGATAATCAAACATATGTACTTGTGTTCTTTGCTGGAGTCAGGTACACTGCGTAACAGTACTGCTATCAATTCTTTTAGTACTCTTATGGATTCTTCATACGAAGAAAATGGATAATTTTGATGGAAGAATCCCCCAAACCTCGTAGGACATAAAGCCAAAGAATCCAATAGTCATGTTCTCACTTTCTTATCTACTAGAACTAATTTGTTTATTATGTTAATCGAGATTCATAGAATTTCACAAATTGAGTGAATCCTCAAGAGTATTCCCAAAGGCATCAAAGAAAAGAATAAACACATTTCCAAAGATTCATGGGGAGAATCATGCATAAATGCTTCATATAGAAGAAACTCAAGTTTTCAATCATGCCTAGATGTCACAGAACATAACATTGTTGATTGTGTTGCCCACCAAAGTTACAATAAATAACAGAAGTATTCTAGTGTATCAAACATCAATTCAAATGTCCCAAAATCTTCCTCTCTTTTTCTTTTCTATGTAAGAATATTGTAGTTCAAATTAAGGCATGTATTATGGATAAATCAACAATTAACTCAAAATTTTCAAATACAAATGAATAAATGATCATAACCTTTCCTTTAGGGATAACCTTAACAGCCACCTCCTGCCCCTTCAACTCTCCCTTCTTCACCATAGCAGAGCAAGTATACCCGAAATGCCCTCGACCCACGACATCTCCAAGGTCATGCTTTGCAAAAAAGTCCTTCAAAAACCCAAAATTCTTACTCAACAGCAAGTCATCCTCAGGAATTGTATCCTCATTAGGCTTCAATGAAGCATGCCTTCTAGCAAGAAATGCCTTAATGTGCTTTGCAGGCGATGGAGGAGGAAATGGCCTTTTAAATATCCTCAAAGGGGTAGATGGTGAGTTCTTATACGAGATTTGAAATGGGCTAGAAATGTAAAATGGGAGTTTCTGCAGTTTTGGGGTTTCGGCATTTTGTATGGATCTTTCATTGTAGGGAACTACAGAGTTCTCTTCTTGAATTGGGGTGCTGTTGATTTCTTTGCCATGACAGAGCCCCATTGAACAGCAAGAATGAGTGCAAAGCAATCAGCTTGTCATATTTGTTTCAAGAAAAGAAAGTGAAGTAGTACTCTATGATATCTAGAAAAGAGTGAAAAATGAGTAGGAGAAAGCTAGCTTTTTAGGATAAAGTGTGAGAAAGAAGAGATTCTTGCTAAAATGATCATGATAATGCTGAACAGTTGGAGGTAGAGGAGAAGAAACAAGAGAGTAGGAAACAAAAGAGAAGACTTTAGCTGCTAAAGCTTTTTGCCAAGGGAATGTTTTTAGTGGCATTTGTACTTTTTATCCTTTGAAAGAGAGAACCTGATTCTTACGTGAGGGAGATTGAAATGAATCTGATTCTTTTATGTTGGTTGTAAATGTCCATGAACAGTGATGGAGCATATTAGTCTGCCTAGGCACAAATTAATTCAAAATAAACTATTTGATTCATGAGTACTAGTATACTTTAATCATTATATTTTTTAATGCACATATTTCATCATTGTAGGCACTAAAAAATGCCAAGAAACAAAAGAGTGTTGAAGTTCGCTACTAGCATGACGAAGTTCGTCATTGAAGGCGAGGTTCACCCAGGGACGAAGCTCTCAATGCTTTATCATTTAGAAGACGAAACTCGTCATTGAAGACGAAGCTCGTCGTTGAAGACAGAGCTCATTGATGGAGACGAAGCTGTTTGCGTTGAAAGTTGATGTTTTCATTGCAGGATTCATTACAAACTTCAGACGTTTACAACGAATACAAAAATCAGTCTTTTTATAAGACTTTTACACAATGAAAATAAAAAGTTTACAACTTTATCAAACAAACGCAGAGATCGTTTATCGGTCTTCTGCTTGCGTGGGTGTCTTTGCCTGTGCCGGGGTTTATCCGTGGACCACCGTCGATCAGATCTGATTGCTGAAAAATTGGACAGAGCTTCGTCTATCCGCGAAGGGATCGAGAAAATCGTAGCTCTTATCTCGGCGAAGCGAGATAATCACTCTTCTTAAGATTACCGCAATGGGATAATCCTAAGGAACGGATCCGGGAAGCTGTAGATCTGACGAATCTCTCTCTCTCTTGCGTTGAAGAACTCGATCCGATCTCTCCTCCTCCTCTCTGAAATCCGTGCACCTTCAGTCTTCAATCCGACAGGGCTTCGCCTAATCTCCAAAATTTCAGATCTGAAAAAATGAGGGTCTGAGGCTTGTATTTATAGGCTCCAGGAGGTTTCGGGCGGTTAAAACCGTATAAATGCCCATTTCGGGCGGTTAAAAATGAGGGTCTGAGGCTTGTATTTATAGGCTCCAGGAGGTTTCGGGCGGTTAAAACCGTATAAAGGCCCATTTCTGCGTTGTATTTATAGTCCGAGACACTCCGTTATGGTGTATTTGTCCGTTTCCGCTGTAAATCCTTTGTCCGAACTCGGATTTGAGTGATTCGAAGTGCGTTGGAAAGCCGACGAGGAGTTCTATCAGCTCCAATGGTTGGATCATCTGTAAAAAGAATGAGACACGAAGGGCGTTGTTCCTTTTGTAAACATCGCGGGGCTCCCGATTAGCCTGTACCTTCGTTATTCCGAAATTCTGTTAGTTCACGTAGTTTGTCGATTCACTTCAAATGTTCACCGACATCAATCGAACTCCTGTGAACCGGATTATGACGTTCATCGTCGTTCCTTAACACTGAGCTGTTCGTGGAGACCTATAGTCAATTTTTGATGCCTACAGATACCCCCTCCAAAGCGTTCCAGACTCGAATCTTTTGTAGAAGAGGCTGAAATACTTTGGATGTGATTGGTCCAGCCTTCAGTCGGCGTAAAAAACCTGTAGTTAGTTTCGATTCTTGACTCCTTCGATTTTCAGTCTACTCGATGCTTTGATGAATAGCTGAAATCCTTCCGGCGCTGCATTTATCGTCTGGCCGTCGTCGAAGTCTCAAATCTACAACTGATGAGTTGAGTTTGGCTCATGTCATTGAGTTAACTTTTTTATCGTAATGCGTTGACTAGCATTGACCTAGAGTTACGCGTTGACCGGTGTTGACCCTAGGGTTTCGAACGTTGTACGTTGACTTTTGGTTGCAACGCGTTGACTGGCGTTGACCTAGGGTTACGCGTTGACTCGTAACTGGCGTTGACCCTAGGGTTACGCGTTGACTCGAGGTTGGATGTGTTCTTCGATTCCATTGCACTCTTGAGTAATAGTTTATCGATTACAAAAGATCCGGTCTTTTTATAAGATCCGGTTACAACAAAATCAAAAGAAAATGAAAATTACAACTTTCCTTTTATGTCGAACGAAACGCGAGATCCTGTTTTGCGGTCTCTCACTTTTGTGGGTTCTTCGCCTGCGCCGGGGTTAATCCGTGGACCACCGCGCGATCTTGATCCGGTCGGATCTACACGGTATAGCGGGTGCTATTTCACGAAAGAAATAACAGCCGGGGGTACTATTTCACCAAGGAAATAATAGTCCTAGTGATCGAAATCGACCAAGCGAAATCGAGACTCTTCTCGGGATCAAAGGCCAAGCTTTGATCCGGAGGAAAACCGTGTAGATCTCAGATCTGATCTCTCTCGAACTACTACCTTATTTGGCGTGGATGATCGCCAAGAACCAGATCTGAGAGTCCGAGTCTTCTAAGCTTGAAAATCCGAAGGTGAGTTCTCAATCCAGCAGCGTTTCGGCTCCAAAATTCCCACCCCTCAAAAATGAGCCATCCAGATCTATTTATAGGCTCAGATCTGTGCTCGGCCACCTAGGTGGCTCGGCCACCGAGCCACCTCTTGGTGGCTCGGTTTTGGCCGAGCCACCTAGAGGTGGCTCGGCCACCGAGCCACCTAGAGGTGGCTCGGTTTCGGCCAAGTCCTCTAGGTGTTTGGTTTCGCGCCCGTTTTTCGGTTTCGCGGTTTATCCAATCTTCGTTGTTGATCTGAACTCTGATTTGGAAGTCCGGATCCTGATTTGGCAGTAAATCCGCCTCGGTGTTTAACCTCGTCGCCTCGTTAATCCACTTCGTCGCGTGTCACTTGGCTTCGGTGTTGCGGATTAGCGATCGTGTTTAGATACGTCACTCGACGGTTCGTTGGTTTGTCGAATCGTCGTACCGAGTTATGTTAAGGGACCTATAAGCAGTTTTATACGCCTACAGATACCCCCTCCAAAGTATTTCAGCCTCGTTCTTTTATAGAAGAGTCTGGAATGCTTTGGATATGATTGCCCCAACCTTCAATCGGTATGACGGGACCTCGGAATGGCTTCTGTTCTTGATTCCTTCAATCCTTCAGGCTATTCGGTGCTTTGTCGAATGTCTGTAAGGGTTCCGGTGCTGCATTTATTGTCTGACCGTTGTCGGAATTTTGAACTTAAAGTCGATTCCTGATTTTCTGATCTTTAGCTCGTGTTTGTTGGTTCAACATAGAAATGACCTTCGATCGTTGACGTTAAGTCTTTATTTGCGACGCGTTGTCCGGCGTAGTGTTGTTGAGTTATCCTTAAGAATATTTTTAGAGCAATCCTTGGTGGGATGAAGGACCCTCCTATGGTACGCACAGTACTTCGGATCCGTAGTATTGTCAGCTTCCTCCTGATTTGCGATAGGTGGTAGCTTGATCTTGTTGTTTTCAAGGAGGGATTCGAAGATGGCTGGAACGTCTTCGTCCTTGAAGGAATACTCTTTTTGAAGTTTCGGGTCCGAAGTCTTCTGCTGCCTTTGGGATTGCTGTTGTGACGTTTGATTAGCACCACCAGTAGCTGCAGGTGCTTTGCCCTTCCCACGGGAGGCAAAGTTTGAGTTCGGAAGATTCGCCGTCGGTTGGCTCCTCTCGGCTTTCTTCCTTCGGAGGAAGCGTTCGGCTTGCTCTCCTCGGACCTTCAAATCCTTCCATGTTTTGGACGGTGCTGTCCCCATTGCTTCCAACACATCCAATGCGAGGTTGTTTGTGGCAAGTCTGGAGAATGAACTCCTCAGTGATCGGGTCACGACAGTTCATCGCCTTGTTCCGGAACCTTTTGACGAAGGTATCAACTAATTCTCCGTCTTTCTGTTTCTCATCAAGCAACGACCCGATGGATATCTCAGTGTCATCGTCGAAGAAGTCAGTGAGGAATTTAGTCTCCATGTCGTCCCAGCTATTCACGCTTCCGGGCTTGAGGCGGCGATACCAATCGAAGGCGGCTCCACGAAGAGTGCCAACGAAGGACCGTACCATCAGAGGCTCATTACCAGAGATAACCCCCAGGTGCGATTTAAAGTAAATCAAATGCTGAGTGGGTGAACCCTTCCCATCAAACGGCGTAAAGTTGATTAGACTAAACTTCGCCGGATAAGGGATTGATTCTCATTCTCTTGGGTAGGGACAAGGAATACCCGTCTTCTTCATTTCTTGAGCGGAAATCAACGTATTGATTTTGCTCTCGAGGTTTTTAATCTTCAAGCTTTCACCTGAGTCTTCGTTGGCGTTCTCGTTACCACCCCCTGCATTGATGGGAGGATTATTGGCATTGTGAGCTTCATTCGTACATGTGTCCTCATCTTCCAGATCAATCTGGTTACGACGACTTGGCTCGCCTTGCTGGTTTGTCAGCGCTCGGATTTGCTGGTCATGCATTTCTCTCATACTCTGCATGGCCATCTGCATCTCGAGCTTGAAGCTCTCTTGCTATTTAGCCATGGCTTCTTCGAGCATCTTGGCCACTTGTTCCGCGCTTATCATCAGCGACTCGCGGGGTTGCCCCTCGCTGGATACTATATTATCCGATGCGACCGCCGAGCAAGCATCCGATTCCTCATCTTCTGAAGGCAATCTTGTCCGGATCCTACCATAAGTTCCTCGTATGATGGCTCCAGACTGCAGACGGGTTACACGCCGGGGTATTTCTGGAATTGACTCGGGATTATCCCGTGTCGATGTCCCTTTGCTGGTCATATTGGTGGTGACCTTCAGGAATTCTCCATCTTCAACTACCATTCTTCTTTGTCGGAAACGCCTAGGCCTTGGTTTTGGCATTTCGGTACTGAGTCTTTCGAAGACCGAAACTCTTTCGGGGACCGCCTTGATGCAGTTGCACTCAGACAATAGTGCCTGAATGAGTTTGGAACATGGGCATTGAGTTTCTAGTTCTCGAGGACTCATTTTCCTGTTTTTACTCGTACCCCCCAACACGATAGTACAACTCGTCTGCTTGAAGGTCGGAGTAACCTATCGTGTGTTGGCACGACTTCTCAGGTATAACGCTATCGTCATCAGACGATAATGTTTCCTTCTGAGGGCAAACTGCCTTCTTTGGGCTTTCAAAAGTTACGCGCCTCGAAACATGCCTTTGCGGGCGTGAGTTCTTAGCGGGCTCCTGAACTTCAATGCGCAAATTGGTGCGCGTTGCTGCCTTGAACTCCTTGTCATGTTGAAGGTGACGGCGACCCCCAGTATGTTGAGTCGTTCGGGGCTTCTTGATCGGGCCCAAACGTTCTTGAACTGGCGCTTTGTATCGTCCATCAGGAAGTGGACCGAGGCGCTCCAAAACTGACCTCCTTCTTCGGGATGATTCCGCGGGATCTCCTGGAGTAGCTACTAGAATTATCGGCGACTTTGATTGTTTCGCCGGAGGCTGAACTCGTGCTGAAGGCTGCAATGATTGTGCCTTAGCCTGAATCGCCGCTTCAGACTTCGGCCTCCAAACTTGGCGTGCTGAAGGCTGCAATGATTGTGCCTTAGCCTGAATCGCCGCTTCAGACTTCGGCCTCCAAACTTGGCGGGTTGGTGGCGGCTTCTTGACCACTTCCTTCTGCAGTCTTCTACGGGCCTCTTGGATTTGAGCCCGTGCTTGCGCTGATAGTGTGCGGCGCTTGCGAATGCGCTCCTCAAGTGTTGAACGATTCCGTTTGACTCGGATCCATTCGTTCGTTGACGGCTTAGAGGAGCTGTCATTCATCGGTGGTTGAGGCTGTTTGTCTCTCCTGTTCTTCAGATCCGCGTTATATCGGATTCCGTCGGTGGACTCCATCGCCTTTGCGAATTCTCGGGCCAAGCGTTGGCGTCGCCTTTGGCGGGCTCTCTTTGAGAGAGTCACCACTCCTTTGATGACGGAGGAATTGGCAGGAACCGGCTTGACCTGGTTGGAGGTCGGTGGAGCTTCACCCGATGCAACTTTGGAGCGTCAATCGGGGTGAGATCCTCGTTGTATTCTCAACTTTCTTCGTCCAACGGACCTTTCTCTGGAGGAGAACTTCTTGGACTTGCGGGGGAGGTCGATCAGGACGAGGATGAACAGATAGCTCCATTGAACCTTTGCGCTGGTCGAATTATACTCGACCTCCTCTTCGATCACGGGATTGAGATCGCGCTGGCGACGGGCAAACGATCTGCGTATGGGCGAGATCCGGTGGCTCCGCACTGTGGTCGCCAGAATTGTTCCGAGGGACCTCAAAATTATGTTGCTTCGATTACCAATTGCATCTTGAGTAATAGTTTATCTGAATAAACAAAAGAGTTACCAAGATCAGGTTTTTTATAAGATTCGGTTATCAACAAATGAAAAAAAATGGAAAATTACAAAGCTTCGCTTTTATGTCGAAGCGAATATCGGCGATCCTTTTGCGTCTCCTCGCTTTTATGGAGTTCTTCGGCCCTGCGCCGGGGTGTAATGTGCCGTTGGACGGCAGCCGCGCGAATCATTGATACGCATGTCGATCTAGCAACGGTATAAGCGGTGCTATTTCACAGAAAGGAAATAAAGTGCGGGAGTACTACTTCAGCCAAAGGAAATAATAGCCCTAGTGATCGAAATCGACCAAGCGAAATCGAGACTCTTTCTCGGGATCAAAAGGTCAAGCTTTAATACAGAGGGAAACCGTGTAGATCTCAGATTGATCTCTCTCGAACTCCTGCTTTATTTGGCGTGGATGATCGCCAAGAACCAGATCTGAGAGTCCGAGTCTTCTAAAGCATGAAAATCCGAAGGTGAGTTCTCAATCCAGCAGCGTTGGTCTCCAAAATTCCCACCCCTCAAAAATGAGCCATCCAGATCTATTTATAGGCTCAGATTGTGCTCGGCCACCTAGGTGGCTCGGCCACAGAGGTGGGTCGGCAACAGAAGGTGGCTCGGCCAAACTGAGCCACTCTTGGTGGCTCGGTTTTGGCCGAGCCACCTAGAGGTGGCTCGTTTTGGCCGAGCCACTTAGAGGTGGCTCGTTTTGGCCGAGCCACCTAGAGGTGGCTCGGTTTCGGCCGAGTCCTCTAAGGGTGTTTGGTTTCGGCGCAAGTCTGTTTTGGGGGAAGTCGTTTTCCGGTTTCGCGGTTTATCCAATCTTTGTTGTTGATCTGAACTCTGATTTGGCAGTCCGGATCCTGATTTGGCAGTAAATCCGCCTCGGTGTTTAACCTCGTCACCTCGTTAATCCACTTCGTCGCGTGTCACTTGGCTTCGGTGTTGCAGATTAGCGCTCGTGTTTAGATACGTCACTCGACGGTTCGTTGGTTTGTCGAATCGTCGTGCCGAGCTGTGTTAAGGGACCTATAAGCAGTTTTATACGCCTACAGAAGCTCCTTTAGAAAATGAAGCTCATTTAGAATACGAAGTTCGTCAAACGAAGTTCATCCAGAGACGAACCTTGCCAAACAGCAAGACCCGCCCCAGAAGACGAGGCTTACCACGCAGCGAGGTTCGACCGTCAAAGACGAAGCTCGCCACACAGCAAAACTCGTATTGTCAGATGAACCTCACCACGCAGCAAGGCTCATCTCATTAGATGAACCTCGCCACGCAGCGAGGCTCGTCTCATCAAATGAGGCTGGGCGCCAAAAGACTAACGGTCCTGAATACCCAATCAACCCACGTGAGCTAAAATCAAGGATATCAGTTACGCTCATGATCCCATAACTTCGGCGTTAATTACACACTGATGGGCTATAAATAACCATGAGTAGCTATGAAAAGGGAGACTTTTGGAGATCCAAGGATCAGATATTAAGACCCAAGAGTTAGACGCATGTGTGTCAATAGCCAACAGCAGCCGCAAGCAGCTAAAACACTCAACAGATGATATTTCCTCCTCGGGTTGAAGCAATCTTGCTCCGATCATCAACGAAAAGTAAGCTCGGCACGAGCATCGAGCGAGGCATTTCATCGTGATATCGAACTCATGTTAAACAAATGAGAATTCGAATCAATCTTCTCCTCTTCTGTACTTAAAAAAGAACAACTGTAAAAAGTTTCTTACTAGGCGATAGAATCATTTCTTACAAAGAACCGGTCGTCTTGTCTTTTTTCGAGACCCTACAGAAGATGGGACCACAGTGAGAGTAGTCATTTTCTCTGAAGAAATGATCATGGCAAAAAAGCTAAAATCTGAGGGTATCTTGATCATTTAACTATGAGCATGGCTCTATGAATAGAGGGGGTTTTCATTTGGTCTCAAAATCATTCTTCTCTTTCTTAATACTGCCTAATACTTTCTTTACTCTCTACTACCCTCTTATACTCTCTAATAATCTCTCCTATACTCTTAAATACTCTCACCTAATTATCTAATTCTCTCAATTCCAATGGCTTCCTTCTCCGATCTCAAAGTCTTTGAGGATGAAAATGTAACTCTAACTCTCGATATGAGTCCTGCTACTACCGAGCTTCAGCCTGAATCTGAAGATCCAACACCAACATTCTGAAAGGCCGAAATTAGAAGTGTGGGCTTTCTTCAAGAAGATTGAAATTGTTAAAGATAGTCACGACTGTATTCTCAACCAAAAGGTGAAATGTGTTTTATGTGGCAAAGTCTTCAAAGTTCATCGTAAAATTAGGACTAACCACCTCAAATGACATTTAAGAACCACAAGAGAGTGCAAGGAACATCTCAAACTAATATCCGCAAATCTTTTCTCTCTCAATCTTCTTCCTCTGGTGGCCTCGGTACATGGACCTACGGCACAATTCGAGCAAAGAAATGCATTATCAGGTTTGTTGTTCTTAAAAATACTCCTTTTAAAATGATAGAATATGATGATTTTGAAGATATGATTAAAGATGGTGTTTTACCACTTTTCAAAAAAAAAATATCTTCAAACTTTATCAACATGCTATTATGAAATATTATCGAGAAGAGGAAACAAAAATAATTGCTTATTTTCAAAGCTTAAATTGTAGATTTTCTCTAACTTTTGATATTTAGACATCTAAAGCACAAACTGACTGTTTATGTATCAAATCACGCTTGATTGATGATAGTTGACAAATGTTTAAAAGATTTATTTCTTTTATTTTATTTGAAGAATCACATAGTGGTGAAAATGTTACAATTTTGATGATGAAAGAACTGCAAAATTAGAAATTTCTAAAAGAATTTTTACTTTTTTCTTGAATAATGCAAGCAATAATAATGTAGTATTAAATTATATCAAATCATATTTGCTATTGCCATGCAAGATTGATTTTTTACCATATTAGATGCATATGTCATATTCAAAGTTAATTGTGCAAAGTGCATTTAACCAAATTAGACCAATGATAGAAAAAGTTAGGCCTATTCCTTATTTTCTTAATGCTTGTGGAAAAAGTCTTAAAAAATAGAAATATTTTTGTAAAAAAAATATAAGGGTTAAAAAAGTTTCAAAAGATGTTGACTATAGGTGGAATTGCATCTATTTAATGTTAAATGTAACAATAGAACATAAAGAAATTTTAAAAAAATTTATTAATTTTTATGCTTCTACTACTTCTTCTTCCTCTGTGTATGGAATAAATGAAGAAGAATGAAACAATATAACTTGTGTAAAGAATACGTTACATGTTTTTTTATGAAGCTACTCTTCTTTCATCTGGTTGTTATTACCCAACTATAACTCAAACTGCTTTTACAATTTTCAGTATTTCAAAACTTTTTTAATGCTTATCGCATGGATAATTATTTTTCAAATATGATTATACAAATAGAAATAAAGTTTAATAAGTGTTTTAGACACATTCCTATTATTTTTGATTTGGGCATTCTTATTAATCCATGCTTAGAGGATATTGGGATCTAAGATTTATTGAATTCTTTATATGGAAACACAATAATAGGAAGAGCTGATGCAAGTGAGCCTTTTACTGCTTTTACTCATCATAACACAATCAAATATTATTTCCAAAAATTATAGGTAGAGTAACATGGTTCTCAAGACCTAGCTCTACGTCTACGAGCTCTAGATCGAGTATAGAATCATGTTCATTTGACAGACAAATGTTAATAGATCAACCAACTCGTTGTATGCATAGTGGTGGTAGTGATGGATCATCATCCGTAAGGGAAGTCTACGAACATGAACAATATTTAGTCGTACATTTACTTACAAGTCATAATAATATGGTATGCAATATTTTGCAATGGCGGAAAGTGCATGGAATGCTTTCATATTCTGTACTTTTCATCATGATTCATAATTTACTAATAGGGCAGGTTTCTACTGTAGCTTGAAATACACATTCAGCGCATCATGACATTTGATTAATGACTACATGAAATTTCTAGATCTATCTACCCTACATGTGATACTGTGCTTATAAGATTGGTGGACAGTGAAAAAGAGACATCAAAACATCAACTATTTTGCTAATATCAAAGACAAGCTTCAAGATTTAATGATAGCTGATGCTGCAGAATAAGAATAGAAGGTTCAAAGTTATTTGTAAATTTTAGTTTTGGAGCTGTAAATCTGTAATAAAATATTTTATAAAGAGTTGCAAATAATATTGATATAGATGGATAGGTCTAGGGGTGTCCAAAAAGCCCGGTGCCCGGCCCCGGCCCGGGCTCGGCCCGGTCGGGCCCAGAAACCCGGGCAAACCCCGGGTCCGGGCCCGGCCCGGGCCCGGAACAGTGCCCAAATTGGGCACTGGGGCTTCGAATGGCCGGGTCGGGCCGGCCCGGCCAAAACGGTCACAAATCAAATCTGACCTAACGGCCAGATTTGACCTTTTGACCGTTTTGCCCCTTAAAACGGTCAAAAAAGGGCTATTTTTCGAGGGTTTTTTGGTAATTTACCTAGGGGGCTGCTTCTATAAATAGAGGGGGGGGTTTCAATTCATTTCCTCATAACAAAACTCATCTATTTCTCTCTCTACTACTCTCTTATACAATCTTATACTATCTCATACTAATATACTATCCTATAATCTTTTGTATTTTCTAATGCTTCAAACAAATGGCTTCTGGGTCTGATTATGAAGAGAAACATGCAACTCCTACCGATCCAGAGATGAGTCCTCCTACAACAACTCCTCATCCTACCGGTGTTAATCCTGAATCTGGTGGCGACGAATCTACGACACCAAGAGCTCCAAAAAGGCCGAGGTCTGATGTATGGAATTTTTTTGAGAAGATAGACGTCACCAAGGATGAACACGGTAGGATCATCTCTCAGAATGCGAAATGTGCGTTGTGCGGCCAGATATTCAAAGCTCATCATAAGAGCGGCACCAACCATCTCAAACGGCATATTGAAAAACACAACAAAGGCCAAAATCTACAAGGTGATATCCGGCAGTCTATGCTTTCCCAATCATCCTCTTCAGGTACCCTCGGCAGTTGGAATTATGACGCTGCCCGAGCCCGGAAATGCGTAATCAGGTTTATTGTTCTTAAAAACCTTCCTTTTAAATTAGTAGAAGATGATGAATTTGAAGATTTGTTTAGAGATGATTTTTATCCTGCATTTACAAAATTTTCTCGTCAAACCTGTCAACGTGATATTTTAAAATATTATGTTGAGGAACAGGGAAAAATAATTTCTTATTTTAAAAATTTAAACTGCAAATTTTCTTTAACTTCTGATATTTGGTCATCTAGAGTGCAAACTGGTTATTTATGTATAACAGCACACTGGATTGATGAAAGTTGGAAAATGTTTAAAAGAGTTGTTTCTTTTATTGCAATTGAAGAGTCACACACTGGTATTAATGTTGCAAATTTAATTGTTGAAGAACTTATGAAACTAGAAATTGATCAAAGAATATTTACTCTTTCACTAGATAATGCAAGTAATAATAATGTAGCTGTTGATTTTCTGAAAATAACTTTGTCATTGCCATGTCATGGTGAGCTTTTTCATGTTAGATGTATCTGTCATATTTTAAATTTAATTGTTCAAAGTGCATTTTCTGAAATTAAACCCATGATAGAAAAAGTTAGAACAGTTACTAATATGCATAATGCTTCTGAAATGAGAATTAAAAGATGGAAACAATGTTGTAAAAGAAAAAATTATAAGCCTAGACTAATTCCAAAAGATGTTGACCATAGGTGGAATTCCACCTATGCAATGTTATCTGTAGCAATAGAATATAAAGAAATTATAAATGATTTTATAAATTTTTATGCTTCTAGTTCTAGCTCTGGTAGTGCTTATGGAATAACTGAAGATGAATGGACAGTTATATGTAAATTAAATGAGATGTTACAAGTTTTTTATGATGCTACTATGTTATTATCTGGTTGTTATTATCCAACTATTACTTTAGCTGCTTTACAAATTTTAAATATTCAAAAATTTTTTGCAAAATATCGTATGGATGATACTTTTGGAAATATAATTTTTCAAATGGAGAGTAAATTTAATAAGTATTTTAGGCCTATTCCTCATATTTTTGGTATTGGTGTTCTTATTGATCCATGCTTGAAGGAAATTGGCCTTCGAAGTTTGTTACAATCATTGTATGGTGGACAGATTATAGACTTAGATGATGGATCCACCCTTACTGCTACTACTCATTATGTAGCTATTAGAAATTATTTTCAAACCTTATATGATGAGTATGCAGCTAGATATGGTGTAGCTACACAACAGTCTTCAGCTTCGGCACCTTCAGCTTCGAGCACAGGTCGAGGTAAAAGTGTAAGTTTTGATAGGTATGCAATGGTAGCTGAACTAACTGGTGGATCTGGAACTTCATCAGGATTAGAGGTTTCTGAAATAGACGAATATTTATCTGCTTCCTTAGTTAAATGTCAAGGAAATGCTTTAGATATTTTGCAATGGTGGAAAGTATATGGATCAGTTTCATATCCTATACTTTCCACCATGGTTCGTGACTTACTATCAGTGCAGGTTTCGACTGTAGCCTCGGAATCCGCTTTCAGCACAGCAGGACGTTTGATCGACGACCACAGGACATGCTTAGATCCGTATACTGTACAAGCGGTGATGTGCTTACAGGATTGGTGGAGATACGAGAAGCGAACACAAGGCATCGAACGGATTGCTATGATTGAAGATAAATTTGAAGAGTTGGGACTAGCAGATAGATATAATGATTAGATAATATTCATAAAATTGTAATTTTTATTTCTTAGCTTTAAATTTGAATTAAATTATTTCGAAAAAAAGTTACAAATGATAGTGATATGGGTGAGTAGGTGCCAACCTAGTTGGGATGTACTCATCTATTGTGATGCGACGAATTTCGAAATAAATTTATACTTGTAAAGGATTTACCGATTATTAATAAAGAAGTTATTTTTATCATTTTTTGTACTTATAATTTATGTCATTTCATTTCAAGTTATTAATTAAATTTATGACATTTTTTATAATAATTTATGATTTATGGTTTTGTTAAAATTTTAAAAAAATAAAAAAAATAAAAAAAAAATTATAAAAAAAACAAACCGGGCCGGCCCGGTGTCCGGCCCGCTCAGGCCCGGACCCGGGCCGGGCCGGGCCGGCCCGGATGGACAGCCCTAGATAGGTCTCAACATGTTCTCATCTATTATGATATGATAATTTCCTAAGAAATATTGTAGTTGTTAGAGATTATCAGATTAATAATAAAATAGAATTTATTTTTGCTTTTTTAATTTCTATGAATATACAAATTGTATAATTATATTCTAAGTGATTAATAATAAGAAGGAATTTCTTTACAATAATTTCACATCTTTGTAAATATTTCTAAAGTTACATCTTTTTTTCCCAAAAAAATCTAAATTTTTTATGATTTTTTATAAAAATCACAATTTTTTAGCCAAAAATAAAATAAAATATCTGAGCCAGCCCGTTTGGACAGCCTTAACTTAGATAATAAAGTGAAAATAGCTCTTTTTGAACAAGATGAATTTAAGGGGGAGAATGTAACTGAGGATATTTTAGTTATAAAGGGACCAAATTACAAGAATCCTTGAGCAATTTTAATGATTTGAGGGACCAATATGGAACTATGGAAGGTTTGCTACGGGTTTTTTTCGATATTAGTCCCTAAAATTTTTTAATATTTTGAAATTAGTCCTTCAAATCTTTTGCATAAAACACCAAAATGAAGCTAGCACATGCGCTCTATTCAGCTATATTAACAAAGAAGGAATTGTAGAGAAAGATAGATATGCAAATTTTGGTGTAGTAGGCTTTGCACATTGATTTGAAAATAGTAGATTTAGCTAACTCGATCAGAATTGACTTGACAATATCAGATAAGGATACTCAAGCAATTTATTAAACGACATATATTCTATCCGACCCAACTAACCCGAATGACGCATATACAACTTCAAATCGTGTTTTATAATATGAAGATGGTTCAAATTTTCAGTTAACGTACCTAGCCTCTAATAAGCTTACTACGTTCAATACAATGTGACAAACAAAATATTTTGTACATAGACTATAGGTCTAGTATATACTAATGCGGTGAGTAGTTTTTTTTAAAATTAAGTTCTACATCCATTTATTTTAAATCTAGTCTCCTACGAAATCATTCTCTAACCAAAAAAAAAAAAAGTGAGGGTATTTAAGTACAAAGTAGGGGAAACTATAAAGGTGCTTAAGCGCTAATTATTAGCCCACTTTAGGAGAAGTCAATATCTTCTTTAATTTTCCAAGTTGTTATATCATATTGCCCAAATCTTAGCTTTTCGCATTCCGCTTGAGACCTTCACAAAACAATTGGGTTTGTTTTGGAAAATAATTGGGCTCCGAATTTATTAATAAACATTGCTCTTCCTTTATTAGAGTGTGAAGAAGTTGAAGCACAACTGAACTATTGTTCATCTTTTATTTTAAGTTGCACAAATCTTTAGTGACACAGTCACATTTCTTATTGTTGCCTTCTTCAGGAAATCTTTAATCTTATCGTTTTGTTTCTATTGTGTTAATAAAATGAAGTAGGAGCTGATGAGGTAGTGTCTCATGTGGGCCCCACCACTAGGGTGAGCAAGTTAAAAACAAGAGTCCACCGTGAGGGCTCCACTGAGTTCAACTTGGAAGTGAGCAAACGAAGCCAACTCGTTGTAGCAGGTGACAAGCAGATTAGAGATGACAAACAAAGATACGCAGGAGCTGATGCACATGCCAAACTTAGTTGGGAGTTTATGCAAAAGAATGTTATCTTTCATACAAGCAGAAATTAGAATAATAAAGACTATATATATATGTAACTTTTACAGTAATGATCAATATGTATGGGGATAATATAGTTAATATTCCTAAAAGTTATTTTAAATGTAATCAATATCCAAAGTGTTTTAAAATTTTGAAATTACTACATTTATAATAAACATAGGTTAAGGTAAATTGTATATAAATCACTCATCTATACCTTCAGTTCCACTTAATTCCCTAAGTTATTTATTAGCACATATCACTCTTCCCTTAAGAATTGAAAGGGGATAAGTGCTAATAAAATGAGCTAATTGAAGGCATATATATATATATGGGATTTATGTGCAATTTATATTTTAGTTTATTATATCTTTACATTTTTATTTTTATTTTTGCTATTTTTAAAATCATATATTTTGTTTCAAATCGTATGGAATCTATGAAGATAAGTTATATAAGCCTCTCGTCGATAATTATTTCCTCTAATTACCAACTTCCATAACTTTATTGATTGTAATACATGTTAGAGGAACCTTGTTCCACTAATGAGGTCTCATTACGTGGATTTACTTGCTTACAAAGTAAATTCCATGACTACCTCAGCCATAAGGGTAGTGACACATGTACTGCCTGATTTGCTTAGACAATTGACATAAGTATTGCTCCCTACCTTTTGTAAAGGTACCTCATATCTTTACTACATTTACCTCCACTCCATACAGTCAAACTTGCTTGTTGAATCCTATTCTCTAAAACCATCTATATTGTTTTCTTCACTACTTTTTTGACTCAAAAATAATATTGCCAGTAAATCATAAACGCAAAGGAAAATTTATAGGTTGCAACCCTTATTTAGTGGTCATATATAAATGGATCAAATCGAACCAAAAGCTAATGTCTTCATATTTGTATTTGTTTGTTGGCAAGTTTCACTATATTAAAAATTGGAAAAAGATGGAGTTTGGAGCGAAGAGAGGAGGCGATGGAAATCCTGGTGGTGGCTCAAAAAATTATGCAGGCGAGATCAGAAATCCAAGTTCCTTTGCTAGAAGAGGCTCTCAGGTAATTTCTTTCTCTCAGCAGGGTATTCTCGGCTCTTCTCCTCACCGTCAGGTGATTCATGATGGGCACAAGGGTTATGTCATATCAAAGTTTGTTCAGAACTGCTCTTCTTCCCTTCCCCATGCACCATCAGCCGTCACCATGCACCAGCCACGTCACCCTTTCCCCCGTCTGTTCAACTCTCTGTTCAGTAATCAGCCACCCAAGGGCACCAATCAAGAGGATCCACCTATTTTTTTTCTTATTTTGCTTCTATGCAGAAGAAAATAGGGCTTGCTAATTCAAAGGCAGATCCAGAGAAAGGTTGGACTTTGATTAACAGAAAGAAAAAATCTACCAGGATGGATAATAAGCTTCTCAGATATCCTTTTCCATCGGATTACAAAGATCCTAAGGAACCTCGTAGATGTTTTAATTGTGGAGATGATCGACATTCAGTTAGGTTTTGTCCAAAAGGAGCTTTTATTTGTTTCAAGTGCCATGAAGAAGGTCATATTGCTAAGAACTGCAGATCTCATCTCAGACCTTTAGAGAAGAAGGTCGACTTGTCTGATTCAGATACTCTCTGCAACAATGCTAAGGTTCTTGCTGTTTTTGCAATTCTCACTGTCTCTGAAGGTAATCCTTCTTTGGATTTGATTAAAATCAAACTTTCTTGGCTTTTCAACTGGCAGTCGTGGAAAGGTAAGGTTATACCTATTCAAGATAATCATTATCTTGTTGAATTCCCCTCTTTGTTCCAAATGTCTGAGGCTGTTGATGAAACCTATTCAAGATAATCATTATCTTGTTGAATTCCCCTCTTTGTTCCAAATGTCTGAGGCTGTTGATGAAAAAATTCTGGATTTTGAGGTTTTTAAGGGAATTCCCCTCTTTGTTCCAAATGTCTGAGGCTGTTGATGAAAAAATTCTGGATTTTGAGGTTTTTAAGGGATGGTTTGCGCCTTGGACGGAAAATATGGGTATGAAAATAGTGGACTCTTCTTTTTTCCAATGGATCAAACTCAAGAATTTACCCTTTCATTTCTGGTCTCTCGATATTGTTGAGAAAATTATTAGTTCCTTTGGAGAATTGGTGAGAGGTTGCAAGAACATTAAAGATAAGATCAATGGTCAAGATGTTCGGGTGCTTGTTAAGGTTAAATCTGCAGAATGTATTCCAAAAAACATTATTTGTTCATATACATCTCAGATAGATTCCTTCACAAGAGAGGTGTCTTTGGAGATTCAGCCAATTGGTATTGGTCAATATGGTTCGGATGTGATTGGTAATATGACTGCTATGGAGATGCAAGGAGAATATGTTATTGATTCTAAATGGCTAGATCAGATTACTCCTCAAGAAGACGTTATTAATAAGTCTCCGGCCAAAAGTTCATCGGATAAAGCTCAGGCACAATCCAGCGGCACTGGGATATTAGCAGATAAGGGTAAAGAAGTATTTTCAGAAAATTTGAATAAGGAAGTTAATGCGGAGGATTTTCAGGGAGAGAATCCGTTACCAATTATTCAGGAATTTCAAAAATCTCCAGATTTGGAATTAGCTAACAAAGCTGATCTTCAGGCGATATCTTCGGATGCTAGCTCAGAATCTTTTTCAGAATCTTTGAGGGATTTTCCCGTTGATTTAGTCAAGCATTCTTGGAAAGGTCAAACAGTATATATGGAGAAAGAAACATGGGAAAAAGTTTTTGGCGGGAATGTTGATAAATCAAATTCAAATTCTTCTGAATCTTTCTACCCGCCAGCTTCGAATGACACACCAGCAATTCAACTTTCCACTTCTGCTCCACCTGGTTTTCCTCTTAAGTTAGCTTCGTCAACATCTGCTCGATCTTCTAGGAGGACTACTATCAGTCGTAAACATAGGGGTTTCTTGAAGCATATCTCCTCTTCTAAATCTGGTTCAAAATTGGCTAAAAAAGGTACGAAAAGACCTTCTTCATCATCTTCCTCTGTTCAAATGCCTTTAAATTCTATGAGTAATGCTGCTATTGAGGAAATTGCAGTTAATTGTGGTGTTACTTTACATGATGAAGCAATAGTTAGTTTGAAGGGTAAAGAAGTGGTCAGGACAATATCTGGTTGCTAGGAGCTTTTAAGTTCTTATACAGGAGTTCTTTTTATCAAACTTTTGTTATAATGAAATTTGCCACATGGAATGTAAGAGGTCTAAATGACTCTAGCAAGAGATTCTTGGTTAAAGAGTTTATTTTTCATCATTCTATTGATATTATATGTATTCAAGAATCTAAGCTCTGTAGACCATCTGATAGAATTCTTCGTTCTTTGGGAGGTAATAGAATACAGCATTGGTGTATCTTAGATTCTTCTGACTCCAGGGGAGGTGTTATGATTGGTTGGTCTAATTCCTTCAACCTCATTAAGTCATATGTTGGTATTTTCTCAGCATCTGTTTCCTTAACTCACTCATCCTCTGCTTGGTCTTTTACTATCTCATCTGTTTATGCCCCTATTGATAGAGATGACAAGGATGTCTGTTGGTGGGAGCTTTCTCGTTTGCGTCAGATTTTTGCAGGACCATGGGTTATTTGTGGTGACTTTAATGTTACCTTATATTCAGAAGAAAGGAATGGAAGAATGGGATCTTTTAGAGATATTAGCTCCTTCAGAAATTTTGTTTCTTCTTCTGCTCTTATTGATCTTCCATTATCTGGTCGTGCATTCACTTGGTCCAATAAACGGCAGACTCCTGTTATGGCTAGACTGGATAGATTCCTTATATGTGCAGAATGGGATAAAGTTCATCCTATGAGTCTTCAGTACTCTCCTCCTTCTGTAGGATCAGATCATTGTCCTTTAATTCTAGATACTGGTGGAATCAAACCTAATCCACCTTTATTTAGAATTGAAAAAAGCTGGTTTCATAATCATACTTTTGTTCCATTCATTCAAGACTCTTGGAAATCTTTTCATTGTAAGGGAAATCCAGCTGACATTTTCATTAAGAAGCTAAAGCTTTTAAAGAGAAGAATTAAGTGGTGGAGAAAACATGTTTATGGTTCCTTATTTTCTAGGAAATCATATTTGTTATCTAAAATCAACTCTTTGGATTTAATTGAAGAACAGAGAACCTTATCTCCATCAGAGTTTGAAGATCGGAAATCTTATCAATCTGCTTTCCTTTCTATCATGCAAGAGGAAGAAACATATTGGTCCCAACGTTCTCGCATTCAATGGCTAAAAGAGGGTGATTCCAATACATCTTATTTTCATAAGATTGCTTCTCTTCACAAAAGAGCTAATCATATTGTTTCTATTCAGCATCTTGGATCGGATATTTAAGATAAAGATTCTATATCAAAGGCTTTTCATGATTATTATCTTCAACTTTTTGGGCAGGAACATGAAAGTAAAATGTCTATCAACTGGTCCATCTTGTATCCTGAGCCAATTCCAAATCTTTCATCTCTTGATGCTTCCTTTTCAGAATCAGAAGTTAAGCAAGCTGTTTTCAGCATGAAACCCAATAAAGCTCCTGGTCCAGATGGTTTTTCTGTTCTTTTCTACCAATTTTTCTGGGATACTATCAAATATGATCTTGTTGCTCTTATAAACTATTTTGGTCAGAATCCATCATCTCTTCATCGTGTGAATAAGGTTCTTATAACTCTCATCCCAAAGTCAAAGTTCTGTCCTACTGTAAAGGACTTTAGGCCAATAAGTCTGATAAACTGTATTTTTAAAATCTTTTCTAAGATTTTAGCCATGAGATTATCACCTCTTCTGAAGGATCTTGTTTCTCCTACCCAATCTGCATTCCAAACAGGGAAATCAACACTGGACTCAATCTTAGTGGCTAATGAAATGATTCACTTTTGTTCTAAAAGGAAAAAAGAAGTGGCCATGTTTAAGATTGACTTTGCTAAAGCTTTTGACTCCATTAGTTGGAGTTTCCTTATTAATTTGCTAAAAGCAAGAGGTTTTGGAGATAAATGGTGTTCCTGGATCTATCATATTATTTCTTCTTCAAACTGTGCAGTCCTTGTTAATGGATCCCCATCCAGTTTCTTTAAATGTAAAAGAGGTCTTAAACAAGGAGATCCACTATCTCCATTGTTGTTCAACATATCAGTTGATGTCTTGAGTAGAATGATTATGTGCAATGTGGAAGAAGGATCATTATCTACTTTACACATTAAGGAGCCTCTAAACCTTATTAGAAGCTTACAATTTGCAGATGACACTCTTATTTTTGTTAATAGTTCTATCAAAGACATATCTGTTCTTAAGACAATCTTATATATCTTTGAAGATATTTCTGGACTGGGCATAAATTTCAATAAATCATCCCTGATTTATTTTGGGAATATTCAGAACAGAGGTGTCTCCCTAGCTTCAAGTTTGAACTGCAAATTAGACAAACTCCCAATCAAGTATCTGGGATTGCCTTTGAAAGGAGGAAAATTATCTAAATCAGATTGGCAACCCTTGTTAGATAATTTGCATCGTAAGCTTGCATCTTGGAAGTGTAACTGCTTATCATTGGGAGGAAAACTTGTTTTATTGAATTCAGTTCTTTCTTCAATCCCTTTATATTATATGTCTTTTTATAAGCTTCCAGGATGGTTGATCAAAGACATTGACAAAATTAGAAAGAATTTTCTCTGGACAGGTAAAAGTGAATCAAAACCTTTTAAATGTTTGGTTAATTGGAAAAAGGTATGTTTGAGTAAATCAGAAGGAGGTTTGGGAGTGAAGAACCTCAAAATTTTCAATATGTCTTTACTGTCCAAATGGATATGGAAATGTTATGACAGAAATTCTTTTATTGGAGCCTTCCTTCATCACCTCTACATCAGAAACTCTTCTTTCTTACAATTAGCTAAAAGTAATGTCTGCAACTCTCATTTCTGGAATGATATCATCTCCAATAAGGAAGTTTTTCAAAATCTCTTATCATGGTCACTTGGTTCTGGAGATAAAATCAGATTTTGGGAAGACAAATGGGTTGGATCTAATAGCCTATCAAGCCTATATCCATCCTTATACAGGTTAGTCTTCTCCAATAATGTGACCATTAGAAGTCAAGGACACTACCATAATAGCTTATGGCATTGGAAACCATTGTTGAAAAGATGCACCTCCTCTGACTCTCATAAAGAAAAACTTGCTCTGCTGAATCTTATTAGTCTGCATAATATTTCAAATCAGTTGGACACTCCTCGATGGTCTCTCACATCTACTGGTTCCTTCACTGTTAAATCTTTCTATAATTTCTTATGTTCTAGAGGAATCAGATATGCTTTCTACAAAACAGCATGGAACCCAATTTTGCCTAGCAAAATTCAAATCTTTATTTGGCTTCTATCTCTGAACCGTTTACACACAAAAGACAATCTCATGAAAAAAGGGTGGCAAGGTGACCCTGTTTGTGTTCTATGTGGTATGCATTCTGAATCTAAGAATCATATATTCTTCTCGTGTGATATAGCTAAAGCGGTTTGGAAACACTTTGGTGATTACTACTTACCCTTCTGTTGGCCACAGTCTATAGATGATCTTCTGTTATCTGTTACATCATTGCATAACCTGGATGATATTATATGGCGCTCTATTGTTTCAACAGTTTGTTGGTTCATATGGTCTTCAAGGAATAAGTTTATCTTTGATCAGAAAGCTTTCTCAGCTAAATCTATTATTAACTCTTCGATATTGGCTCTACATGACTGGGCAGGTTCAGGAAGAAGGAATGCAGCACTTAAGTTGGCAAAAGTCTTGGAGGAGAAACCAATTGCACGCTGCAGTGATTAAAATAGTGGATGTAGTCATATTTTTGCTTGTATATATAAACTTATGGTTGTTGTTGTGTTTCAATTGGTCTATAGAAAATTTAATTTCTTTTCTCCAAATGTATGGCCGGCTTTGGTTCTCCCTTATATCCATGTCAACGATGAATGACGGCAAGGCCCTCTCTTCATCTTCATGGATGTTTGGAAGAAGAAGGTCATACATCAATAGTTAAAAGAAATTAAGTTTTCTATCTATCAATTTATGGATACATTTCGTATCCATCTTTTGTAAAAAATACTTTTGGTTTTTTAATGAACAGGGTATATCCCTTGTTTTTTCTTTCAAAAAAAATCTTTGATAACTCAAAGATTTTGTTAACACTTTAATACAACAAAAATTATAAGGACTAACAAATAATCGTATATATAAATTCTATAAAGATTTCAAAAAAATATTAAAGTAACATAAAAAAATTAGTAAATTAATAAATAAAGAATAATATAATTTTAGTTTGATAATAATATATTTAATAAGTAAATTTAAGTAACCTACATTGGTTATTCAGAATACCTTTTATTTGGAATTCAAGAAATTTTGCAAATCAAGAAAATCATGATATTTTTGTATATAAACAATCCATATAATTTAAGTAACTTATTCTTATAAGTACTAAATTTGGTATAAAATTTTTTTCCATAACTATCTTAAAAAATAAAAAATTCAAATATGAGAACTAAATAATTTCAAAAAATAAAAAAACAAGAATAAAAAATATTTTTTGAATTATATAAAAATAAAAAATAAAAAATTCAAATTAATTTAGGTATTCATTAATACATTTATTAATATTTTAAATAATTTCAAATTTTTATTTATTTATAAAATACTAATAAAATCGAATGAGTAGAAAAATGGGAATACGATCTAAATATAGCAATTTAGTTGAAGTTAGATATTTTTCCAATAATTTACTTAAGTCATGAATCTATTATATATAAATTTGGTAACTTGAATTTGGTAACAAATATATGGTAATTTAATTTTTTTTTTCAAATTTTGGTAATTTTTAATTACATAATTTGTATAAAAATTACATATAAAATAAATTTCACAACTATCTAAAAATTTTCAAAATTCAAATTAAATTTTGGAATTTTAAAACAAAATAGTCTCAAAAAAGAGAAATTTTCAGAATTATTTAAAATAAAAAAACCATATATTCAAATTAATAGTCCAAATTTCAAATTTAAAAAACCATGAGTAAAAATAAATTTCAGAACTATTTAAATATTGAAAAAAGAAAATTCAAATTAATTTAGGCATCCATTAATCTCATAATTACTATTTTTAAATAATTTTAAAATTTAATTATTTAAAAATACTATTAAATTTGAAAGTAAGTTGGAAAAATGGGAGCACGATCTAAATTTGGCGTAATTTAATAAAGTAGATTTTTTTCTTATAATTACTTAAATTATGAATCGATTATACCATAAATTTGGTTAATATATATATATAATATATATATATATATATTATATATATATATATATATATATATATATATATCGTAATGTTTGAAAATGATGCTAAATTTTTGATATTATTGAATTTAATTTTTACTAAAATTAATTCATTTTTAATATATTTAGTATATATTATAATATAATATAATATATATAATATATATATATAATATATATATATATATATATATATATATATATATGAATAATCGTAATGTTGAAAATGATATAAATTTTTGATATTATTGAATTTAATTTTTACTGAAATTAATTTCATTTTTAATTTAATTTGGTATGAAAATAATTTTTTACAACTATCTAAAAAATTCAAATTAAGTTTAGAGATTTCAAAACTAAATTATTTTGATAAAAGTTTATCTTCAGAAATGCTTAAAAAACTAAAAACGTTTATTCTCTTATATTTAAAATCAAGACCTATTGATTTATATGAAATAATTTCTAATTTAATAAATTTTTAAAATATCTAAAATTTAAATTAATATTTAAAAATACATTTAATAATTGATATTTTCTTAAAATTCAATATATTTTATTCTAATATATTCAATAAATCAAGTTTAAAATTAAAATAACTTAAATTAAGTCCAAAAATGGGAACACGATTTTTTTTCGGTTAATCTACTTAAAATATGAATTTATTTTACATAAATTTGGTAACTTGCATCTTATCTTTAATTTTGGTATGTTTTAATTTAATTTTATTGAAAGTAATTTTGATTTTAATCTAGTTTGGTATGAAAAATAAATTTTTAGAACTATCTAAAAAGGAAAAAATAAAAATCCAAATTAAATTTGGAAATTCGGAAAATAAATCATTTCAATAAATTAAATTAAATTAAATTCAGAATTTTAAAATTAAATTTTTAAAAATAATTTTAAAAATGGGAAGATGATCTAAATTTCGTAGTTAGATTAAAGTAAGCTTTTTTCATTAATCTACATAAAATATGAATTTGTTATACATAAATTTGGTAAGATTAATTTGAAATTTATCTAAAATTTTAATATTATTTAATTTAATTTCTACTATAATTAATTTTATTTTTAACCTAATTCGGTATGAAAATAAAATTTCACAACTATGTAAAAATGAAAAATAATAAAATTCAAATTAAGTTTTAAAATTCGGTAACTAAATTGTTTGGGTAAAAATTTTAAGTGAAGAAATATTTAAAAAAATTAAAAATAAATTTTCACAACTATATAAAATAAAAAAAATAAAATTCCAATTAACAATAAAATTTTAATTTTAGAAATATTTAAAAAACCAAAAATTCTCATGTATTTGAAACTGTGGCCTCCTGATTTACATAAAATAATTTCGAATTTAATAAAATTTTGAAAATTTCAAAAATTAAAAATACAAAATTTAAATTAATATAAAAAATATATATTTTGTAATTGCTATTTTTAGAAAAAAATTAATATCTTTATTTGTAATATATTCAATAAATTAAGTCTAGAAAATTGAATGAAAATATGCATAGAATTATGATTGAAAATAACTATTTGATGTAAAAACATATTAAATGTGTTACAATAAAAATAAATACTTGGCAGTTGTGAAATAATTACCTAATTTTTTTCTCCAAGCAACAAATGCACTATGGTTTGAATATAAAAAATCACCAATTTTGTTTCCAAGAGTAATTTTACGCGAGAAAAATTAAAACTATAGTTATTAGATATAAAAAATGTTAAACATATTAAAATAGAAATAAATATTTGATGATTGTAGAATAAACAACTGAAGTTTCTCCCTCAAGTAACAAAAGCATTGAGGATTGATGAGAAAAAAATGTAGTTCTTTTGCTGGCATTATTTGTTCGATAACAATTAAAATTATAAAAAAATTTTGCACAAATTAAATAAAATAAATATTGGACGACTATAGATTAAATACCTAAATCATTTTTCTCCAAGTAACAAAAGCACCTTGGGTCAAAGATGAAATATCGGAGTTTCTTTTTTTTCTTGAAGTACTTTTTTTTAAGAAAAATTAAATCCACAACTATTAGATATAAAAATATTAATTAAACATATAAAAATAAAAATAACTATTTGAATGTTGGAGAATAAATACCTGAATAATCTTTCTCCATGCAAAAGTGACTTGTGTTGTAGATAAAAGATTAGAGAATTGTTTCTCAGAATTAAAATTGATGATCATAAAAAAAATTCAAATAATAATTTACTTTCAAGAAAAATTAAAGCTAACATTTTTTTTCATTTTAAAAAGAAACAACTGATTGAGATTATGGGGTTTTAATATTATTTGTGATTTTTGGTAATTATTATTAGTTACAAAAGATACTATAAAAGATACATTAATTGATAATAAATTGGTTTATATATATATATATATATATATAGAGAGAGAGAGAGAGAGAGAGAAATATGGGTATG
Source organism: Asparagus officinalis (assembly GCF_001876935.1). Classification (NCBI taxonomy): domain Eukaryota; kingdom Viridiplantae; phylum Streptophyta; class Magnoliopsida; order Asparagales; family Asparagaceae; genus Asparagus; species Asparagus officinalis. The sequence goes on along the minus strand of NC_033795.1, from coordinate 77,734,456 downwards.
CTTGGTACCAAGCACAAAAAGTTGTACTTGGTAGTGAGGTGTCACATCCTCCTCCACTCATTCAAATATGGGACCGCATTCACATGGGTAATGAGTGGATGAGGATGTGACACATCACTACCAAGCACAAAATTTGTGCTTGTTACCAAGCATACCCATATTTCCCATATATATATATATATATAGAGAGAGAAAGAGAGCTTTAATGGGTGTCCTATTCAAGGAGGGGAATTTTCTCCTTGAAAATGATGTGGCACAATCCCCACCATGTGAATAAAGTAGGAGAGAGAATATAACATGGTGGCGATTGTGTCATATCATTTTCAAGGAGGAAATCCCGCTACTAATGAGCAAGGTACCATTATTTTATATATATAATATATATATATATATATATATATATATATATATTATATATATATATATATATTATATATTATATATATATATATATATATATATATATATATAATATATATATATATATAGAGAGAGAGAGAGCAAGACTCCTATCAACTTAAGTGATAGGGAATAGTTGTCCACACAAACTTTTTAGCCACTCATTTAATTAATATAAAAAGTTCTTTCATTTCATGCAAGGATCCTAGGCAAGATCCATGTAATAAAAAAGTTTGTGTGGATAACTATTTCCTATCCACTTAAGCTGATAGAGTTTTCACCTATAATATATATATATATTATATATATATATATAATAATATAGAGAGAGAGAGAGAGAGAGAAATGGGTATGCTTGGTAGCCAAGCACAAAAGTTGTGCTGTGTAGTGAGGTGACATAATCTCCTCCACTCATTCAAATGGTTGTATATCCACATGCATCCTCAACACCATGTGAATGTGGTCCCCTCATTTGAATGAGTGGAGTGGATTGTGTCACCTCACTACCAAGCACAAAATTTGTGCTTGGTACCAAGCATACCCATATTCTCATATATAATATAATAATATATATATATATATATATATATATATATATATATATATATATATAATATTATATATATATATATAATATATTGATAGCAATTAAAATGGACAATTTAGATAAGATGTCACATGTCAAAAAATATTTAAGGAGGAGGAAGCTGATATGACATTCTCTGGTGAGTTTTTAAGCTTTTTGGTGTTGCGTTAATGTAGATATCGATATGGTTATATAGAATCCTCTAAAGTTAAATTTGGGCCAATTCACGCTTTCTTTAAATAGATGTGAGTCCATGGGTTTAAATCATTAAGTTATCCCAATATAGAACTAATTATAAGAATCCTAGCAATTTGTCTAGATGGGGGTTAGAAAATGAAAGGTAAAGTGAAATTTTATTTTAACCTTGTTTGGGAGTTTTTTTTGTGGGGTTAGAGGATGGAATGGAAGATTAAAATTTCTTAGATTTTCCTTCCCTCCAATTTGGGCGGTAGATGATGGAATGAAAATGAGAGTAAAATTTCACAATATGGTGAGACAGTTATACCCTTATGATATTAAAGTCAATGACTATGATATACCCTCATCTTAATAACGTGTACGAGTATTTATGTAACTTTATATATATTACTTTCACTTCCCTCCTCTTTATTAGAACTCTCAAACAAGGTGAAATAAATTTACTTTTGTCCCCCTTACTAAACTCTCAAATAACATTTTATCTTTTCACTCCCCTTCTTCACATTTCCTTTCCATTATTTAACTTTCCGTCCCTTCCCTTATAAGTAATCTCCCAAACAAAGTGCAGGCATACTGGTGAGTTCCTGTGTGTTTATAATGCATGATAATTATATATAGATGTAAAAGAGGAATTTTTAATTGTTGAATCTAAAAACAACTATGGCTATTAGAGTAAAGGGTAAGCTTGAAGCTAAATTTTCTTTTATGCCTTTGGTTCTTAAGTTCACGTGTATTGTTGGCTGTTTTACGTGTGAGAGGAAGCAGTACAATAGTAAAATAGGCTAATCTAAATGTCCTTTGTAGTGTGAAGGGGGTAGAACATCTATACACTGTACAATTTATCATAATTTGGTTTATGGAAAGAAAACGTAGTGCTAGATATTTTTGTCTTCTGTTACAAACAATTTGTAGATTATGTTGCGCGCTTTTGCGGAAGCGTGCTCGACAACCAAACGAGTCCGCGAGTCATGGGAGAAGATAATCAAACCAAACACGAGCACAATCTAATCCAAAATAAGACAAATCAAACCAAACACAGAGATATATGTGGTTCGACAATTTGCCTACGTCCACGGGGAGAGGATGAGGAGATTCCACTAAATCAAGGAGAGTACAAAGTGTTATAATCTCACAAAATCACTCAAATAAACCTTAAACCGAATCTCTCAACTTGCTCACAAGTTCTTGTAGGGATTTTTAGATCTCGTAAAAACCCCAAAAAACCACCAAACGTAACAAATAAAATCACACAAGATTTAACGTGGAAAACCCTTAACAGGAAAAAACCACGGGATTAAAATCAATCCACTATCACCTCCAAATTACAATCTTTTGCACGGATAAAGACTGTCAAACCCTCTCTCTCTTTACACTTCTTTTTTTCTTTTCATGGTTTTTCCTCCACCAATAGAAGAATATATATAGGGAAACCAAAACCCTATCTCTAGCCTAACTTCCTAATTAGAATAAGATTCAAACACCCAATCATGATGGAACCCAAACCCCTAATCATGATAAAACTCAAACTCCTAACACTACAAGAAATATAGTATTTAACGACCAAAATTAGTAAAGGGATTAGTTGACCGTCGTTAATGTGCATATAATAACGACGGGTTTTTAAAGCCTTCGTCGAGTGATTACAAATATTATAGGAATGATGTGAGATTGGTAACGGTTTTCTAGTCCCTTCATTAATTTGATCCTAATACCGTCGTTATTGGGTCTCATTAAAGACGAAGGGTCCATTACCTTTATTAATCATAACTCCTAATGATAATAGGAGTAGTACTCAAAATTAATATAAATAACCCGAAACCCAAATCACCATCTAACCCCCGTTTTTGCCTATTCACACAATAGAGGGAACTTTCCCCCCGTTTATTTTCACGAAAATCAAAAGAAAAAAAACCAACGCAATCCCCCTAACCCTATCCTCTCTCTCTCATCAAAAAACCCCAAACCCACGTGCTCTTTCTCTCCCCCCCAACTCTGAACTCGCCGCCGTCGTCGGCGGTCACTGCCTTAGCCTCTCAGTTCATCCTTGTGATTCCGCGCTTTTATATCTGTTTCCTCCTGAAATTAGTAGTACATACGATGCTTGGTGAGACTTCGAAGGAGAATTGGAAGATATAGTTAGCAGGTGAAAGACATTATAGTTATATGTTTTGTACTCTTTGCATTAGCGAACAATTGCATTAGCAAAGTACTGCAGGATTTTTTTTTGTGGATAATTCGTTGGTATTTGAACAGTGGTAGAATTTGGGGCAAACCTGCAAAGATGGTTAATTTGTGGATATATAGTAAATAACCCTGTTTTACTTTTTTAAACTTTTATTTTTTAAATATGGTTATGTGCAGAAATTTGTTCCAAAAAAACACCCAGAAAGCTAACAAAAAGTACTTTCTTGTCGCATATTGCAGTCATCTTCATTAGATTAATTTCTTTTAGTTTGCTTTAGAACTTATAGCATATATTGAGCTTTGTGTAGGGCACCAGAAGACAATCGCATTGATAAGAAGCTGCTAGCGAGGCTCAACAATGTAAAGGTAATTGATCATTTGCATCTTCATGTGAATTTTGATTTTAATGACTTATTCTGATGGAGGGTTTCTTGGTAGAATGAAAACAGTTTCGGGAGGAAGCCTAAGGATGAGAGAAAATATAAGTGTGAACATAATTGTCTGTATTTGTACATGTCTGTGATATTGTTTATATTTGCTATGTTTAGGAACAAAATTATTTGACGAATTAATAACCTATGCCCATCCTTTTTTTTTGAAGCCATGAAGCTAATATTATAAATTGCAACTCATTAGGGCGTCTCTAACCGGTTGTCAAGCAGTAAAACATGTACAAGTTTTGGTGATGATTTGTATGAATTTGTTCCACTTGAAATGTCACATTTGTGTGGTTCTATGCAGAGTAACATGTGCTTGTTTCTTTGATGAATTATGTGTTCTACTATAATACATTTTTTGGCACCAAAACCCTGATTCTCAAACATATAAATGATATAGTTTGTCTTAATTTCATATCCACTTCTCTCATCATATTCTATTAGTGATCTTTTATTGATTATCATTGAATAGCCATGAAACTGATGGGGGGAATGTTGGAGAAATAGGAAACATAAAGTTTTATCATCTATTCAATGACTATACAACTATCAGTGCTATGATCAGAATGAGTGGGCTGAAATGAGAATTTTAAGATGGATGCAATTCTTGATATTACTTTTCTCATAACTGGATGAAGCCTTTAGCTGTCCAAATAGTTCTGCAATAATATATTCTTGATAGACAGTTCCTTTGTTGATTCTGTTGTAATTGTTTTCTCTTGTAATATATTCCTTTTATTCTCTTGTAATTGTTTTCTCTTCTTTCTACAGATGATTATGTTATGTCAATACCAACAGCAAAGGAATATGTTGAGCCATGGGTGAATGAGTGCAAAACCTTACCACTTTCTTTTCATATACCCTTTCAAAATGTACGAGCTCTGGTTCCAGATCTTGCAAAGCTATGCTCCTTTCATATGTGTTTTTTTAACTCCTTTTTTTCTTGTAATGTCATCACAACAAACTTTTAAATTTTTTGATTTGGGTCTTCATTTGTTGATTTTCTTTATAATTGGGTGAACCAAGAGAAACCCATGTTCTCATTTTTCCTGTTAGTTTTGATTTGGTGGATGCCGTGAATATACTGGTGTAACATATTTCGCTGCTATATCCGCCCTAAAAATTATTAGTAATGCCTCTTCTGTTACATTTCATTATTCTCCATGTTTGTTTTAGTACGTTCATACTTAAAAGATATTCATATCTTGGTCTACGTTGAATTTTAAGAATTCTGCCTTTCTTGCACAGGGTGCAGATTTATCACATGTTTTCTGTACAAAAGATGCTTCACCGGTAATAAAAGGCTACAGCCCTGAGTTGATTAAAGGAAATTCTGACCTTATCAGTGATGGTGTTACATGTTTGCATTCTGTCCTAAACATGTATTAGTTGTTCTACAGTTAATAAAGTGATAAAAGAAAATTCTTTGTGATAGTTTCCAATGTCTTATATTTCAGACTGTTGCTGACCCATGTGCTATTTGTTCTACAGTTAATAAAGTGAGCAATTTTCACTTTGCCGCTGGAAAATCTTTGCATCACAATCAAGATCTTATTTCTGATTTGTTGGACGTTCAGCTAGGAAACCATAATGTGAGTAGCACACAACCTTTTGTTGTGTTTTCATTCTTTCGTTAGTAATGCCACTGGCATTTCAATTGATATTTGGTTATGGCATTCAATTTACTCTTCATAAACCAGATAACCCACAAAATAAACAAGCTATCCTTTGGAGAAGAGTTTCCAGGTGTCGCCAACCCACTTGATGGGTAAGTATGAGATGTTTGAGCTTGGGAAGCAATAAGAAAGCATATTTTCGTTATTGCCTTTGATTGTAAGTTCACATCACATATTTTCTAACATTACCTGGTTTTGGAAAAATTCCAGAGCAAAATGGACACATCATACATCGTCGGGGATTTACCAGTACTTTATCAAAGTGAGCACATAATGATTTTTCCTCACTGGTATGAAATTTAGAACATTTATCGTTGGCCCTTAATCTTTATGATATTTAGAACAATTTAGAAGTATTTGTGATAAACTTAATTTTTATACTCAGGTGGTCCCAACAGTCTACACTGACTTGACATGAAACAAAATTCAGTCGAATTAGGTAATTATCTTGATATTAAATTTTCTTGGTACTATTTAGGAGAACTGCAGTTTTAACATTTTTCTTGATATTAATATTTCTTAATTATGTGATTTTTTAAAATTTTTCAGGCTATCCATGCAAGATTAGGAGGGGGTAGCTCGAGTCTTCTTTTGACGATGATTAGAGATGAAAAAATGTGTCTTCCCCAAACTTTTATTTTAATTTGTTTTAGATAGTTTCATGTATTTTTCTTTGAAAAAATTAGGATATTAACTCTTGTTATTAGTATTGAATATTTGAGGATGGTGGAAATGTATTTATTGATGTTATTAATGAATGGAATTTTTATTTTCCCTTTTATTCATTATTGGGTATTTTAAATATATTTTTGTTGTGAATCTTAGTGTCAGATTGAGAATAATATGATAGTTGCTTATGAATGGAAAAATTATTATTAATGTATATTAGAAATTTTTAGTCTACAATGATGGTTTTATAAACCGTATTTTGTTCATCAACGAAGGAAAAGCACCGTCATTGATGGGTGACTAATTACCCATTATGAGAATTTTTACGACGGTGTCCAACCGTCATTAATTAGTCTTCAACGATGGGAAAATATCCCCGTAACTAATGGTAACGACGGGAAAATATCCCCGTAACTAATGGTAACGACGGGAAAATATCCCGTCACTGATGGTAACGACGGGAAAATATCCCCGTCACTGATGGTAACGACGGTGATAATTACCGTCGTAAATATTAATGACGGTAATATGTTCCGTCGTTATAGACTCTATAACGACGGGTAGTATATCCCTTCGTGACCCTTTAGCGAAGAGGGTTTCAACGACGGGTGACGAAGGGATTTTTCCCCGTCGTTAGCATACAATAACGAAGGTTTTTAGCTCTTTAACGAAGGGAAATCCCTTCGTTAAAGATGTAATTTTTTGTAGTGTAATCTAATTCTCATGAAGTTACACAAAGAATCAAAGACGAAATCCCAACAATCTCCACCTTGGATTTGATTCCCAAACTCCCTTGAAGATATATCATCGTCGTCTTGAAACTTTGTCTCCCGCCAGAGTCTTCTATTTCTTTCGCACTTCAAATCAGAACACCTGCACTCCCAATTGGATGCCTTCATGATCCTCACTATCTTCTGCTTCGCCGTGACGCCTCCACCTTTCTTGTTGTCCTTGTGCTCCACCTGCATCGCTCGTCTCAAATCATATCGGTGCACCTCTCCTACTCTACACTACGAGCCGGATGCCTCTATCTCCTCCATTACTTGGCTTGGACCAAATATGAGCGCTCACCATCTTCAAGTCCAACGCCACCATCTTTATCTCCATGTGTGCTCAACGACTTCAGAAAAACTCACTCTCTTTTTCTTGTTCTTCACCTCTCCTTTGTGGACAAGAGTCTGAGAAGAGTAATCTGCACCATTAACGGATCGCCCATCTAAATAGCAAATATGATTGCTATTCTTCCTCCCTCGCAAAATCAAATCACCATCTCTATACACATTGCACCACTCTCCTTCACCCACATACTTGTACCCACGTGATGTCATCTCACCTAGCGAAATTAAATTAGCACCACATGTCGGCACATATCTCACATGATGAAGAATTCCGACCTTCCCAGTGTGAAGCTTGAGGCAAACACTTCCAACACCTTCAACCTTCATCTTCTCGTTGTTGGAGCCAACAATCACGTCGTCAAATTCTTCATCTATCTTCAATGTGTTAAAATAATTTTTGTTGTTGCAAACATGCATAGAGGCTGCAGAATCTAACACCCAAGTGTTACTCGCATAAATACTTGTACTCTGCATCAATAAAACGACATCTTCATCACACACAACCACTAAAGAGTCTGTCTTCTTCCCATTTTCTTAAAGCTTCATCTGTCTAATACTTTTCAAATCATCACGCATCTGGGAATATCTGAACAGAATGTGACCCTTCTCTCCGCAATAATAGCACTCTTTTTCACTGTCGTCTCGGGCCCAAGATTTTGACATTCCTCGATAACTATCACATCTCCCCGTACTCCTCCCTCGATTAGAACCTTCAAAAGCTAGTGCACTCTCACCATCATTAGATGCGCTCTCCTTTCCCATCATTCTTTCATTCTTACGTAGGAGTGCTGTCACATCGTCGAACTTCAAAGTCTGCTTCCCTGCAATTATCGTCTGAAGACTCTGAACTAACGGCTTGTACGACTTCGGCAAGGAAGACAATAGGAGTAGCGCATGCTCTTCTTCTTTAATCTCCTCATCAATATTCATAAGTTGGCAAACTAACTGATTAAAGGCATTGATGTGGTCTTGAATTGCAGTACCTTCTTTCATCTTTAACGAATAAAGCTCCATCCTCAAACATAATTGGTTGGTCATCGACTTCGACGCATAAATCCCCTCGAGCCTTTCCCACAGCCCCCTTGGTGTAGTCTCTTGCATAACATTGTACTTGATCTCGGGGGCGAGTGCCAAACGAATTGTGCTAACCGCCTTCTTTTACATGGAACTCCATTCAGCATCCTTCAATCCTTCAGGTTTCTTCTCTTCCAAAGCTTGATCAATACCCTGCTGCACAAGAATATCTTGAACCGTGCACTGCCATACTGCAAAATTTGTCTTGCCATTAAATAGCGAAATATCAAACTTCGGACCCGAAGAAGTCATCATCCTCTAACCACGATCAAAATTAAAATCAGTCCCTATAGTGATTGAATTTGATAAAACTGACGTAAAAAACAAACTCAGCACATCGAAAAACCTAGGAACGACTCCTGAATCACCGAAATCTGCCTCCAAATCCTCGATCAAAAGACAAAGCAACCTTAACCGTCGGATCCATTGCCGCTACAGTACCGCCGATACAGTATCGTGAACAATGCGTCACCATGAACAGTTCCTCCGTTACAGTACCGTGGTGAACAGTGCTGCTACTACAGTTTCGTTGCCACCAATGTCTTTGCAAATCTCGAATCTCCACGAATCGTCGAACCCCGCTCTGATACCACTTGTAGGAATTTTTAGATCTCGTAAAAACCCCCAAAAAACCACCAAACGCAGCAAATAAAATCACACAAGATTTAACGTGGAAAACCCTCAACAGGAAAAAACCACGGGATCAAAATCAATCCACTATCACCTCCAAATTATAATCTTTTGCACGGATAAAGACTGCCAAACCCTCTCTCTCTCTACACTTCTTTTTTTCTTTTCATGGTTTTTCCTCCACCAATAGAAGAATATATATAGGGAAACCAAAACCCTATCTCTAGCCTAACTTCCTAATTAGAATAAGATTCAAACCCCCAATCATGATGGAACTCAAACTCCTAATGATGATAGAACTCAAACTCCTAATCTAATTCTCATGAAGTTACACAAAGAATCAAAGACAAAATCCCAACAGTTCTCCCTCTCAATATGCTCAATACAATCTCAAATCTCTGATTAACAAAACCCTAAAATTGTGTTTCAATATATATCAAAACACAAACTAGATCAGAACAGAAAATAAAGCCCAGGCCCACACCCGACTGGCGGTCGACCGCGCCAAAGCTCGTGGTCAACCAGACAGAATGATAAAATCCAGAAAACCATTACAGGGTTTGGCGGTCGACCGGACCTAACCTCGCGGTCAATGGACCAGAACTCCAGAAACTGTCCTGTACTCGTGCAAGTTTGACGGTCGACCGCGCCAAAGCTCGCGGTCGACCGACAAGCACCCAAATACCTTTCCGCTTCAAATTTCCTGAGCTTTACCAATATTTTCACCATTTACGGATTATGCATTGAATAGATAGATGAGACAGTAATCTGCAAGTTACGCAAAAAAAATTATACAATTTTTACATTTTTAAAAATTTCAATTGCTTTGCTATAGTTTCTCACGGTAAATATGATAGAGGGTTACTCTCATGCAGGGGAATTAATATGCATCATGATTAAATGTCACTATTTCCAATATTAGAAATTTATATTAGGCCTCTTATAAACATAAAGTATCAATTTTATGTTCAAAATGGTTTAAATAATTAAAAATTAAAGAATTTGAATAATTAATAAAGAAGAATATTTTCCAGAGTAGGTTTAGTTTCAAGAAAATTTATGTTCCCCTAAATCTCATAAAATTTATTTTGAAGTCCGAAACTCGATCAAAAGACAAAGCAACCTTAACCGTCGGATCCATTGCCGCTACAGTACCGCCGATACAGTATCGTGAACAATGCGTCACCATGAACAGTTCCTCCGTTACAGTACCGTGGTGAACAGTGCTGCTACTACAGTTTCGTTGCCACCAATGTCTTTGCAAATCTCGAATCTCCACGAATCGTCGAACCCCGCTCTGATACCACTTGTAGGAATTTTTAGATCTCGTAAAAACCCCCAAAAAACCACCAAACGCAGCAAATAAAATCACACAAGATTTAACGTGGAAAACCCTCAACAGGAAAAAACCACGGGATCAAAATCAATCCACTATCACCTCCAAATTATAATCTTTTGCACGGATAAAGACTGCCAAACCCTCTCTCTCTCTACACTTCTTTTTTTCTTTTCATGGTTTTTCCTCCACCAATAGAAGAATATATATAGGGAAACCAAAACCCTATCTCTAGCCTAACTTCCTAATTAGAATAAGATTCAAACCCCCAATCATGATGGAACTCAAACTCCTAATGATGATAGAACTCAAACTCCTAATCTAATTCTCATGAAGTTACACAAAGAATCAAAGACAAAATCCCAACAGTTCTCCCTCTCAATATGCTCAATACAATCTCAAATCTCTGATTAACAAAACCCTAAAATTGTGTTTCAATATATATCAAAACACAAACTAGATCAGAACAGAAAATAAAGCCCAGGCCCACACCCGACTGGCGGTCGACCGCGCCAAAGCTCGTGGTCAACCAGACAGAATGATAAAATCCAGAAAACCATTACAGGGTTTGGCGGTCGACCGGACCTAACCTCGCGGTCAATGGACCAGAACTCCAGAAACTGTCCTGTACTCGTGCAAGTTTGACGGTCGACCGCGCCAAAGCTCGCGGTCGACCGACAAGCACCCAAATACCTTTCCGCTTCAAATTTCCTGAGCTTTACCAATATTTTCACCATTTACGGATTATGCATTGAATAGATAGATGAGACAGTAATCTGCAAGTTACGCAAAAAAAATTATACAATTTTTACATTTTTAAAAATTTCAATTGCTTTGCTATAGTTTCTCACGGTAAATATGATAGAGGGTTACTCTCATGCAGGGGAATTAATATGCATCATGATTAAATGTCACTATTTCCAATATTAGAAATTTATATTAGGCCTCTTATAAACATAAAGTATCAATTTTATGTTCAAAATGGTTTAAATAATTAAAAATTAAAGAATTTGAATAATTAATAAAGAAGAATATTTTCCAGAGTAGGTTTAGTTTCAAGAAAATTTATGTTCCCCTAAATCTCATAAAATTTATTTTGAAGTCCGAAAAATAAAGTTTTACACAAAAAAATAATTCTCAAGAAATTTATCAGTTACAGGAAAAAATAATATTTCTTCCAAATAAAAATTAAGAATATTAGTGTTAGCGAATTACTCTTCAACCCTTGGTTTCCAACTGTTTTATCTTTAGGGGCTGTTTGTTTGGTTTCCTAAAAACCAAGAAAACCAAGAAATGGAAATGGAAAACATGAAAATCTCAAAAAATACTATTTCCTCCATTTCCATCCCTAAAACTCACCCACAACATCCAATAAAATATTATTTTCATCCAACAACTCATCCACATCATCTAATAAAATATTATTTCCATCTAACCACTCATCCACCACATCTAATAAAATATTATTTTCATCTAACAACTCATCCACCACATATAATAAAATATTATTTTCATCCAAACATCACTCAACTCATCTCTTTTTATCATTTCAAATCACTCACATCATCCAATAAAATATTATAACAATTCACCTCATCTCATTAACATTTCATTTCTCCATTTTCATCCCAAAAAGTTGTGAAAACACTTTTCTTAATCTTTCTTCACATCACCCAATAATACAATGACAACTCACCTCATCTCATTTCATTTCTTATTTTTAAGAATGAACCAAACAAAAGAAAACAACAAAACTACAGGAAATAAGTTTCTTATAATTTATTTCCTTATTTTTTTCGCCAACCAAACAACATCAAAACTAATTTTCTTAAAAAATCACTCACATCATCCAATAATAATTTGACAACTAACATTATTTCATCTCCATTTTTTTGATTTCCTTCTTTTTTTAGCCAACCAAACACTCTCAAACCAATTCTTCATTTTAATAGTTTTCCATTTCTTTGATTTCCCTCTTTTTTTAGTAAAACAAACAGCCCCTTAGTCCAACATATTATAATTCAAGGAAAAAAATAACATGAAAATGCGTACACGTGCCTCACACGTGCACCACAGTGGTGATCTTAAAATGGGTTCACCGTCTATTTATCAGCTGCCATCTCCCCCTTCACCCAACTAACCTCCACAATAAATAAAAAAACAATAAAAAAGTTATTTACTAAATAGTCAAAGAGTTTGGTCTCTGGGTCTCATTTCTTTTCCTTACCGTTTTTGCTAATTCTTGGGGGAAAGGGGCTGCTCGATTGCAGGTCAGATGGGCTCTTGACTTCCTGCTGTGTTCTTGTGAAATTTTGGGTAAAGAGCAGGAATTTGTGGGTTTTTGATTGATAATTGATATGGGTTTTTTTTTTTTTGAGTTCTTTTGGTGATTTGGGGGGTATTGGGTTGAGATGTATCAATTTTGTCCTCTACTGTCAATTGTAGTTTCTAACTTTTGGAGAATTCTCACATCATTTAGCTTATGTTTCCATGCACCTATCATGTTGATGTCTTGATTATTTGAATTATAATTCATCTTTAAGTGCTACTTCGAGTTGTATTATGTCAGCAATGAATGAATCCATGGACTATTTCTTATTTGATTCTTTTTTTTTTTGCCCCCATAATTTTTAGTTTTTACTAAACTGTTATTAATTTACCTTGTGTTTATCACTCTCAAGTTTCATCATACATTCTTATAATTGTGTCTTCTTCTTTGTGTTCTTTGATCTTTATTATATGATGGCCTTGTGTTCTTTGATCTTTATTATATGATGGCCTTATTTCATGTCATATTAGCAAATAAAAAGCTTTAATACACTTAGGGGCTGTTTGGTTCGTTTCCATAAAATAATGGAAATGTATTCCAAGGCAAATAACCATTTCTAAAAAATTTTGTGAATCTCAAAGGAATCCATAACTTGTGTTTGATATGGAATGATGAAGTGAAGAATAGGAAAGCATATCTAAAACTCATGTTTGTTTTATTGCCAAATAATTTAGGGAGTTGTGAGAGTAAATGATGAGTTGTCAGATTTCTAGCCCATTTCCGAGCTTAAAAAGAGGATTTGAGCTTTCCATAAAGTAGGCTGCCATGTCAGAGAAATGTATTCTTAAAAAAAAGTTGAAATAAATGGCAGTTTTGAAATCCTATAATGTCAAAAAACCTACTTTTTGTTCCAAAACTGCATGATTCCTAAAAATTTGGCCGAACCAAACAGCCCCTTACCCAAAATAAAGGTTTCCTCTGAATTTTGTCTGCATATTGTGCTTGTGACTTGGGTATGGTAATTGATTGGCGTGGATCAGCTGTTGTACTGTGCTTTTTAAACATTAAGTTGATGAGATTTTCACTTGTAACATAGTCTCTTGCATCTGTAATCAGGTACTTTGATTCTTGTATCTTGCTATTCCTTGAGGTGCATAAGTACTGTAATGCACTGCTGTTGAAAAACTTAAATTATGCTGACACCGAAAGTTTTGCCTGCTTGTCAATGGTGGACTACTTGCTTATCAAATGCAGTTAAAAGATCCCTCTTGAACTTCAATTTCCAGATGTCGAGCTTAGAGGAGCCTCTAGGTCTCGACAATTTTCCAAGCTTAAGTGGGGTATGTTGGATCCAGAGGTTTAGTCCTAACGCTTGGAGCCCCAGAGAATATGAAACTGAAATGGGTAATTGTTTGATTGAAGGTAGACAATGCAGCTCTTCAAATAGTTGCTCGTAAGTTTCACTTTCTTCTTCCAGAATTTTTCCAATTGTAAACTGATAGATTATTTGCCAATTAGGCAGTTGATGTTGAATGTTAGCTCAATATAATTTGTTTATATTTGCATGACCATTGCTGTGTAGATTTACATAAACCAAGATCCTGAAATTTGTCTTCATAACTCTGAAAGGTGCTTTCTTCAATTTCTCAATCTTAGGTTTAGAAGATTCCAAATGTATCTCCTTATGAACACCATCAATTGGATAGTTTTTTCCAGTTAGTTAATTTTCTCAACTGCAAGGTTTACCAAAAGATCAGAACAATTGGTGTGGTTTGAATTTATATTAGCACTATGACTAAAAGAACTAAGCCCTCGTTGAAGTTTCTTCTCTTGATAGAGATAAAGGAATAATTGTTCTTAAACTAAATTCAAGATTCATATTGCATGTGCTTATCCTTCATTACTTTTTGAGAATTAGATGTTTATCTTTTCATCACTCTTTTAGTACCACAGGTTATTTTCTTTCTTAGGCATTATTTTACCATTCATTCTATTGCGGTATTTGAAATGTACTTATCGAGCCTAATTTGCTTCTCTTCTCAGTGAAGAATATACATGGGGAAGGAAAACAAAGGATATGTACTGCTCAGACTCTTTACTTTGGAGGAGATCAAGCCTTTGTAGGAGTCGAATGGTCTTTGATAATGTTTCTGATTCATGGTATTTACAAGGTCATCAAACTCGTCACTACCACTCATCAAGCAATGGCAGGGAGAGTGATCTAACAAATAAGGTGCTTGTGATGATGTAGAAAAAAAATTCCTTAGCCTAAAGTATTTTAATCTTTTCTATCAATGTCTCATCTATAATTCTATTGCTTCTGTCCTGATTTAGTTGACCTATTAATTTTATTCATTTTCTTGATCGAGCGCTTCATAATTATTTTGGAATCTGTTCTTCTGCCAAATAAGACCAAGGGAATTCTCCTCTTTTTACCATCTCCTTAATGCACTGTATGTTATGATTGTATGATAATATCTTATTAACAGCTTTAAAGTTGTCTCTTACTTTTTAAGCACTAATTAAGTTGTTCTAGATTTTCTCTTTAACTTTGTCTAAGTACTTGATTCTGCATGAGATGTTTCAAACTTGCAGTTCTTGAGGGTTATGCCAAAATTTGTAAAGATAGTCGAAGTTGGACCAAGAGATGGATTACAAAATGAAAAGAATACTATACCCACAGCTGTAAAAATTGAACTAATACAGAGGTTGGCCTCTTCCGGATTATCTATTATTGAGGCCACCAGTTTCGTCTCTTCGAAATGGGTACCACAGGTAATATTATCATACAATCTTTTTTCTATTTAAAAAGGGTGCAATTTTTTTTATTTTATTTCGTTGTTCTCTCTTATATAATAATTCAATTAAGTACAATACGATGTTTTAGTGTGATAGCTCATAAAGCAGCAAAGAGTCCTCTTCTCTACTCATGCTTTCAACTATTGAATCATTCACTTATGTGCTTGTTTTCCCCCCCTACTCTTTGCAAAGTTGACATTGTTCTCTGAAGCTTATCCGTCTCCATATATTTGTATTATTGCCTTACTTCATTGTCTACAATCTTTCTGTATACTTATCCCTTGATATATAATTTTCTCCATTAGACTTCTTAGTTTCGAGTGCATTTCCAGCTGTTTGTTTTTGTTCTGATATCTTGATGTGCCAACTACAGTTGGCAGATGGAAAGGATGTGATGGAAGGAATTAAACATATTGAGGGTGTGATGTTCCCTGTGCTAACCCCAAATCTCAGAGTAAGCTAAATTATCTAACTGAACTCAAGAGCTTGTTTATACACTTCAGTACAAAATGGGTATTTATGAGTCATTTTCTCCAGGGATTTGAGGCTGCTATTGCAGCTGGAGCAAAGGAAGTCGCAGTATTTGCATCAGCTTCTGAAGCTTTTTCTAAATCAAACATCAATTGTAGCATTAAAGAAAGCCTTGCCCGTTATCTTGATGTCACTCTTGCTGCAAAGAAATTAGCCATACCTGTAAGAGGGTAAGTTCTGAGTGTTATCTACTATCTCTAGGCATTTCTTGAGTACCTTTTATCCAATTAAATATGATGATAATAGTTCAGAGGTGTCTGATTTGGGTTAAAGTCTTGTCAATATTTTTTTTACTCTCGTTAGTTGTAAGATGTTCTTGTCTTACCTATTCCAAATTGCTAATGACCCGAAGTCATCTATTGATGTTATTGATCTACTTAATGGGAATTTTAACCCATACCTATAAATTGAATTACAATAATGCTCATTTACCTCAACTTAGACATTGTAATCTGGCAATGTGCTTGATATCAAGTGTTCATAGCAAAATTTATTTAAAAGCTTGAGTAACAAGATAACAATGCACATCAGTTCAATTTAACCATCGCCATACTTAAATGGAGCAGATAGGTCTTAACAAAATGGAATGAAAGAATATGATTCCTGTACCTAACACCAAAAGTTTGGGTAAAGGCTTTGTTGTCATCTGAAGTTTTGTCTGTGTATGTCTGAAGTTTATGTCTTAGAATTTTTGTACAGAGACTCGATTTCTGATGCATTGATTGAATTTATTATCTTCTTAAATTGTCCAATATATTCTGCAATGCTACAAAATCTTTTTTGCAAAGTTGTCGGTTCCTTAATCCTTATGCATTTCCTTCTTAGGTTTACATTCTCAAGATTATGAAATACTTGAACAATTTGCTGATTCTATAGGTATGTATCATGTGTTCTGGGGTGTCCAATAGAAGGCGAGGTGCCTCCATCAAAGGTTGCTTATGTGGCAAAGGAACTTTATGACATGGGATGCTCTGAAATCTCGCTTTGTGATACTATAGGAGTTGGTAGTCCAGGTTAGATTCATGCCAAACAAACTTTTATACTATTTCAATTTTTTGCAAATAGGACCAGAATATGCTAAACTATCACAATTTTTTTTAATTAATAGAACCTGATGGCTTATCGAGGATGATGTTATTGCTGCTTAGACATAAATGCCATCACATCTGTCTTACCTCTATTTAGGACAATTTTTTAAAAGAAAACTAACTCTTAAATTAATTATAAAATTCGTCCACTTAACATTTACTTACAATCATATACTTCTTTTAAAAGCACGAGTTTGGGAAAATCTTTCGATAGACAAAAATACCCTTGAAATTCAAATACTAATTCATTAAGTAAGAGTAAGTTGATAAATTGATGAATTCTTATTGGATATACATAGTATGAAGATAAGCATATAGTTTAAATTGAAATTTAAACCTGAATAAAATTATTAAATGTCAAATTCACAAATGTTTACAAGATGAAGGGCGTATATGCATAAACCAAACAATTTAACGAGGCAAAATAATGTCTACTCTAAAGATTGAACCCAGGAACAGTGCAGACCTACAAATGTACATATTGTGGACATGGTATCTGCAAAATCCACCAAACAAATTAAAGAGACAAAATCATTCCCAAAAATAAAAAACAAAAATTAAAACAAACGGCTGTAATCTGAGGACACAATGTGACGATCTCTCACCGACTAAAATTCAAGTAGTTCACGGTAGTGCATAATTAGTTTCAAAGTTTAATTATACTATTATTATTTAAATAGTTATTTTCTTCTTATTAGATTAGATTAGATTATCTTAATTAATTATATTTTATATTTATTCATTTTTATATTAAGAAATAGCAATAATTTTCACAGCACTTTCATATCTATTTTCTTCTTATTAGATTAGATTATATTATTTTAAAACAATTAATTATATTGTACGTTTGATCTTTTTTTTAGATCAAGAAATTATGACAATTTTCGCATCACTTTCATCTCCTTCAACATGTATGTGTCTTTGTTATTTTCTTCTTATTAGATTAGATTAGATTATCCTACTTTAACCGGATTAGATAATTTAAAATTTTTTCTTTACACCCAAACTCTTTCAGAAAAACCAAAAGAGAGTAGTAATACTATAGCTATATATATATTCACAGGACCACAGATTTATTGAAAATGAACGAAGAAAATCACACAAACAAAAACCTTATTAATTACCCACACACACCTACTGTTTTCAAAACCACTCTTCTCCATCTCCATCTATAATATATCCACATACCCAAATTAAGCTGCTAGAGTTTCTCCTCACCAACTATACCATTGATCAACTCTTCTTTTTTCCTTCTACTTAATTTGTATAATATTCATTGCGATGAAGACTCACTTGGGTTCTCTGCCTGCCTTGAACGTCTAATACAAAAATGTACTATACTTTGTAGTTAGTTAATACTAAGATCCTATTATTATAAATAAATTAAATAAAGATTAATAATTCTTAAGAATATACTACGTTCCACTAGCTTCCACTGCAAACTTGTTAGTTATTTATTCCTGGCCCCAAGAGATTTTTAAAATTAATCTTGAGGGTTGTTTACACTAAAAGAGTTATGTTAGAGCGCTCATACAGTCTATTTTATTGTTTAAAATTATCAACACGTTTTGTCTCTGATACATATCAATTATGAGTAATAATATAATTTGATTGATCCAAGTATATCCTAATATATTTCTAGACTCTTATCATATCTTTTACTCTTTATTATGTACTGGCCTGATATCACAATTGATTGAGACGATGAAGACATTACTGTAGAATTGTCTGGGATAAAGATAAAGGTGGAGAAGGATTGATCTCGGTTCAAGTAAATATGAAACATGAAGGAATAAAAGATATATTTTTTTGAATATTTTATAGTAAAGCTTAATTTTTTGATTAAAATTAGGAATTTTAGAAGGATTTTTCACGCAAATTTTTTAATATGCTTATGTGAATGCTTTTGTCATATAAAATTATACTAGAATTATCATTAATCTTTAGTATTTTTCACGCAAATCTATCAATAATTAAGATATCTTGCAGTATTGTGAAAAGTATGTACTCTGTGCTGAGCTTATACTAACCATCTTAATATTAAGTATATTTATTAACACATCAACAATATATAATTGTATTTTTTTCAAACTTAACACTATATTTTATGACTAAAATAAACAAATTGGAGATCGATAATTTGATCCAATAAACAAATATGTTACATGAAGTTTGATATATACAAATTTAAAAAAATTAATGTTGTGTATGCAAGTATATGAAAGTATATTGATCCCAGTTTAACACACAAATCTATTTCATAATTTTTTTTAAAATATTTAAATAAAATTTATGACAAATGTAATAATCCATGTTATAGATTTTAAATCAAAATGAATCTGAAAATGTAATAATCCATGTTATAGATTTTAAATCAAAATGAATCTGACTTATTTTATAGTAAGAAAATAAATAAAAAATAAATAATTTTGATATTTATTAAATCAAAATGAATCTGACTTATTTTATAGTAAGAAAATAAATAAAAAATAAATAATTTTGATATTTAAGCACATGCATTGCACGTGAACAAAAACTAGTTTTTAAAAACATTTGACATTGTTAAGTACGCAAGACTGAAAGTCCTGGTACTTTACAAGGCGGATTTGTTACCGGGTACTGCCACTCCCGGGCATTTATATATACCAGGATTTTAAAAAGCGAACAACCTTTAGAAAGTTGGTATATGTTTATTATAGAATGTTAACTTGGTTGTTTTTTACAATAAAATATTAAGATTGTTTTTTTTAAAAACTCAATTCTCCATTTATAATGCCACCAACAACTAAGTTATTTAGAAAATTAAATTTCCCAAAACCTTTGCACTCTCACTGTCTCTGCATTTTTTTTGGGCATAAGCTGAAAACAACTTTTGCTGACACAATGTACTTTCTTTCTTGCTGCTTTGCATGGCGTAGGAGCTGTCATTCCAATGCTTGAAGCTGTCATGTCGGTCGTTCCAACTGAGAAATTGGCTGTTCATTTCCACGACACCTATGGTCAGTCTCTGGCCAATATTTTGATCTCCCTTCAGGTAAGGAACATGCTTCAAGCTCAATTAAGAATACGATAAATTTTGTAACCTACCATGAACATTTCCACTAAATATCATACATAGGTGTTGCTGGAGAAAGGTATCACGTGCGAAGCATGCGACTTTTTTGGACTTTTTACCCTAAATTTTGATTACTCCCTTATCTACATCCCTTCTTCCCAAATCTTGAGTAGACGTGTTTTAATCTTTTTATCCATGTATGCTGCAAACACCGTTACAAGTTTTTTTCTTTTTTAAAAATTCGTGGTATTTTTTTTGCTAATGAAAACAGCGTAGCATAAGGGGGGTGATGTAGGACGTTTAATCGAAAATTTAATGGATGATTCGGACATTCACGAGCAAAATACAGATTTATACTTCCGCAAAGAAACAACCATATCTTTCAATCAGGAAGGCGGATTCTGACATATTATATGTGTAAATCGCCTATCTCGACGAGTAGGAGCCAACCAGATTGTTAGATTTTTACAATCTCATCAGTTATACCCAGATTTGGCTGAAATCCGAAAATAATCAGCCTTTAGTTTATTTTTAGTAATAAAGTTGGAGTCTGTTTTTGTTTAGGAAATAAATCCGATTTGATCTCAGATTTGACCGGTGGACTTTCCTAATCATAAGGAGTCTTTTTAGGAGTTTTAATATTTTAGGAATTTTTACTATTTTTGGTTAGTTTAGAGTCCTTGTAGGAATTAGAGAGAGTCCTTGTAGGAGTCTTGTTTTTTTTTCTATTTAAGAAGAGTCTTGTAAGCCCTAGAGGCATATCTTTTGATTAATAAAATTTTGTTTTTTCCTCAATATTTCTTCGTGGATTCGAAGCTCTTCGTGGATTCGAAGATCGTTCTTTGTGGATTCAGAGAACACCCTTGGTGGATTCCGAGGTTACAACTTCCGCGCTGCGTCAATTGGTATCAGAGCCTTGTTCCTCCGATCCGATGGCAGGTGATGAAGCCCCTATTTCTCGAACTGAGTTCGACGTGCTGAAGATCGGTGTTAATCAGATGAAGACTGCCGTAGATCGACTTGCGTCGGCAGTGGAGCGTCTGAACACGGTAGGAGTTCAAAATCGCGTTGATGGTCGCCAACGACGTGATCCGACTCCATATGATAAATTCAACAGGGACAATGATCTTAAGCAAGACATTAGAGTTGAGAAGAATAGTAAAGAAGCAATAAAGAAAGAAGAACCATCTCCGGAGCAAAATATCTTTCGCACGAGATGCACCGTGATGCAGAAGATTTGTAATGTTATAATTGATCATCACAGCAGCAAGAATCTTGTCTCTCGGCGTATGGTGGAGAAGTTAGGACTGAAGATAGAGAAACACCCACCTCTCTATATGATCGATTGGATTAGCATGGACAATGTTGTGCAGAACGATGAGAAGTGTCGGGTACGTTTTTCCATTGGCCGAACTTATATTGATGAGGTTTTGTGCGAAGTGGTCGAGATGGATACTTGTCATATGATTTTAGGTAGGCCATGACAATTCAATAATGGAGCTACCCATAGGAGTAGAGATAATGTTTATATCTTCAAGAAAGATGGACGACGAATTGTGCTCAAGCCTCTTACAGAAAAGGAGCCATCTAAGATAAAGACTATTGAGAAGAAGGAACTCTTGGTGACAAACAACTGCTTGGTGGAGGGCTAGAGACAAAGGAGATGAAAGAATTGTGTATGGAGTATGACGCGGGATTCTCTTCTCTGGAAGCAAAGATTGTTAATAATTTCAAGGTGATGATACTTTCAGCACTAGAATATGAGAAGCAACATGGAACATATTTTGAGGAGTTTTTCAAGTCAATTGCAGATCCACATGCTGTCAGACACATACACATGGTGTGTGAAAGATTTATTCGAGAATTTGAGTCAGAAGAGGTCCTAGCTGAAGAGGTAAAACAACAGATGGAGAAAATCAATGCTAGGTACAAGGCAGATGCTGATCGATGCAGGTTAAGAAAGATATTTATCGATGAAGCTACTATTCAAGCAAATATAAGTTCGAGGATGAGCTTCTTTCAACAAGGGGAGACTGATGTAGGACGTTTAATCGAAAATTTAATGGATGATTCGGACATTCACGAGCAAAATACAGATTTATACTTCCGCAAAGAAACAACCATATCTTTCAATCAGGAAGGCGGATTCTGACATATTATATGTGTAAATCGCCTATCTCGACGAGACGGAGCCAACCAGATTGTCAGATTTTTACAATCTCATCAGTTATACCCAGATTTGGCTGAAATCCGAAAATAATCAGCCTTTAGTTTATTTTTAGTAATAAAGTTGGAGTCTGTTTTTGTTTAGGAAATAAATCCGATTTGATCTCAGATTTGACCGGTGGACTTTCCTAATCATAAGGAGTCTTTTTAGGAGTTTTAATATTTTAGGAATTTTTACTATTTTTGGTTAGTTTAGAGTCCTTGTAGGAATTAGAGAGAGTCCTTGTAGGAATTTGAGTCCTTGTAGGAGTCTTGTTTCTTTTTCTATTTAAGAAGAGTCTTGTAAGCCCTAGAGGCATATCTTTTGATTAATAAAATTTTGTTTTTTCCTCAATATTTTTTCGTGGATTCGAAGCTCTTCGTGGATTCGAAGATCGTTCTTTGTGGATTCAGAGAACACCCTTGGTGGATTCCGAGGTTACAACTTCCGCGCTGCGTCAATTTCAACAACAATGAGATGATACCGCCGACACTAGAATATAGGAAGCAACAGGGAATATATTTAGAAGAGTTTTTCATGCCAACTACAGAGCCACATGTTGCCAATTACATACACATGTCATGGGAAAGATTCATACATGAGTTTTATACAGAAGAAGCCCTAGCAGAGGAGACAAAACAACATATGGAGAAAATCAACGCTAAATATAAGGCAGATGCAGATCATTGCAAGAGAAGAAAATTATTTATCAATGAAGCTACTATTCTAACAAATAAAAGCTCGAGGTCGAGCTTCTTTCAACAAGGGGAGACTGATGTAGGACGCTTAATCTGAGTTGGAGTCTATTTAGATTAGGAAATATAGATTAGAAAATATATTCAATTTTAGAGTCAAATTAGATTAGGAAACAAAATTAATTTTGATTCATGATTTGTTTCCTCTATTCATAAGGAGTCTTTTTAGGAGTTTTAATGTTTTAGGAATTCTTTACCATTTTTGGTAAGTTGAGAGTCATTGTAGGAATTAGAGTCCTTGTAGGAGTCTTGTTTCTTTTTCTATTTAAGAAGAGTCTTGTAAGCCCTAGAGGCATAACTTTTGATTAATAAAATTTCGTTTTTCCTCAATATTTCTTCGTGGATTCGAAGATCGTTCTTTGTGGATTCCGAGGTTACAACTTCCGCGTTGCGTGGTTACAACTTCCGCGCTGCGTCAATTGGTATCAGAGCCTTGTTCCTCCGATCCGATNGTTTTATGCGGTCCTCATCTAATCATCTCTCGCCTCTCATGTCAAAAGATGGGGATCACCACTGTGGATGCATCGGTCTCTGGCCTTGGGGGCTGCCCCTACGCCAAGGGCGCTTCCGGAAATGTTGCCACTGAGGACGTCGTCTACATGCTCCAAGGTCTCGGCATAAAGACCAACGTTGATCTTCGCGAGCTTATTGCCGCTGGTGATTTCATCAGTAAGCATTTGGGTCGCCAGTCCGGCTCTAAAGCTGCCATTGCTTTGAGCAGAATTGCTGATTCCTCCAAAATAATTTAATTTGATGATAAGTTGTATGTTGGATGATGAGAATTGAGATGGGTGATTATAAGTAATGTTTACGTGATGTATGATGCATGGAGTAAAGTTTTAATGCGACTTGAGATATCATTGTATACGTATAATATTCAGAATTCTTGTATTGGAGCTATAACAAGTGTAACTTAAAACTTGATATTGTAGTGGGAAAGTTTAGTCCCACATAGGAAATGGAATAGGAGGAATGATGCTTATAAGCCTTTCCCTTCTCTCTTATGCCTAGAAAAAAATAAAGGTTATGCTCTACACCACACGCGCGTGCCGACCGGGTTCGGGTTCGGGTCGGGTGGCGCGCGCGCACGACCTGCGGACACGAATGCAGCTTCGGATTGAGGGGCTCTTAACCTGCTACATTTAACGTGTTAAGCAATTAAAACGAGCTAAGCAATTAAAATGTGTTAATCATTTGGCTGGGAAAATGAAAACGGCTAGCTAAATAAATGAGCGGGATTTATGGACTTAAATAACGAAACGGCTAGCGGGATTTGTGCGATAACGGACATGACTCTCAACCTATATAAAGACCGGTATATGCGAGGGTTAAACACAGTGAAAACACAACAAGCTCTTCTTCTTCTATGCTTTGTTCTTCTTCTTACGTTTACTTGCTGTTACATTTTATTGTTTCCCTGAAAGTCGAGAAGAATTCGCAAAGCCTTCTTGAAGCTCGTGCCGACGAGAAGAATGTCGCCTGACCGAGGGTCGTTGTATCTTCGAGAACTTTTACCGTGTAGCCCTGTACGATAGGGGACAATTAGATTCTTGGGACAGTGCCTTGCACGCCTCGACCATCAGACCGTATTTCTAACTTTCATTTATTTTCGTTTGATTCAATTTCATTTCTGAGTTACAATAGTGATCTGATATCTAACTTTCATTTATTTTCGTTTGATTCAATTTCATTTCTGAGTTACAATAGTGATCTGATATTATCTGATTTAATAATCAACTATTTAAATTTCTGAGTTACAATAGTGATCTGATATTATCTGATTTAATAATCAACTATTTAAAATTCACGTTAATTTTTGTCTAAACAGCTAATATTCCCAACATCCTTTACAATCTACATACCTGTCATACGTAGGAAAACGCTAAATTATATTCAATACAGTTGTTTACGATACCATATAATGCTAGGCATGTAACAAAAAAAAAAAATTTAAGCATACGATCAGATATAATAATACAATCTTCTTTTTATTATAGTTTTATTTAGAATTTACAAAAGGGCTTAATTGCACTTAAATACCCTATAGTTGCTCCTACGTTGTGCGTAGATATCCTCACTTATTTTTAGCAGCACTTATATATCCTAAAGTTTTAATAAATTGCACTTATATACCCTTACTGTTTTTTAGTAGCACGTATATACCCTAAAGTTTTTAAAACTTGCCCTTAAATACCTTAAAGTCTTTAAAATTTGCACTTGAATACCTGCAATTATGCAAATTTGAGGGTATTTATATTTAAGCGCAAGTTTTTAGAACTTTAGAGTATTTAAGTGTAAGTTTTAAGAACCTTTGGTATCGTTTGGCAAAGGGTTAAGTGAGGGGTTAAGGAGACTTAACCCCTTTTTAACCCGCCAAACACAAAAAATCTATACAAGGGTTAAACTGAGTTAACCCTCAATAATTTGTTAAATATAAAAAATATAGAAGGGTTAAGCTAACCCCACTAAAGGGATTAAAATTAGTTAACCCCTCAAAATGAGGGATTTACTAATACTCTTATTTAAAAAGATTAAGAGTTAATCCTTCTAATTATAAAGAAAATAGTCAAAATCATTGTTATTCCCAAACACTAAAACTGATCACAGTGGCTAAAATAAAATTTATTTAACGGGTTAATAATTTAGTCATTCAGATTATCGAATGAGCTAAATATAATAATCATTCTCTCTAACCCCCTTCCTTAACCGTTTCCCAAACGGGGCCTTATGATATTTAAATGTTTTAAAAACTATAGGCTAGTGAGCGTATGCAAGTACAAAGCAGGGGAAACTATAGGGTATTTCAGTGCGGTTAAAACTTTTACAAAGGAGCCCAGATATATTTCAAGGACCCACCAAGCCCAACAAGACCCAATTCCAGAATCTTCCCGAACCTCAAACCCAAACTTCTAAACCAAACGAGGAACGACGATTCCAGGGGCATATAAGTAATATCACAGACCTAATACAGGGACCCCCAAACCCTTGTTAAGCCCTAGAAGCCCCCCCTCCCCTCTCTCCTTCGCTGAGATCAAAACCCGCGTCGATCTAGTTCGCTCTTTCGTCAGTCTCTCTTAATTCAAATGGCGAAGCGTCTGATTCCTGCGCTCAACAGGATTTTGGTGGAGAAGATCGCGCCCCCTTCAAAGACCTCAGCTGGGATCTTGCTTCCCGAGAAAACCGCCAAGGTACCGTCTTTAAATTCCGTGCCTTTTGCCAAATTTTGCTGTTTTCCCCCGATTTTGCTGATGGGTCTTGCTCCAAAATCGAAACTTTGACATGGGTCACTCTTCTTTTTTCTGTTAATTGTTATTTTCGCTTTTTTTTTACTTACTTATGTGCTTATTTGCATTGTTTGTTAATCGAATGGTTGCTAATTGGGGAGTTTGCATGTGTCTAGATGATTATGCAGTTTTTATGTATATGTTGTTGTATACATGATGCAAAACGAAATGTATTAGAAATTCATTTGTTAGAAATACGAAACAAAATTATGCAGCATTGTCAATCTATATAAATGTATTGTATCTACTGCTATTATGTTGAATATGGAGTTAAAAGAACACTTGACAAAGAGACCTTTCATATCTCGGAACCGGGACAGGCTAAGACAATGTAAATCCATGAGATGTTGTTATCATAACTGAAAAGAGTTTAAATAATGGAATGGTCTGTAAAACAATTAATTTTGTAAGTGTGTGGCACATTATATTACACTGTTATAAATAGCGATAAATAGCCCCGCAATAGCGGCGCTAATAGCGTTAGCGGTCCCTTCCCGCGATGCTATCGCCCGTTACGCTATCGCACAATAGCGGTGATATATTACGGAATATGTCTGTTCGCAAAAGCGGCCAATAGTGTGTCATAAAGGTAAATAGTGAACGATTGCATTCGAAATTTGCTTTTTGGTTGCTATTTAAAAGCGATTTGAGGCTTATTTTTTTAAAATTAAACTCAACCCTTGATTATTGCATTCCACCGTCTCCTGTGATTTTCAGCATACTCCCACCATCTCTCATAGTCTCTGCCTCCTACCTTGATACTTCCTCTCACCTCCTTCATCGTAAGCTCCTCTTAGGGCAGTCCTGTCACCGCTAAGCTCTTCTTCTCGAAGACGATGACTTTTTGACTCATCCAGTCATCTTCGTAATCTTCGGTATTACGTGACAGTTACATGTTTATTTCATGTTTAGGATCTCTTTAAATCATCCAATATGTACTTTTAGATTTCTTAGATTTTTCTTTAATTTTTTTTTAGTATTTATACATATCTATCGCTATTTGACTTTGCGCTTTTTACCGCTATTTTACCGCAATAGTCCGAATTAGCCTTAACGATGCCTCACCGCTACGCGACGCTATCCGCTATCGATAACCTTGTTATATTAATTGATCCGAGTCAAGGTCACATAGTTTCTCAGAACCAGGGCACACTAAGACATTGTAAATCTATGAGAAGTTGTTATCATAACTGAACGAGTTTAAATAATGAAATCGTTTGAAAAAAACAATTACTTATATTAATTGATGCGAGTCAAGTTCACATACATGTAGGGCATGGATAGATGAATCTGCAATTGGGCAAACTAGTTTCTGTTAGAGAAGTGTCATATATACATTACATTATAGATAAACTTAGGCTCGATGACTCTTGAACCTTGATACTATGATTATCCTTGTATATCCACCTTTTGTTGAGTTAAAAAAAAGGAAAAGTAGATTTTCTTGTGACCTTGAAAACGCAAGGTCACTTGTTGGAGATCAGGAGAATTTTTTTCTTGCAGGTGCTCAAACAAATATGTTCTTAAGGAGACACTTGAAATATTTGGTGTTCTTCTAGAATTTACTAGTATCTTTTATGGAAGTCTTCTGTGCTTGTTCATGATGTGGTCTTCAAAGAATGACTTTGGCCAACTCTACTTGCATATTAGTTAGCGTTTTATTTTAGTATGCTTGCAGCCAACTTGAATCAGTCGTCACTTTCTCTTATGAAATAATGCTAGAATGTTTTTCAGAAGCGAACCTTTTTTGGGGCCTTTTTACTTGTGTGCACATCACCTCTTGGCTACAAACTTATGTGTGTGAGAATTTTAGTATTCAAACAAACCAATTCGTAATGTAACCAATTATTTGACTTTCGAGTTTAGTGTTATTCTATGCTACCATGGGAAATGGAGGTCTCCATAGTGTTTTGTTTGTTACAGTTCTCTGCATCATTTCGTAACATAACCAATTTTTCTTGGTCATAGAAGTATTTTTTATAGCTGCTTCTTGAGCTGTGGTGATTTGTAATATTGATGCTCCCTTGGCTACTTCACGTTTTTTCATGGTGTCAATGGCTATTGACTAGTCCATTGTAGTATATGATCTAAGTGATTGGGGGAGTTAATATGTTTTGGTGGTTGATAGAAACTAGAAAGTTACTCCATGTTTTCAATTTGAACCTTAAAACAACTGTATGGATGAACGAGTGGGTGACCTGGGGTCATGTAGTTTATAGGTTCTCTTTTTCATAGGTTTTCTTTTCTACACACATTTGGCTTCCTTTTTCTCACCGTATTGCCTTTTTAAGTTGAATGATTCCTGTGAAGGTGTTTCTTCAGTGTAAAAGAAAAATTTACTGCATAATGGACATACGAAAGATTCTTTTTGTCAATCAATATGATATAATGACAAAAATATTCAACCTTATCTTGAATTGTTTAAGGACAGAGTTCAGAGTATTAAAGTTACTGACACAAATCAAAGAAAGGGGGTATTGATAATGGCCAATCTGAGATTTAAGTCTAAGGTAGTTTAAGTTAAGTAACCAAACTTTATAATTACACGGTTTTGGATAGGGTTGTTGATTTATCATCATAGTAACTAATCGGGCTAGTAATAATGGGTTATACTGTTGAATCTTGATAGTCGTTTTCTTTTTTCATGTATGAGCGAATCTGGAGGATAAATTGTAATGGAAAAAAAATCGTGTACAATTATTTCTGTACGAGCTTGAGTTGCGAATGCAAGCGCATTTTCTCTCGATATCTGTTGATCGAATACGATTCTGTTGTGACATGCCCTTTTGCTAGGCTGATGCATCATTGTGACATGTCCTGAATATTTAAGTAGCATCAGCATGAGTAAGGGGTATTTAGGATATTATTTGGTTTTATAATTAGCTGTAATTTTAGCTGTGTTGACTATGGTTTTCAGTTTTAGAACTTTATCTGTTAATTTGATGTTCAGATTTTAAACATCACATAATTATGGCAAGGGTGACACTAGGAGCACACCCCCAACCACATCCCAAACCACACCCCCTCTCTTATATGCTACAGTATACTGGGCCCCACATGAGATTTTAAAATTTTAAAATCTTATGTGAGGCCTAGTGTACTGTAGCATATGAGAGAGGGGGTGTTGTTTGGGATGTGGTTGGGGGTGTGCCCCTATCATTTTCCTTATGGCAATGCATCTTTTGGTTTGGTTGCCTTTTAGCATTTAGGGATGCTGTACTATAATCTGTATATGTCACTTCTCTCTATTCTTGTCATGTTTGTATTTGTGCTTCTTTGTCATATTACAGCTTATTTTATTGACTTGCGAAGATTGCTTACCAGTTTCGTTGTTTTATCTAATTATAAGATTTATTCATGTGATCCTTTTCTTCCTCTTAGCTGAACTCTGGCAAAGTTATAGCTGTTGGTCCCGGTGCACGCGGTAAAGATGGGAATCTCATCCCTGTTTGTGTGAAGGAAGGAGATGTTGTTCTTCTACCTGAGTACGGCGGAACTGAAGTGAAACTGGGTGATAAGGAGTATGTTTCTTCCCCTTTCTTATGCAAGTAGATTATTTTATTTGGAAGATAATTTATTCTAACAGTAGATGCAATATTCACGCACTAATTTAATCCTATTAATAATTTTGGGCCAGTATTTTTATTGAAGTATTAGTTGATTATTTGCAAAAATCATGGTCATAATTCGTTTGTAACCTTGTTCGCTATAGAGCGACTAATATTGTTGGGTCATAAGTGGTTTTATTTCTTAGACTGTGTATCATTTTTGCAGAGGATTGATGTCATCACCTTCCTATATTTGAAAGAATGAAAGAAAAAAAACAAAGAAATAAGAAAACCAAAACCGAAAAAAGAAGCTTGGTTATTTCTGTTGTAGTTTTTCAACTGTGTTCTATTTTTACTCTATAAATAAGTGGAAATATAAATCTTCGGAGCTTTGCTCAATGCTTCTAGACTTGCATGTTTTTATCCTTGCAGGTACCATTTGTTCAGAGATGAAGATATCCTTGGCACGCTTCATGACTGATGCAGAATGCAAAGCCAATCAGTAGACTGTAAGAGACCATAAATGTGTACTTTCAATATTTAGGCAGCTGTAGTATGCTATTAAACTACTAAAAAAATGTCATTTTCTGATAATTTTGCTGCAAAGACTTATGTGACTGCTGATTGAATTTGCAATGATTGAACTAAAAAGTCTATTGTCGAAAGAACCATTGACTTTCTACAATATTTTCTTTGTTTGATACTTGCTTCCATTGTAGTTTATAAGTCTATAGTATATTCTTGATGTCGTGCTTTCTTGGGATGTCAAGGTCTTTTTATTGACATTTGAACTACACTGGTTATTTGAAGTATTTTCCAGAAGAAATGCCATATTTTTTTTAACTTTTCTTTTCCGGCTCTACGCTTGTTTGTTTAGGGTATAATTGCAATGTAGCTGTCAATTGCATGTGACAATTATTGTTGCAATCGCTGCTATATAGTTAAAGTTGTTTTGTTTCAGTTTAATTTTGATATTTGTTTTGTGATTTTGTAATTACAATGCAGAGAAGATATTCCAAAAATGCCCGCCTTCTCTAAAAGGCCACTAGCTTTATATTTTTAACAAATAAACCCCTAAGTTTTACTTATATTTTCTAAGAAGCTCCCAGCCTTCTTTTTTTGACAATGAAGGCCTTACATTTTACCCTTTTCCTACGAAGCCCTCAAGGTTTTACCCTTCTCTTCTAAGAAGCTCTCAAGTCTTCTTGTTAACTTAGCGATTTCATTTTCAAAAAAAAAAAAGAAAGAAAGAAAGAAAGCTTGAGAGATCCTTCAAAGAGAGGGGTAAAACTTAGGGGTGTGTTTATCAGAAATAGAAAGTTGGGGTCTTCTTAGAGAAGATGAGAAAAATTTAGAGGTTTTGTTTTCAAAATAGAAAGTTAAGGTCTTTCTTATGGAAGAAGGGTACAACTTGGGGGATTTTTAGGCTATATTCTCTAACAATGCAGCTGTCAAGTGCGTGCGTGTGTATGTATTATTTGGTTCGTTGTTTGACTTTTAATTCATAATTCATAGTTTATACTTGTAAATCATAGTCTATGCATGTAAATGTTATTTTAGCTGCGAGTTGAAAATTTTGTGACGGAGCAGTACGGGTCATCAGTTTCATTAAGGGGTGTGTTCATCAGTTGTTTTGTGCTTTGACCTAATTGTACATGTGAAGAACATTTACATGTATGTGACTGCTGCAAGATATAGAGTTTTTTTTTTCCACGTATTATTATCATGTATATATGTTACTTTTGGTTCTCTCTTAATATAGCTATGTTAGCGGCAGGGGCTTTTTAGCTGGCGTCTCGAGGGCAACCCAAATTTATGAGTATAAAAATTATCTTCATTCCAGTTGGCAACAAATTTATGAGTATAAAAATTATCTTCATTCCGGTTGGCAACAAAGTAATGAGCATAAAAATTATAACAGTCAATTCTCATTATATAACTTTGAAATCTTGGAGCAGTGACATACAATGGCACAAAATTTAAAAGGTTGAAAGCTGAAATCAATTTTACCAAACGATTAAAGTTATTAGCTAAGATAGGAAAGCGGTTATATATATATATATAATATATATATTATAATATTATATATTATATATATATATTACTATATATATTATATACTTAGCAAATACTTCTGTCAATTATGTGACGCCACTAAGTTTCTTATCCATGAAGGAGTTGCTTGATTGGCTACATTGTGGATGATCTCCGTTCCGTTCAACTTGATCTACATATTCTAAACCCCATCACCACAAATTTGGTGTGAACTCGTTTTTTGAACCAATTCCGTCGAGCCATGTAAAAAGTTCTATTCACTCGAAACGTTAATTGATACGGGGAATTAAAGGCGTCAACTTCGACGGGTCACCAAATTCGGTGATGTTGGGGTTGTTAGAATATCTAGATCAAGTTGAACGGAACGGATCATCCACAATGAGCTCAATCAGCAATCGATCAATGGATAAGAACTCTAGTGGACGTCACTTAATTGACAAGAGTTGGCGTCTTATATATATATATATATATATATATATATATTCCTTAAATCATGAGTATTTGTAAAATCACCATCCAAATCTTAGTATTTAGAAAACTACTTTTGAAATTATCAACCTTGAAACCCCCACCCAATAACAGTCAACAAATCATTAAACATTATAGTTGCAAATTAGCCTACTGAAGCTGATGATTGATTGATCATGGGTATATTTTTCAAAATCGATGATTTCTAGATAGTTTTGCAAATACTAAGGTGTGAAGGGTAATTTTTAAAAATGCTCATGCTTTAAGGGGTAATATGCGCACAGACAGTCATATGGACACGCACACACAAATAACCCCCTTTGAAAATGGTTGCTAAATGACCAACGTGGACCAAAATTGGAATAATCCTTTTGAGGGAAAAGGTGATTTTGGGTAATGAAGAAGGATCAATTATTCTTCCTTTGAAGAATCTTTCTGTAAAAAGGCATCTTTTATCTATTTGAAATTGGATCTTTTCTAATTAGTTGGTGATTGGAGTGAGTTCAATTTTACTTCACTTCTTAATGCATGTTTCAATTTGAAAAAAAAAGTGTGATTATACCCTGTAGATTTCTACTATTGTCTAGAAAACTGTCAGTATCAAAGTCAACATTTTGAATATCATTATTGGTAACAATACTGGAATGCTTATATGACATATTCACATCACTTGAAATTGGATCAATAGTAAGGTTTGAGATAGTTAGAACGTCCATGGCTCTCCAAACACATAAGGGTGAAGAAATCCATGGTGTCTTCAAATCCTGCTGTGCTAGCTCAGCCCATTTCAAAGTCACACTATTAGTTTAGCTTAGTTTCATTAGTTTATCTTCCTTTGGTTTTCTATCTCAAGCATGTTTCCTATCTCGCCCATTTCAATGTCACACTCGCATAAAAAAATATTCAAAGTCAGATACAACAGATACAAATACAAACTTCGTCATTTCGAAGAAGTAGGTATGCAAAATATAATAAATAATAAAATGAGGTAGCATGCCAAAAGCATTTTAAAACGCATGTCATACGACAACAAATTGTTTATTAAAGAACATTTGAATGAATATGCAAAAAGGAAAAAAAAAATCCATAAAAAATGCCCTTCTCCCAAACAGTAACTTTGGGGGTGTGTGAGGACTAAATTGCCCTTCTCCCAAACCAAAACAGGTCAAGTCTCCCAAACAGTAACTTTGGGGGTGTGTGAGGACTAAATTGCCCTTCTCCCAAACCAAAACAGGTCAAGTCCATTCCAGAAACACCGACTAAATTGCCCTTCTCCCAAACCAAAACAGGTCAAGTCCATTCCAGAAACACCCTCAACATCAAAAGTGCAATTTTCGGCAATCCAACTCCCAAAATTATTGTTTGGGAGTGCAGGGGCGGATCCACCCTTGTTCAAGGTGGTTCACTTGAACCACCTAAGATTTTCAAGAAACCTTATATATTATATATATCAGTAACAATACAAAACATATCTATAGCCTAGTGGTCGAAGTTGGTTAAGAACTTATGCAAGAGATTTGGAGATCGAATCTCCTAGCCTTCAAAACTTTAATTTTTAACTTAACTATTCTATTTTATGCTTCTTTTCTTTTTTTCTTCCCCTATATTTCTTTTTTTCTTCTTTTTCTTTCTTTTTATCCCTTTGTTCAGTCTACTCCTTTAAGGCTTTCTATAAATTTTTTTTATATATATAAGCCAAATCATTGCTTAAAAAAAGAAATTTTTCCCCTTTTAATAACTCTTTCTTTATTATTTTTTCTCTATTATTTGAAAAAAAATTAGTGTGTATTTTGAACCACAACTGAAAACGTCGTAGATCCGCCACTGTGGGAGTGGATATAGCAAACATGATAAAAAAGTTGTATATTTAAACCTTATAATTGCTTGTGTTTACCAAATTGTTGCAAGTTGTTCGGACTGACTTGTATTTGTAATTTTTTTTTTGTTTTTTTAAGATAATCTCCTCAAAGTCATGTAAATAAAGCTAGACTACTATCAATAACAATATCAATCTATATTTAAAATTTAGATTTCAAAATTGAAATCATTGGATATGAGCTATACAACAACTATCCAAAATCTTTTTTTTTTGAAAAAGGGTAAATTAAACCAAACCCCCAACAACTTTCAGTGTTTTATAGTAGTACACCAATAAGTTTCAAAATCACAGTAAAAACCCAACAACTTTCAGCGTTTTGTAAAAATCCCATTATACCCCAAATTAGGAGTTGTAGAAGACCCCCAATAAGTTTCTGCTTTTTACAGATAAACGGCATAAATTAGAACCATAACAAGATAAAAAAAGAAAATTTGAAGGAAAAGTTCAGCAAAAGGGGGAAAAACATTAGGGTTTCGAGACCCCAACTTGGACGCAAGCAAGAGAAGAACAAATGACAAAATATGAGAAATTCCCGTTTCTAGGGTGATATAAAAAGGTTATAAAGGGAGGTTTTAAATAATTAAAGGGGTATTTTTCTGGTCTTTTTAAGTCTCGTAGTTGCACGTGCCAATGGTGTTAACTTTGATGGTTTTCTGCAAAAATTATTGGTGGTTTAATGCAATTGTAAAAGTAATTGCGGGTTTGCTACAAAGTGACGAAAATTCTTGAAGGTTTAGTATGAGTTTGAAAGTTATTGGGGGTTTAGTGCAAAACACTAAAAAGTTATTGGACGTTTAGGGGGTGTTTGTTTGCATGCAAGTGAAAGATGAAAGTGAGAAAGTTACTTTCATTTAACAATTAAGGTGTTTGTTTTCATGTAAGTGGTTATGAAAGTGAGATGTAAGAAAGTTGCCACATAAGATTTAATGTAACTTTGACTTCCCCTAAAAAAGTGGTGAAGTCACATGAAAGTGACAAAAAGGTAAGTAATTTAATTAAATAATTTTAATTATATTTTCTAATTAATCTTATTTTGCCACGTCATCTTCACATTGCACTTTCGATAATAATTTAATTTTTCAAACAAACACTGTATTTCACTTGCGTGCTGACATGGATGTAAAAGTTATTTGTAAAAAAAAGTAACTTACATATTTTAAATTCACTTTCAGATTGCCAAACACCCCCTTAGTGTAATTTACCTAGAAAAACACATTTTACTCGAGTATCGTATACCATCAAGATTAGAATTTTCGTAAAGTTACTTAATTTTGATTAGAAACTGTCAAAATCTTTAAAAATTCCTGTAGGCTGTTCATGTGTACTCCATCATATCGTACGCTACGGATTTAAATTCAAGAATCAAAAGTTTGGATTGAGATCCTCTAATAAGGCATAGTGACTACTAATATCTCCTAATGTATCTTCACCTTTCACTCCTTGTATTTTGTGCTTATGCACAAAATGAAAGGTGGAGATGCATTAGGAGATATTAGAGCAGCTTCAACCGGGCTGCATTTCTCCAACCGGACTCTAATTTTTGGAGTCCGGCTGCAAAATCGGAAGATGGGCTGCATATTTGGAGTTTTATCCTCCAAATATGCAGCCCCTCCATTTCACTATTCCCCCTCATAAAATTTCCACTTTATCATTCTAACTAACTAATTATTTTTAGATATTTAATTTAAAATCAATATAAGTTTATTTCTACTAATTATTTTTAAATAAAAGTTTTACAGTTGGAAATGTTTTGTCGATACCTTCAAAATGAGACTAATATTGAATAATATTAATTGAAATATAAAATTTCAATAACCAAGTAATTAAAAATGAAAAAGTCATTATTTCATTATTAAAAAAAGTTACATCGCTTCATTTCCATGTCTTTCCCACAAATGTTCAATCAATGCATTTCGAAGTGCAAAATGAGCTTCTTTGTTTTTCAACCTCTTATGTCGAGCAAGGAACCGTTGGAATCGTTCAGTTTCCGTTATCTCCATATTTTCAGCATTCGGAATTGATTGTGGAGTTAAAATGACAATATCTTCTTGCTCGTCGCATTCATCTTCGACAATCATATTGTGTATTATAATACAAGCAGTCATGATATCATGCAAAGTTCGTTTATCCCAAAAACGGGCTGGCCCCTTGATGATAGCAAATCGTGATTGGAGAACACCGAATGCCCGCTCAACATCTTTTCGACATGCTTCTTGCATCATTGTAAAATATTGTTTCTTTTTATCATCGGAATTAGAAATAGTTTTAACAAGTGTTGGCCATTTCGGATATATGCCATCGGCCAAATAATAGCCGACATCATTTTTCCTTGAATTGTGTAATGAGCAGGAGGAGCAATACCTTGTGATAGATTGTCGAACAAATTAGACGACTGCAATACATTAATATCGTTATTGGATCCTGGTAAGCCAAAGTATGCATACCATATCCATAGATCATATGATGCTACTGCCTCAAGAATAATGGTTGGGCCTCCATGACGGCCTGAGTATTGTCCTGACCATGCTGTTGGACAATTTTTCCATTGTCAATGCATACAATCTAGACTTCCTAACATTCCTGGAAAACCTCTTTCTTCGCCCTTTTGCAATAACCTTGCAACATCGTCGACATTGGGGGTCCTCAGATATTCATCTCCATATACTTCTACAACTGCTCTGCAAAATCACTTTAAACATACAATTGCAGTTGACTCACCGATCCTAACATATTCATCAGTACTATCTGATGATGTTCCATACGCCAACATGCGAAATGCCGATGTAACTTTTTGTAAAGTTGATAGCCCAAGTTTGCCGACACCATCCATCTTCTGTACGAAGAAGTTGTCATGCTCTCGTACCGCCTCGACTATACGAAGGAATAAACTCCTATGCATCCGGAACCTTCTACGGAATAGGTTTGCACCATATGTAGGGTTATCAGAAAAATAGTCATGGTAAAGTCGAGAATTACCTTCTTCTCTCCCGCGATTGATCACCAAATGACCAGGAACTGAGCCAGTACGCTTTGGCCGCTCTGCCTCTTGAGAGAGATAAGTCATTATTTTATTATTAGAGGCATGTACGCGAGCTAAGAGTTCATCTTCCTTCTCCCATTGTGTCATATCTTCCTCTCAATCTTTAATGTACTGAGAAAATATTTCGTCGTCAGAAGAAGAAGAAGAAGAAGAAGAAGGTAGATGTGACGGTCCGGCTCCATAGTTCATTGATGAAGAAGTTATTTATAGAAATAATCATATAAGTTGTGAGTTATTTAGAGATGGATGTAATGTCATTATATAATATGACTCCCCACATTGGATTCTTTTCAGCATTGGCTTCTCAACCCTCACATTAGATTCCTTTCGTGTTGGAGACTCCCCACATTGGATTCTTTTCAGCATTGGCTTCTCACCCCCCACATTGGATTCCTTTCGTGTTTGAGACTCCCCACATTGGATTCTTTTCAGCATTGGCTTCTCACCCTCCATATTGGATTCCTTTCGTGTTGTGTTGGATACTCCTCACATTGGATTCTTTTCAGCATTGGTTTCTCACCCTCACATTGGATTCCTTTTGTGTTGGAGACTCCCCACATTGATTCTCCTAGTGTTGGAGACTCCCCACATTGGATTCTTTTCAGCATTGGCTTCTCACCCCCCACATTGGATTCCTTTCGTGTTGTGTTGGAGACTCCTCACATTGGATTCTTTTCAGCATTGGCTTCTCACCCTCACATTGGATTCCTTTTGTGTTGAAGACTCCCCACATTGGATTCTCCTAGTGTTGGAGACTCCCCGCATTGGATTCCTTTCGTGTTGGAGACTCCCCACATTGGATTCTCCTGGTGTTGGAGACTCCCCACATCTGATCCCTCTATAATATTTGCACAATTTTTATATCTCCACCACAACTCTTCTTATTCTATATTCATATCTCTTTACATTCCTCCATCATAATAGTATCATCCTAAACAACGTTATCTCCTTAGATTATGACATCTAGTCGCGAAAAATCTTTTTTACAAGAAGAAGACCAAATTTTATGCGCCACGTGGCTCAAAATTTCTCAAGACCCAGTCATGGGTTCTAATCAAAAGAAGGACAAGCTGTGGGAACGAATTTCTGCTTTATTTCATGAAAGGATTTCCAATATTTGTAATGCTCAAAGGACTCCGAAGTCTCTCTCATGCCGAATGCAATTAATTATGAAGGCCATCAGTAAATTTCGAGGATGCATTCGACAAGTCGAGCGCTTAAATCCAAGCGGTGCTTCTGAGCTTGACATTGTAAGTATTTTGAATAACATAAATCTTGATTATCATCTATTATCATGTTATTAATAAATGTTTCTTCCTCTCTTGTGGTAGATTAAACGTGCTAGGGTAATATTTGCAGAAGATCCAGAAGAGAGAAAGGGGTTTCTATTTGATCATGTTTGGTCAATTTTAAAAGATGCAGAGAAATGGGCAAATATAAGTGTCAGATCGCCCGCAACTTCCAAAACTTCAAAGTCCCGCTCATCTCAGGGATCAGATACAAGTTCTCCTGCTGTCGACTTAAATGACGATAATGAGGGATATACTCATAATGACGAAGATATGATAACAAGTCGACCGACAGGAAGGAAGAAAGAGAAGATAAGGAGGCGACATGCAACTGAAAAGAACCTCGACTAGAAACTCTCAATAAAAGCAATCAAGAAATTGTCGATATTTTTAAAAAAAAGTCATGGACAACGAGAAAATGATAGAATGACAATGCACCAGATTATGATGTTAAGGGCCAAAAACGATAAGAAAAAAAATTAGATATTCAAAGGGAACGATAGGAAAGTAAGATTATGTTGATTAATCTTGATACTATTACTGATCCTTCGGAACGCGAGTATTTTCAAATTAAAAAATAAGAGATTTTAAATAGAAACACAACTGGAGGTTCTTCATCTGATATTCCTAATCCTGAATATAGTTATGCAGGAAGTCAATACGGAATACCTGACTACAGAAGCGGTGGATATGGAGGAAATGGCATGCCCGATTTTTAGTTTATTTCATGTACTTTATTTTTCTATGTAATGCCGCTGAATGTAATATATAAAATTTCATCATTCGGGGTAGTTATGAATGTTGTTCCAAATATTATGCTATATTTTCTGGTTTTTAAAATTTAAAGGCTCTTATCTATGTCTTATTATCAATTTATTAAAGCTAATTAATTTTATTTAAATAGTGAGTAAATTATATATTATAATTTTAGTAATAATTTATAATATATTTTATATTTTAAATTAATTCATATAATTTTTTTAACATTTTATATTTTTTATATTTTCAAATCCATTTAAAGTATTATAAAAGCAATCAAGTGAAAATATATAAAATAGAGCTTCATATAGAGGGGGGTGGTTGGAGTGCCCCCCCCCTCTAAAAAAGCATATTCCCACAAATATGCTTTGGGGAGGCTGCATTTTGCAGCCTCCCCATTAGAGTTGCTCTTAGGAGGCACTATGTCTTAGTAGAGGATCCCAATCCCAAAAGTTAACACTTCAACAATGATACCCACATTTTTTTAACAGTAGTCTAGCTCAGACTCAACCTTTTGACCACCCTTTTATAGTGTAGGGGAAATTTTGAATGTGACTAGCAAAGCCCTTCAATTAAGCAGTCAATTTTTGAAACATAGTAACTAACCATTAATTTGCTTGATTTTATGAGAAACGCATAACACACGCGGTTGTGCACTATAAGACACATCAGCTTGAGATCCCTTCAATACTCTCATCAAGGTGACTCTTATTTCATCAGTTAATTGTAAATTAAATCCTCAAAACTTTAGAATTGCCTATTATCCTCATTTAAAATACAATTATGTAACCTAATCAAATTTATCCTCAAACCTAGATAAAGAATAATGTTGTCTTCGGTCGATGCTAATAGAATTTAGAAATGTATACTCAGCTACATCCCCATCTTACAGAGTATGCATCTAATATTCACCCTTATGGTTTTATCTACCTCTACCAATAATCTCCATGCTTTCAAACTATAGCGGCATGTAACAGACGCGAAGCCAGTATGCACCCCCTTTTAATTCGGATTGTCACGGCAAAATTCACACTGATACAAAGAGATATAGTAACAGTATTCTACTACAAGCACTTACGTGCGTAAATCCACACATAAAACAAAGTAGAAGTTGGTCTACTCGCATTTAAGTCACAATTTTACTTCGTTGATACAGAGAATACACTAGAACACCCAACAAGGTAGCCTTACAGAGGCAATACTCGAAAACATGTGCTTCCTTTAACTAAAGGTGTTGCATATTTTTGTGCGAGGATCTACCAAGAGTTTCCCTCAGCACCAATAAATTTTCGCGCAGCATCTATGCTGATTTTTTCGTATACCTGATGTATGAAAAAAGCACATTTCATATTAAAGTTGGGAGGATGTATGTAATAATGAAAGATGTGGCAGAGAGCAGAACATACAATTTGCTTATGAACTGTTTGAACTGCCTTGCAAAATTCCTCTGCCTTTGTAGGACCCACCTGAGAGATTAGAGGCATTTTTAGTCAATGATCATGAATTTTGATTTCCTGTAACTTACTGGGTCAGTTACTAGATACCATATCAGTATATACATGACAGCCGATAAACTAACAAGGAGAAGGTAAAGATCTAATTTCTTAGGTTTCCCCAAAATAAAACAAGTAAATTTTAATTGCCATCAAATTAATACTCCTATATGACTAGTTCATAGAGTTTTGATGACATGTATACAGCGTGTTGAAGACAACATTAACTTTTGGATTTTACTTGTGCAGTGAATTGTGCTTAAGTATTTCCCAAGCCTTAGGGTCCTTGGAAAATGGGATTTGGAGATAAATACGGGAAAAAGTAATGATCCTGCCCTTGCTTTCAACTCCTATGGAAACTAGAAAAGTGTATATAGTTTATGACATACAGAAAGTTTTAACTAAGGAAGGTTAAAGTGTGTGGTGAGATGGTACCGATTTTTTCTCATGACTTTCCTCCTCTAAAGGAGCAATTAAAAAAAAAAAAAAACTTATCCCATGTGGCATGTGAGTTTCCTTGACTTTCCTTCCTCTAAATGTTGGCTTTCAATTTCTTCCCCAACTTTGTCCAAGTTTCCTCCCAATTCCATAGCCAAAAGCCCTCACCCACCCAAAAAAAAAAAAAACACCCACCCACCCACAACAAAAAGAAAAAGGTAAACATTGATATAGATCGATAAATTTCCATCCCTGCATTTACTCATCAAATAGGGTAAGTGATTTCGTCTTATACACTGCCGGAGCAGATATGCAACTAAAGATACTTAAAACAAGTTCTGAGTGATATCGTCTATTCATCCTGATCTTGAAACAACATATAATGAAACTTAAAAGGTCAGATATTTGTTTCACGATGAACACCTTCTCTTAATGTGTTAGCTTAAGTTAATACCCTCTTTATAGTCTATGAAGCACGGACACGGACACAGCGACACGGACACGACACGGACACGGCAAAACCCAAAAAAATAGGACATGACGACACGGCTAGATTTTTTTAATATTATTATTATATATAGATCAATATTGAATTAAATTCCTATTATATTTTCATATTTTTTGTTATGTAAAGTGAGGATTATAAATAAGAAACTAATGGAAAGTGTGTGTGTTGTAGGTGTGAATTAAGATGTCGGGATGACAATGATCTCTTGGAGAATTAAAGACAATAATGTTAAAGAAGATAAGAAAGAAAAGATGAACATATAGAAAAATAGATCAATTTTTATGTTGTATTATTATGTAACATTGGCTTGTATAATCAATGACAAGTATAAGTTATGTAACTCACAGCAGCAAACAGATATTATCACCCTAATTAACTCACAGCAGCAAAACAGTAAAAAAAAATTACAACAGTAAAAGAATTATGTAACTCACAGCAGCAAACAGAAATTATCAACCTAATTAACTCAAAGCAGCAAAACAGTAAAAAAATCACAACAGTAAAATAATCACTAACCTAGATAGCAGTCAACAGTAAACGAGAATACCACCCAATTAGCACCTAACAGTGAACGGAAGTGGCTATCTCTAGTAACACTCAACAATAAAACAGTAAACTAAAATTAACAATTTTAAAATATTAAATTATCGTGGTGCGGGGCAGCGAGACTTTGAAATTTGTAGGGGTGTGTGATTCTTGAGAGAGAGAGAGGGAGAACAGTGATTTGTTTTGTGTAGTTGAAAGTTCGCGGGGGGTCTTTTTGTGAAGTTGAAAGTTCACGGGGGTTTTGTGTGGTGAGAGAGAGAAAGAGATAAAAGAGGGAGAGAAAGAGATAAGAGAGAGAGAGAGAGAGAGAAAGAGAGAACCAGAGAGGGAAAGGGATAAGAGAGAAAGAGAGATCGATCGGAGATAGAGAGAGAGAGCGACTGAGAGAGAGAGAGATCGGAGAGACTGACCTTGGATGATCGACGACGACGAAGCTGACGGGGATGATCGACGATGACGAAGCTGACGGGGATGATCGACGACGACGAGGATGAGAGAGAGAGCTGGCGGCTGTTCTTCGGGTAAGTTTGGGTTTGAGAGCTGATGAGTGACGGCTAGGGTTAGGGTTTCAAGTTTGAGTTTGGGTTTCGGGTTTTGGTTTCAGATCTTATTTTTGGGGTTCATTCTCAGCCGTGTCGGGAGAGAAATCGTGTGTCCGGCCCGTGTCTACGGCGAGTCGAAGCGTTGACCCGTGTCGGCGCCGTTGACCGCGTGTTCGACGCGTGTCGAACGCGTGTTGAACGCGTGTCCGCGTCCGACGCGCGTCGGAGACCGACTCGCCGGCGGTTTTGAAGAGTCGGTGCTTCATAGTTTATAGTATCATCTATAGCCTTTTCTGATGAATTTGGCAGCTGGCTTCCACATTATTTGGATATATGTTCATTTTGATAAGAAACAAAAACTAAGTAGGACAAGG
The DNA here is from genome assembly GCF_001876935.1 of Asparagus officinalis. Taxonomy (NCBI): domain Eukaryota; kingdom Viridiplantae; phylum Streptophyta; class Magnoliopsida; order Asparagales; family Asparagaceae; genus Asparagus; species Asparagus officinalis. Next base: position 77,691,223 of record NC_033795.1, on the reverse strand, counting down.
GATGAATGCATATGATCAATATCCTACAATTTTAGATGAAACATGAACCTTCCTGTTACTGTTAAAGACTCATGACATATTACCATTAGGCATAGAAGGGGGAAAAAATCATCTCATCAGGATGGTAGTGCAAGTGAAGGCAAGAAGAGTAGTATTCAGTGATATATACCACAGGATTACCGCTTACCTTTTCCTCAGCTGCTGACCGTAGTTTTTGCCAAAAGGGATCTGTTAAATGCAAAATCAACAGACAACAATTAGTAATTCTTGAGTACAACAAGCTGTCCAAGAGCAGACAAGAATCAATCCAACATTAACTTAAGCTTGACGACTATAAATTGGCTACTTTTTTGCGAGGCAAAAGATAAGGAATTCATATGACCATGAATTGACTACTTATTCGTCTCCTATTGATAGCCTTCTTCTTTTAGTTTCTATTCAAGATAAGATTTCATACATATAAAATGTAACTGCAAGTCTGCAACCAACAATATTGAAAATTATTGAAAAACCTACTATAGTGAATCACTGAAGCTCAAGTGCAGTGCTTCCTCAATAAGATTGGCAGCAAACTCATCAAAAGGATATAGGCACCTATATTAATCATGTTCTTTTATTAGTCCTAGTTTCAGCCTACAGGCTATGTCACACTTTGTGGTAAGAGCATCGACTATTGTTATAGGGGATTGAACTTGGAAAAAGCGATTAAAATAGTTAGTTTACATGAGAACATTTTATTTTTCTTTGCAACCAAGAAAGATGGAACACAAGTTCACAGCATGCCAACAGCTGTTTATTAAGAAGGATACAAACACAAATTTGAAGTACAATTTCATTCTCCAAGGCTCAAACTTTGATATTGATGTTCAAGCAGATACACAGAATCACATATAAATATTAATTTAACAATTGAAGTTGAAAAATTATTATCAAGGAAATCAGAAACTCAACAAAAGATAAAAATCCATAGCTTTCATAGTGCATCTAAGACACTTATCAAGTGGATCTATCTACCCTTTAAATGAGGGAGTTCCAAAAAAACTTTTTTCTTCTATCCTATATATATTCTACTCAACCTAAACCCAAGATCCGATCCTATGGCTGACCAATATTTAACTGAACCGTTGTACAAATAGTCTCCTTTTCCAACTTTTCAAGGAGCGAAGACGGACGAGTGATGATTTTGCTCCTCGAAGGAAGTTCAAGTAGCAAATTTTTGCTTATTGGCTAGCTAGGGGAATACTGGTATAGAGAAGATGCATTTGAACTATTTTCTTGTTTGCTTTTAGAGGCCAAAGTGTGAAAGAAAGTTAACAGGAGAGGTTTTTTTTCCTTTTTGATTTTTTCCCTTTTGGTTTCCTATAGATAATAGTTTGAAGAAAGGGGTTTTGGTGTGATTAGTCTTTGGAGTTAGCTTTTGTGTTGGAGGGCTAAGTTTATACATGTGTATTGTCCTTTGGGACGTTTCTTGCGGGTTAGGAGCAGAAGTTCATAATTAAAAGAAACCAATATTTCTCCAATAGCATGTTTCCATTAACGAGAGTTTAGAATTGAAAGAAAAAACATTTGCCTTTCATAATACAGAAATATGATATATATTATGTGAATATGATATATATTATGTGAAATTTGCACATGTTTATAGATATTATATTACTCAAGAAATATGGAAATATGATGTGTTATGTAAATATTGCATAACAATAATACAGAAATATGATATATTATATGTGAAAATTTCATAAGATTATAATTCATAATATAGTATGATATATGTTATGTAAAAATTCTTTAAAATCAGATGATTATACGAGCCCTTTTTATGCATATTATTTTGTTCTCAAGCACTTTTCCTTCTCTTTTCTTTTGTGCTTACAGAAAAGAGAGATTCTATTTTGTGAAATGTGTACGAAGGACGTTGGTGCTCGAAATTATGCAATTTACCGACCCTCCTAACCATTCTCCTTCTCTCTTGCGTATAATAAATAGAAGGATTAAAAACGAAGTGGATCTCGAAAGAAGCGTCATTTAGATATTAGTTACCTAAAACTTCAATAATTTCATATTGGTCCATCAATTTTTTGTATTTTTTTAAAAATAAACCAAGTATTCACTAGGCCAAACCCAAGATTGAACCCCTATTAAGAGAAAAAAAATATTTTAATTAAAAAATAAACTTAAGAAGCTTCATGAATAAGCAAATTGGCATATAAAAGCTCAAGAATTCAAAATTTTGTTAATTTTGTTAAAGAAGTCTTCAGCATAGGTAAATTTGTAGAAATGCCAAGAAGCCTTACATACTTTGCATATTTTGCAAAAAAAAGGTCTATGAAGTTAGAAATTTCACAAAAATATTAAAAAATTTCATAAATTGAATATTTTGCATAAACTCCACATAACTCACTAAGATCCCAAAAACATCCATAAATTGCAAATTTTGCAGAAAAAAATCTGGAAGTTATAACTTTTATAGAAAATCTAAAAGACTTCTATTATTACCCCTAAAAGTGCTAAGTATTAATCACCACTGAGAAGTTGACACATGTCTTACACTTTGCCTAACCAAACTAAGTCACAACTAAGAAAATATCTGACTCGGCACGGTCGGCTTGATTGGCCGACATCTCGCGTAACCAAGTCAAAAGACGGTACTACTCGATCAACCTCTCAATTGAATGTCAGTGATGCGATTCGGCCCATTGTGCAGGCAACATCTCACGTAATCGAGTCAAAAGGTGATACCTCTCGACCTTGGACCTGAGGAGTCAAAGGACGGCTGTTAACCCCAATGACCATGATGAATATGAGACTCGTGTCTGTGTCACTTGTAGATAGTCACTTTCTATTGAGGAGGATGGTGTTGCTCGATGTGAAATTTGATTATCTAGGACTTAAACATTATTGAGTACTCTTGTTGTTTATAAAATTAACAATCATGTTCCTGGAGCAGTCTAAAATTTGAGGATTGGTTGCAATGGATTCTTTATTTGGGAGATCCATGTGATAAATGTATCTTATTTCCTGTACGATTTTTTTTGATTTTGCAGGTAGGGTCATGCTGGCATGCACGGTAAGGTTTAGGGCCTTAGGCAAATGTATATCCTCTGATATATTCCTAAATAGCTCAGGACTGGAAGTATCTTGTGTTACGTTCAGATAGTATTTTAATGCTTATTACTATAAATTAGAAGATACATGAGAATTCACATAGTTAAAGAATTTCCTCATATTGCCCACCCTCTAAGTTCGTACTTCATATCATCTATCTTATATTACTAGAGTAGTCTTAACTTTTACTATATTTCTTATGTTCATGAGTCACAGTAAGCATTTGGTCGGTATCTAGACATGCATGGTTTCTAAAAAATATATATCAACCTGAAATATTTGAGAGCCTATTGTCTATCTTGCCTTCTTTGATGTGTTCATGCAGACCTACAAGAACCTTTCACATCTGAAGCTGATGAGCTAAAAGTTATATTATAGTTTTTCAGGAATAACTTATGATTTTTTTCTTGTTTAAACTGAGAAGTTTTGTAGAAGAGGCTTGTGTACAATCTTGATGACGAGCTCATTAATCAACAAGGGAAGGGAAAGGCCAAGCAACAAAAGAAGACATCTGAGAAGATTGTTGATGAGTCCTTTGCAAGAAGAGATTCAGATCATGGACATATCCTCTCAGATTCTATTCAATAGGGCAATGGCAAAGCTTAGTTTATATGCCTTGTGGACGAGTCTTAATTGCAGAAGCGCATGAGTTCCTGTCTGAACTTTATACAGATGGTAGGGTGAAGAAGCTGCTTGCGCAAGGTGTATCTCAAAATCGATATTATAAAAAAAAAACTCCTGAGCAGGTATGTGCCACATTTATTGCTAAAAATCTTTCATCCAAGCTAATATAACTGATTTATCATAATAACGCCTCTTGTCGAAATACATCAATAGAGCCAAACTTGTCAAAAGGATCAAAGTGTTGATTGGTGACCAGCTGCTTCTTTTAGTAATGAACATATTTAAGCCAGAGGTAACTTGGTTTCTCTTACATTGCTTAGACTTGATGAAGATTGATTTCCATTAGCCCTTAACTTTTTTGCTCACATTAACCATCATCTCGGCATATAAAACAGAACGTTTTCATAATGAAAACAAGGATTGCTAATAAAGAAATCCTCAGCGATATTGTCCTTATTTGATAATTTCTTACTTTCTGCCAGTATTCTACTTCTGAGAATTTTATGGGTCATAATTGAGTTGGTTTTAGTATTTTTAGTTCATCGATCCTTGGATATCTATCAATATGGTTCTTCCAAAATTTTATTCATTACCTTCTGTAACATTACAATCTCTAAATACCTTACATTCAACTCATTTAATTGAAAATAAATGTAATTAAGATAGATAACTGTTTACAAATGCATTCAGATGATTGTCTTAAAAAAATGCAGCCAGATGCTTGCATAATCCATCATATACACTGAAATATTCCAAAGAATCTATGTTCCATAATTGTCTATAGTATCAGATGTCGCATTTACTGTTTTCTTTCAATTTACCTCTTAATGTTTGTGTCTTTTTACTAATGTTTTCCCTTATTATGTTTACTATTTTCTTCTAACAATTATGTGATGAAGGGTTATTTTTCATTAGCCATCATAAATATCCATAATCAAGGTATAGAAGCATACCATACAGGTACCACATCATCAACCGATATTTCATTGAATCCAAGTCCTAGAATGCCATCAAATTTGGCCATCAAGAAATTGAGGCTTGGTTCCTTAGTCGCTTCAATGAAAACTTGAGAAGAAATACTTGGGAGTGATGAACTCAATGCTATATGTTCTTTGAAGATACATATCCACTTAATAAATTTTCTTCAGAATATCCCTTAACTTTGGAGTTTTGTAGACAACTTTTAATATAATTCTTTGTAGATGATCCAATGATTTATTATCTACTTTAGTTAAAAATGTAGATTGTAGCCATGAAATTTTTTTCAAGTAAAAAATATGGTATAAATAAAAAAATTAGTTGATATTTGATAATAATTCTTATCAATGCATTCAAAAATGAAAAGTCAAGCATTAGGTTAAGGAATAGTAGGGACAATTTAGTTGCTTAATACTGAATACACTTAAGTATTCAAGAATGAAAAAAGAAGTGTCTTTTTCCCTACTATTTTTGAGCATGATGCTGATAAAATATTAACTTTAAAATAATATGTTAGCTATATTGTTTAAAATAATATTAAAAATATGTTAGCTATATTGTTTGCATTCAATAAATTTATACCAAATCTTTGCCTAAATAAAATTATAATTTAAAATAATATTAAAAAAATTTAGCTATATTGTTTGCATTCAATAAATTTACACCAAATCTTTGCCTAAATAAAATTATAATTCAAAATAATATTAAAATTTTTAGCACGTGCATTGCACGTGCAATTCAACTAGTAGAGTAAAAAAATGCAGCATCACTTTGATTATTGACAAGTTGCTATTCAAATATTATTCATATTTTTTTCTGTTTGATTTGATAATTGCCTTCAAAGGTAGAGATATTTTGTATAATGGCTGCAAGCTATGATGGAACTATTGATAAGGTGTTGTATATTACTCATTGTAATATTGTGTGCAAAGACTTTATCTCATCAAGGTTTATGGAAGGGTCTTCAAAGACTTTTCTTATTTAACTACAACAGGAAGAAGGGCGTTTCACATGCTAGCCAAAAGATTCCAAAAAGAAATAACGTAGCTATGCATATAATATCAACTTAACCCTGTAAGTAGAGGAATTGGCAAGTGCAATTTTCTGTGGTCTTTGTTCTTCTTTTCTTGGTTGATATGTCAAAGATATACAGAGGGGCAATATGTTATGCAACTACCATTCTTCTTGTATTCCCTCTTTTAATTTACCTCTGTATGTAACTAGCAAATATCTTCTATGTGTGCTAGTGGATATTTGTGATATTGAACGACCGTGTAACACTATGTTCAGCTTTCAACTTAGATTGGTTTTATTTTGACTCCGCCCATTACTCTGGTCAGACAGTAGCACCACAGCTTATTCAACTTTCTTATACCTCAAAGTGCAGTTAAATTGATCAAAATATTCTTTTCTCTTATACCAGAATCTGAGAGACAAAATCAGCAGTCATCATGGACGAGTCCAGGACTGTTCAGCTGGGGGGCGAAATAGAGGTTCTAATATAACTCAGTTCAACTATTCCAACAAGCTAAGAAAACTCAGTTCAACTATCCTAACAGCCTGTTCCGAAACCACTTGTTGGGAATTGGGATTAGACCAATCAACTGAGTGCACAAAACTTGAAATGGGAACACTGAAAAAAAAACACAATATGTCAAGATTTACGTGGTTAGACTCTGCTGCATATGTCCATAGGGGAGGAGAGGAGAGATTCACTGTCACAACATCAAAGTACAGAGAACGGAATAAAGCTTACAAGAATCATCACAACCTAATCCACACTATTCTCTCACTAAAGAACAAGAGAGAAGGAAAAAAAACATTACTCTCTCTTTCATCTTTTCTCTCCTTCTTTACTTTTTCTGTAGAATGAATGGAGCATACCCTCCCTGTACTCACCAGATGATCACCAGCATCACACAAAAGCACAAAAAATATTGAAAACACAAGACACAATGACACATGGGGATCTCTCAATCTCACAAAGGAGTATGGCTTCACTTATCAAATTGTGAGAGCAAAAGCAAAAATATGAAGATCTCTCAATTGATGTGTCTCGTATAAATTATTAATTTCAATATGTTTATATATAGCCAGGTCCCTGTATCTGATATTTTACAAATTTAATATGTCTCGTATCCACGCTCATAGTGTCTGCACCCGCACCCATACCCATGCAACCTAGGATTTAAGTCATCGCAACAAGCATCCTAACCCTGGCTCATCCCTGGCAGTCTTTGCACAAGAAACACCAAGTCAAACATCTTACGTAAACTTAGAAACCATGGTGTTTTACTTGTTTCCATAGTGTTTTTGCCAAAAACAAAACACCATGCGTTTGAAAACCATGGTGTTTTTGAGCTAAATCATCCTCAAACCAAAAACACAATACTTATTTCAAAACACCTAAAAGGCGTTTTAACTTTGGTGTTTTGGTTTTGAGTTTGAGAAGGTGTTAATATAACATCTAACATAATATATTAAATATAATTAACATAGAGTTATTATCAACATGCTTATTATACTATACTATACTATATTATAGTTACTCTAATATATTAGTAATATTTATTAAATAATATAAAAATATATTAAATAAAATATCTTATATAAAAATATAATAAAATATTAAATACTAGTATTTAATATGTTAACAATGTATTATATAATAATAAATAATAATAAAATATAAATAAATTAATAAAAAATAATAAAAAAGTTATTGATAATAAATAATAATATAATAATATACTACACAATAGTATAATCGCTATAATATTATTAACTTTTTAAAGTACTATTAATAAACTCTAACATATTAAAAACTATAATATATTATATAATATTAAAATATTTATAATATATTAATTTATTAATAACATACTAGTAATAACATAATATTAACATTATTAATAATATTATATTATATGAATAATAGTATAATATTATATTATATTAATAATAGTATAATATTATATTAATAATAAAATAACATTATTATAAAAATATTAATATAATATATAACAATAACAAATTGATATACCAAAATAATTAAATATATAATTATTTGAAAATAATATGTAATAATTATAATATAATATAACTCATTAAGTACGTATAATATTATAATACATTATACAATTTTGATATTGCATTGTATTTAATACTTCTAATACTATAATAATGTAAACTAAATATTATAACATTTTATTTACAATATATTTTATTATAATTAATATATAATATATTAATAATATGTTTAATACTAATATTGTAATGGGTCAAACTCGTGTTGATCAAAGGTGGTTTGAAAACGTTTTAAGGGAAAAACACAACACCATGGTGTTTTTTACAAAAACACAACAAAGAAAACACAATGGTATCCAAACGAACAGGATGTCTAGGTGACTTGGCAAAAAGGCAGATCAGTCAATGACTTCCTGAATCACTAATCCTCAACTATATAAAAAAGCCCTAGCGGCTGGAGTTTTCGTGTAAAAATTCTCTGGACAATTTTGCCCCTCATAATTTCCAACAATCACGCACACTACCAACTAGCACATATAGAATTACTAGCTAATCTCATTTTTTGCCAACAATTCACAGCAACTCTCCGCCTTAAACAACGGCACCAATCAAGGTTTCAGGGGTCCATAAACTCACTGCAATGTGCTCTCTCCCTTTAATCTCACAGGTCTTTTTCAAACAAATTCAATTATCCAAACCCCAACCCACCTATTAATTCTCACAATTAATCCCTCAACCTACCTTTTTTAATTGTTGGGGTAGCCTCAAAATGTGGTAGTAAGAGCATCTCCAAGGGGCCGGAAAAATCTGGCCCCTTAGCTAAATTTGGGGGTTTTTAAGGGAGATGAGCTCCAAGGGGCCGGAAATTCCCCCCTTCACCCCCATGTCCCTTAACATCCTCCCCAAATTAAGAGGAAGGTTAAAGTCCATTAACCTTCCCCTTATAATTTTATAATAATATATTTTGTTTTAGAGTTAATTTATAGTTAATTAAATTTAGTTAGTGTATAATTAATTTAAAATAATATAATTATTTGTTAATATAATTTAGTTAATGTATAGTTAATTATTATCTAAATTAATTATTTGTTAAATTTTAATATGATTAATTAATTTAATGATTATATAAGGTTATTTCTTAATCTAAATTAATTAATTAGTTATTGTTAGTTATTAATATTGAATTATTTATTCATTTATAAATAAACCACATATTTAATTAAATCCTAATCTATAAAATTAAAAAACTAAACATAATTAATTAAAGGGTAGGGGACTTTTAAGGGGGAACCATTGGAGGAGAACCAACCCCTCCCTTAAAGTTCCCCCTAAATTAAGGGATATCCAAGGGATCCCTTGGAGATGCTCTAACATTTAGTTTTTAGTTTGCCTTGTGTATACTGCATCAAACATAGTGAGAAGTGGCATAATTGTGTATTCATCCACTTGAATTTATGCAGTAGCTCAATTGAGCCCTACGAACAGAAATGTGTGCAAAGGAAATGTATGTTTGATGTGGAGAAAGCACATGCATCGCACGTGCCTCTTTGGTACTAGTATTAGAAACTTGGGTATCCGTATATCTGAAGGCTGAAGCGAGTATGTCAAAAAAATCTCGCCAAAGTGCATATTTCCCAAGATAAACATCTTTCTAATCCCTAAAGAATACTCTGGGAACAGTTTAAATATTACTTCAAGGAAACTAACATAATACAAGAAACCCATAGGTGCTGTTTCACGATGGGTTAAGGACAAGCCAAACCCATAAAAGAACGATTACGAACTTAACTAGGCATTTTCAAACATTTGGATAAGATTTTCGGAGTACATAGCTTGCATTTCTTCAATCATCGAAATAACTCTCAAGTATCTAGCTTAATTCTCAAGTACATATAGGTAGCAAATTACTCATTTACTAATGTAAATGTTTTTACGTTTTCTCAAGACTATCCACAATTATACGATATATGTCTTAGTTATACAAAAGATAAATTAAACATAACCTTCAATATCATTTACATGCAAGCATTTAGTGGCCACTCATAGGGGAAGGGTTGTTGAGATTTTACCGACATAGCTCTTTTTTACATGGTCTTCATTCATTCCTTTATGTGAAAAACCCAGTTACCACTTAAAATACCTACATGTAAATCCCCATCTAACCCCGCTAAGTTCAACATGTTAGCTCGGATTAGCTAAATCCATTTATCTTTAAGATTTTTTTGGCAGAAGAAACCCGGGCAGATCTTCTAAAACATGGTTTAACCTGTTGTCAAACAGAGTCATAAAATAGTAAAACAAGGTGAAATTAAATTGGATCAAAGTCCCAAGGAATTTACACTATAAATAGAAGCAAGAAGATCCAAATCTTTCAGATGGTTATATGCAGAATAAAAAACGATTAATGTATGCACATCAAATATATAGAGGTACCATCATAATCAATTTCTTTTGGTTCACTCTTCTTATCCATCTCACTCCAGGCATCCTGCCATTCTGTTACCTGTTAGGAGTACAGCTACATGTCAAAATCTTTTCATTAACAAACAGAGTAGTAGGAATATAGAACAATGGAGAGAAGTTTGTCAATGAAAGACCTCCTCGTCTGTTGCACGTGAACTGGATCCTTTTTCTGAATCAGCTGCCTGGCATCAGGCAACAGCGTTTGAGATTGATATGATAATTAGAAAGGTAAACAAACAATATTGAAAGAAACCATGATAAAAACAAGAAGAAGGGGAAAGAAATATTAAAGAAAAATGAAGTTTGAACTCGCAAAGCTATTTACTTTCTCTAAAACACCAAATTAGCAGTATAAAGGATAAGAAATAAATTATTTGTAACTGAAACATTCTGCGCGATGAATAAATAAAGATACATTTTTAGCATACAAAATTACACCTTCAACTAGCTACATCTTAGCAGCTTAATATAGTTATTCACAAGTATCTAATAAGACAGGAAAATATGAAAGTTCAAGAACTTCCGGTGCAAATTTTATACAGGTACACTTATATCAAAATCAACACGGTAGAGCTTAATAGGGACTATTTAGAATAGACCGAAAGAATGTTTAAAAGCTTCTTCTCTGACAATTAGATGCTAACAAAAACGGACAGCAAATAATATGTTATACATTGGAATAAGGTCCATAACTTGGAAGTATCCAAATGGTTTTTCTTTAAACGTGCATGCCAAAGAATAAGGTCCATAACTTGGAAGTTGCTCTTTGAATGTGCATGTCAAAGAATGAAAGTGATTGCGTGTATATAACTGAAGCACCCTTTATGATCATGCTACTCAATGCCTTAGGATTCTTGAGTTGGTTGTAGTGTGGCCCAGGGTGTGTTGACGAGCAAGGAGGTGTTTGTGAAGTAACATGCACGAGAGAAATGCTTTGATATGGCCAAACATATCCAGCTCTTAACATGGAAAGAGACACATAAGATGGAACTGACAGACATGAGCTTTTCTACTGGAGTTCCTATGCAAATTTGCATGCCGTATCTGTTTCTTATACGGAATAACCATTCATATGAAAAAGAAAAATCTCAGAACCACATGCTTAGTGGAGACACTTTCTTGGAAAATTGATTCATAGTCTTTTCAAATAATGTTACACCATTCTCCTTTCTGTTGACGTATCTGATTCTCATACTACATAACCGCATTGCGAAATGAAATTTGTATTACCTACATATTAAACGGAACTTTATTATGTTATGGAAAAACCATGCAAAGGGGTTGTGAGAGAGTCAACTCATTCTACTATAAAATAAGGATGCAATTTTCAGATGCATTTTTCAGATTTTGTCATACAAAAAGTTATGAAATAAAGGAATCACATACAAAAAGCTAAAATTGCGAAACTGCCGCAACAAGGGAAACCTTTTGCTACTTTATTATGTCATAAATTGTTAGTATGCGAATTCTAAACTCTTTCCACATCTTTACTATTCATATGTGAAGAACATCATCACTTTTGTGTGTCTTTCTGCAGCCTTTTTAATTCTGAGGTTAAATTAGTTTAATGTTTTAAAAGTACTTTGATGCTGAATAGAGTAAAATTTTAAAGTAGTTTTGAGGAGGATCTTTTTATCAAGATCATATGTTTCCAGTGAAAATATAGATTAAAAGCGTATGTAAGTGAAATGATCAAGTCTATTTGAAAATCTACTCCAGAAACTAAGATCAAATTAGAATAAATATAAGATTCAATAGATAAATAAGCATAAAGTAAGCAGAAGAAAAGCCCCAAAACTGTTAAAAATTAAACTTTAGCACAAAATATCAACTACCCATTTCGTGAAATAGCGAAAAATTGAGATGGGTATTTATATTATGCTCATTAATGATATTTACATGTTTACATCGTCATTTTCGGGAAAAAAAATTGAGAAAGAGGGATTACGCAGTAATTTCTTGATCTGACGACGGGGAATTGTTCGAGAACGCGTCGAAATTCGTGCTTTTCCATTGACGAAGGCGGGTGAGTTCACTTTTGTGAGGAGAAGTAGAAAGATGGGTGTTTTTTTTTTCTTTTTTTCCTTACAAATTTTTTCTACCTGACGATTTTTTCAGCGGCCTCCTGCTCTCAACGGAGGATACGGCGGAGTTTGTTGCATTTTTTGCATTTAGATCCTCTTCTTTTATGTGTTTGCAAACTTTTCCCTAAAATATTGGATTCAACATTAATAATTGGAATAAAAATGATTCACTAGTAAATTTTAGTTACCTTTCACTAAAAGTAAAGATAAGGGTAAAATAAAAAAAATCCGTAGATAATTAGATCTTATCATTACTCATTACATGATTAATTATTTTGAGTTAGGGCATGTTTGACAAACATAAAGCAAATGAAAGTAGAAAGTAAAGAAAAAGTATATTTTAAAGCAAATGAAAGTAGAAAGTAAAGAAAAAGTATCTTTTAAAAAAAATATTTTTTTTTTTACTTTTTATTTTCGAAAATCTTGTTTGGATAATAGAAAATAGAAATGTAGAAAGTTGATATGATGCTGACAAATATTTTTTTTTTTAAAAAGTTTATGTTATGATGTAAAATTCACTTTGATATTAATATGGGCTTTTTATTTCTAGGCCCAAATGATTACCCATCTTTACCTACAAACCCATTTACTATTTGATGTATCCATAAACCCAAAGATCTTTGGGTATTTATCTTTAAGCCCAACTTTGGAAATACAGTAAATGTAGACATATGTATTTATACAAAAGCATAGTAAAATTCCCATAATATCCTTTCAACAACCCCCAAATGTAACCCGTTCCTCTCTCTTCCTCATTTCCCTCATTTCATCTCTCAGCCCTAATCGAAAAACCTCCGTCCCCCTTCTCGTCGTCGTAATCTCGTTGTCGCCTACGCCGACGCCGTCTCTCTCTCTCCATTAAACCGTCGTTGTAAGCTCGCCGTCGCAGTCCCCGTGGCCCTTCGCCGTCGATAAGACCACGCCGTGAGCTCGCTGTCCCCTTGATCTCGACCTCGCCGCCGCCTTGATCTCGACCTCGCCGTCGCCTTATCTCGACCTCGCCGTCGCAGTGACCACGCCGTTAGCTCGTCATAGTCTTGATCTCGGCCCTATATATAATTCAAGTATCCGAGACCCAGAACTCTTCAGGATGGCCTTCAAGCGGATGAAACTTATGGATCCCATCGATGAAAGCAAATCAAAGGTCTCATCTTTTTCCTCTCTCTCAAATTTTGTTGCTTTTCTCTCAATTCCTCGTTTTCTCTGCAGCATCTAGGGTTTCCCTCAATTTAAGGGGATCACTTTCTGTGTATTTGGTTGGGGATAAGCTCGTTGTTGAATTATTGAGCAGTAGGGTTTGGTTTATTTTTGACCCAATAGAACACAATAAGAAAAATCAATTTTTTGATTATTCAGTGTCGAAAAAATTCAATCTTTTCTGATCCACGTCATGCAAATATAACAAGTATATCGAGAATTGTTAAACTCATTGAGGATAGGCATTGGACTGTTTTTTGCTGTTAATTGCAAGTTAGTGACTTTGAGCTCCATTTGAATGTTTTCAGGCCCAGCATGCAGCTGTTGCAGAAGAACTTGGGAGGGAAATACGCGTGTTTAAAAGCCCATCGGTTTCCATATCACCGGAGTCTTCTGCTTCCAGTAATGGTATCCACCTCTTTTATTGATAATATACTGTAGTTGTATTTTTCTTGTGAAGTTTGCATATTCTGATTTTTGAAACTTCGGCCAACCAATTTCAATAGATCAAAAGGATTGTGCGAGACATAGAGCTCGTATCCGGCCAACCAATTTCAATAGATCAAAAGGATTGTGCGAGACATAGAGCTCGTATCGTAGCTCTATTTCTATCTGAAGGTATATTTTCCATAAGTGTAATATGTGTAATGTATGTGGTTATACTTTTACATTTCGTCTACTATTCTTTTAATCCGTGTATCGGTTGATTTCAGGATATAAGCAATCACCACAAGCTCACTTCCCTAGATTGGTGTGCTGTTGAACGGGAAAACATAAGAATTTGATCCTTCGAAGATTGGTGTGCTGTTGAACGGGAAAACTGAATTAGTTGTGACTGAATATGTGCATATGAAATTGTTCTGTGATATGTGTATGTGACTGTGAATATGTGCATATGACTGTGACTGTGAATATGTGAATATGCGCAAAAACTGAATTAGTTGTGACTGTGAATATGTGCATCTGAAATTGTTCTGTGATATGTGTATGTGACTGTGAATATGTGCATATGACTGTGACTGTGAATATGTGAATATGCGCAAAAACTGAATTAGTTGTGACTGTGAATATGTGCATATGACTGTGAATATGTGTATGTTTTGTATCATTTCTCAGCTTTTGACTGTGAATGTATCTCAAATTGTGACTGTGAATGTGAATGTGAATGTGAATGTATCTCAAATTAGCTGTGACTGTGAATGTATATAAGTGTAGAGGAAGTTTTCTAACGTATCTATGATTGTGATTGTAAGTGTAGCGTGTTATCTGTAAATGTAGCGGGTTATCTGTAAGTGTAGCGTGTTACACTGCAAGTGTAACGGGTTATTTGTAAGTGTAGCGGGTTATCCTGTAAGTGTAGCGTGTTACAGTGCAAATATAGCGGGTTATCCTGTAAGTGTAGCGGGTTAGACTTTAAGTGTAGCGGGTTAGACTGTAAGTGTAGCGTGTTATGTTGTAAGTGTAGCGTGTTAGACCGTAAGTGTAGCGGGTTATGCTGTAAGTGTAGCGGGTTAGACTGTAAGTGTAGCGGGTTAGACTGTAAGTGTAGCGTGTTATGCTGTAAGTATAGCGGGTTAGACCGTAAGTGTAGCGGGTTATGCTGTAAGTGTAGCGGGTTAGACCGTAAGTGTAGCGGGTTATCCAGTAAGTGTAGCGGGTTATCCTGTAAGTGTGGCGGGTTAGACTGTAAGTGTAGCGGGTTATCTTGTAAGTGTAGTGGATTATCTTGTAAGTGTAGCGTGTTATGCTGTAAGTGTAGCGGGTTAGAGTAGTGTAGCGGGTTGTATTGTAAGTGTCACGGGTTAGGCTGTAAGTGTATCGGGTTATCCTGTAAGTGTGCGGGTTATGCTGTAAGTATAGCGGGTTAGACTGTAAGTGTAGCGGGTTAGTCTGTAAGTGTAGCGGGTTATCATGTAAGTGTAGCGTGTTATGCTGTAAGTGTAGCGGGTTATCCTGTAAGTATAGCGGGTTATCCTGTAAGTGTAGCGTATTATGCTGTAAGTGTAGCGGGTTATATTGTAAGTGTAGCGTGTTATGTTGTAAGTGTAGCGGGTTATCCTGTAAGTATAGCGTATTATGTTGTAAGTGTAGCGGGTTATATTGTAAGTGTAGCGGGTTATCCTGTAAGTGTAGCGGGTTAGAATGTAAGTATAGCGGGTTAGACTGTAAGTGTAGCGTGTTATGTTGTAAGTGTAGCAGATTATATTGTAAGTGTCGCGGGTTAGGCTGTAAGTGTATCGGGTTATCCTGTAAGTGTGCGGGTTATGCTGTAAGTATAGCGGGTTAGACTGTAAGTGTAGCGGGTTAGTCTGTAAGTGTAGCGGGTTATCCTGTAAGTGTAGCGTGTTATGCTGTAAGTGTAGCGGGTTATCCTGTAAGTGTAGCGGGTTATCCGGTAAGTGTAGCGTATTATGTTGTAAGTGTAGCGGGTTATATTGTAAGTGTAGCGGGTTATCCTGTAAGTGTAGCGTGTTATGTTTATGTTGTAAGTGTAGCGGGTTATATTGTAAGTGTAGCGGGTTATCCTGTAAGTGTAGCGTGTTATGTTATAAGTGTAGCGGGTTATCCTGTAAGTATAGCGTATTATGTTGTAAGTGTAGCGGGTTATATTGTAAGTGTAACGGGTTATCCTGTAAGTGTAGCGGGTTAGAATGTAAGTGTAGCGGGTTAGACTGTAAGTGTAGCGTGTTATGTTGTAAGTGTAGCGGGTTATCCTATAAGTATAGCGTATTATGTTGTAAGTGTAGCGGGTTATATTGTAAGTGTAGCGGGTTATCCTGTAAGTGTAGCGTGTTATGTTTGTAAGTATAGCGGGTTAGAGTGTAAGTGTAGCGGGTTATATTGTAAGTGTAGCGGGTTAGGCTGTAAGTGTATCGGGTTATCCTGTAAGTGTAGCGTGTTATGCTGTAAGTGTAGCGGGTTAGAGTATAAGTGTAGCGGGTTATAGTGTAAGTGTCGTGGGTTAGGCTGTAAGTGTATCGGGTTATCCTGTAAGTGTAGCGTGTTATGCTGTAAGTGTAGCGGGTTATCCTGTAAGTGTAGCGGGTTATCCTATAAGTGTAGCGGGTTATCCTGTAAGTGTAGCGAGTTACAGTCTAACCCGCTACACTTACAATATAACCCGCTACACTTACAGCATAACCCGCTACACCTACAGTCTAACCCGCTACACTTACAATATAACCCGCTACACTTACAGCATAACCCGCTACACCTACTAACCCGCTACACTTACAGTCTAACCCGCTACACTTACAGTCTAACCCGCTACACTTACAATATAACCCGCTACACTTACAGCATAAGACGCTACACTTACAATATAACCTGCTACACTTACATCATAACACGCTACACTTACAGTCTAACCCGCTACACTTACATTCTAACCCGCTACACTTACAGGATAACCCGTTACACTTACAATATAACCCGCTACACTTACAACATAATACGCTATACTTATAGGATAACCCGCTACACTTACAACATAACACGCTACACTTACAGGATAACCCGCTACACTTACAATATAACCCGCTACACTTACAACATAATACGCTACACTTACCGGATAACCCGCTACACTTACAGGATAACCCGCTACACTTACAGCATAACACGCTACACTTACAGGATAACCCGCTACACTTACAGACTAACCCGCTACACTTACAGTCTAACCCGCTATACTTACAGCATAACCCGCACACTTACAGGATAACCCGATACACTTACAGCCTAACCCGCTACACTTACAATATAACCCGCTACACTTACAACATAATACGCTATACTTACAGGATAACCCGCTACACTTACAGGATAACCCGCTATACTTACAATATAACCCGCTACACCCACAGGATAACCACCTATACTTACAGCATAACCCACTACACTTGCAGGATACAGCCTAACCCGCTACACTTACAGCATAACCCGCTACACTTACGGTCTAACACGCTACACTTACAACATAACACGCTACACTTACAGTCTAACCCGCTACAATTACAGCATAACCCGCTACACTTACGGTCTAACACGCTACACTTACAGCATAACACGCTACACTTACAGTCTAACCCGCTACACTTAAAGTCTAACCCGCTACACTTACAGGATAACCCGCTATACTTGCAGTGTAACACGCTACACTTACAGGATAACCCGCTACACTTACAAATAACCCGTTACACTTGCAGTGTAACACGCTACACTTACAGATAACCCGCTACATTTACAGATAACACGCTACACTTACAATCACAATCATAGATACGTTAGAAAACTTCCTCTACATACAATCACAATCATAGATACGTTAGAAAACTTCCTCTACACTTAACACGCTACATTTTCAATCACAAATAGTCACAAGCTGAAATATGCTACAAACTCACAATTACATTCACAGTCACAATTTGAGATATGTAACAAATTTTAACAATGACCAATTTGAGATACATTCACAGTCACAACTAATTTGAGATACATTCACATTCACATTCACAGTCACAATTTGAGATGCATTCACAGTCAAAAGCTGAGAAATGTTACAAAACATACACATATTCACAGTCATATGCACATATTCACAGTCACAACTAATTCAGTTTTTGCACATACTCACATATTCACACAATCTTCGAAGGATCAAATTCTTATGTTTTCCCGTTCAACAGCACACCAATCTAGGGAAGTGAGCTTGTGGTGATTGCTTATATCCTGAAATCAACCGATACACGGATTAAAAGAATAGTAGACGAAATGTAAAAGTATAACCACATACATTACACATATTACACTTATGGAAAATATACCTTCAGATAGAAATAGAGCTACGATACGAGCTCTATGTCTCGCACAATCCTTTTGATCTATTGAAATTGGTTGGCCGGATACGAGCTCTATGTCTCGCACAATCCTTTTGATCTATTGAAATTGGTTGGCCGAAGTTTCAAAAATCAGAATATGCAAACTTCACAAGAAAAATACAACTACAGTATATTATCAATAAAAGAGGTGGATACCATTACTGGAAGCAGAAGACTCCGGTGATATGGAAACCGATGGGCTTTTAAACACGCGTATTTCCCTCCCAAGTTCTTCTGCAACAGCTGCATGCTGGGCCTGAAAACATTCAAATGGAGCTCAAAGTCACTAACTTGCAATTAACAGCAAAAAACAGTCCAATGCCTATCCTCAATGAGTTTAACAATTCTCGATATACTTGTTATATTTGCATGACGTGGATCAGAAAAGATTGAATTTTTTCGACACTGAATAATCAAAAAATTGATTTTTCTTATTGTGTTCTATTGGGTCAAAAATAAACCAAACCCTACTGCTCAATAATTCAACAACGAGCTTATCCCCAACCAAATACACAGAAAGTGATCCCCTTAAATTGAGGGAAACCCTAGATGCTGCAGAGAAAACGAGGAATTGAGAGAAAAGCAACAAAATTTGAGAGAGAGGAAAAAGATGAGACCTTTGATTTGCTTTCATCGATGGGATCCATAAGTTTCATCCGCTTGAAGGCCATCCTGAAGAGTTCTGGGTCTCGGATACTTGAATTATATATAGGGCCGAGATCAAGACTACGGCGAGCTAACGGCGTGGTCACTGCGACGACGAGGTCGAGATAAGGCGACGGCGAGGTCGAGATCAAGGCGACGGCGAGGTTGAGATCAAGGGGACAGCGAGCTCACGGCGTGGTCTTATCGATGGCGAAGGGCCACGGGGACTGCGACGGCGAGCTTACAACGACGGTTTAATGGAGAGAGAGAGACGGCGTCGGCGTCGGCGACGGCGAGCTTACGACGACGAGAAGGGGGACGGAGGTTTTTCGATTAGGGCTGAGAGATGAAATGAGGGAAATGAGGAAGAGAGAGGAACGGGTTACATTTGGGGGCTGTTGAAAAGATATTATGGGAATTTTACTATGCTTTTGTATAAATACATATGTCTACATTTACTGTATTTCCAAAGTTGGGCTTAAAGATAAATACCCAAAGATCTTTGGGTTTATGGATACATCAAATAGTAAATGGGTTTATAGGTAAAGATGGGTAATCATTTGGGCCTAGAAATAAAAAGCCCTATTAATATATGTAATAATATTTTCTAAGAAAATAATTCATACTTTAAATATTTATTAGTCAAAAATTCTATAAAAACTATTACCTTTCAATATAAAAATAAAAATCAACTTAAGTGATCCCGTATAAGTTGTACATATTTTCTAAATTGTTTATCTTATGTTGCACCGACCCTCAAGCCCAAACCTTATCAATTCAGCGACTTTTAAACTTTAGGGAAAATTATGTCAAGACCCCAGAAGCAAAAAATTCATGTGATGCAGCCCCTTTGACTTTTTCTCATGTATTTTAGCCCTTAAATTGAAGATCTATGTTCTGCAACACTTCTTTAGCAATTATTACCTGCCAACTAAGCGTAGAGAGAGCATAAAAAATAGAAAACCTTAAAATGCCCTTATCTCCTCTATTATTTTATGTTAAGTCTAAAAGTAAGTTGAATTAGACTTAACATGAAAGTCTAATTTCATGTTAAGTTTAATTTAATTCATGTTAAGTCTAATTTAATTCCTTTTAAGTCTAAAATCATATTATGTCTAATTTCAAGTTGAATTAGACTTGAAATAAGTTGAATTAGATATAACGTGATTTAAATTAGACTTAAAAAGAATTAAATTAGACTTAATATGAATTAAATTGAACTTAACATGAAATTAGACTTTCATGTTAAGTCCAATTCAACTCGTTTTAAGTCTAATTTTATGTTAAGTTCAATTTAATTCATGTTAAGTCTAATTTAATTCCTTTTAAGTCTAATTTAAATCATGTTATGTCTAATTTAATTTGTTTTAAGTCTAATTTAATTAGAATTAACATGAAATTAGACTTAAAAGAGTTGAATTAGACTTAACATGATTTAAATTAGACTTAAAAGGAATTTAACATGATTGAAATTAGACTTAAAATAAGTTGAAATAGACTTAACATGATTCATATTAAGTCTAACTCAACTTGTTTTTAGACTTAAAATAAGTTAAATTAGACATAACATGATATAAATTAGACTAAAAACGAATTAAATTAAACTTAACATGAACCAAATTAAACTTAACATGAATCAAATTAGACTTAATATGAAATTATTTAGACTTAAAACAAGTTGAATTAGACTTAACGTGATTCATGTTAACTCTAATTTAACTTATTTTTTCACTTGAAACAAGTTGAATTAGACATAACATTATTTAAATTAGACTTAAAAATAATTAAATTAGACTTAACATGAGCTAAATCAGATTTAACATGAAATTAAACTTAAAACAAGTTGAATTAGACTTAACATGATTTAAATTGGACTTAACATGATTTAAATTGGACTTAATATGAACTTATTTGGAGTTAACATGAACCGAATTGGACTTAACATGATTTAAATTGGATTTAACATGAACCAAATTAAACTTAACATGAACCGAATTGGACTTAACATATAATCCATGTTAAGTCTATTTTATTTTATTTTAAGTCTATAACATATAATCCATGTTAAGTCTATTTTATTTTATTTTAAGTCTAATTTCATGTTAAGTCCAATTTAAATTAGACTTAAAATAATTTAAATTAGACTTAACAAGATTTAAATTAGACTTAAAATAATTTAAATTAGACTTAAAATGATTTAAACTGGACTTAACACGAACCAAACTGGACTAAACACGAACCAAATTGGATTTAACACGAATCAAATTGGACTTAACATGAACCAAACTGGACTTAACATGAACTAAATTGGACTTAACACTAAACTGGATTAAAATTAGACTTAAAAGGAATTAACTTAGATTTAACATGAATCAAATTGGCCTTAACATGAAGTAAAAAATTAGACTTAACATAAAATTAGACTTAAAATAAGTTAAAATAGACTAAACATGATTCATGTTAAGTCTAATTCAACTTATTTTTAGATTTAAAATAAGTTGAATTAGACATAGCATGATTTAAATTAGACTTAAAAGGAATTAAATTAGATTTAATGAATCAAACTGGACTTAATAGCAATCAAATTGGACTTAACATAAAATTAGACTTAAAACATGTTAAATTAGACTTAACATGATTCATGTTAACTCTAATTTAACTTATTTTTAGACCTAAAATAAGTTAAATTAGACATAACATGATTTAAATTAGACTTAAAAAATTTAAATTAGACTTAACATGTATCAAACTGGACCTAACATGATAGATCTGGAGAGAATGAAGAGGGAGGAGGAAATGAGAGTATTTTGGGCTTTTATATTTGTTTTTCTCTCTTTGTGCTTAGTTGGCATGATAATAATATGAAAAAGGGCTGCAGCACATGGTGTGACATTTCTTGCGGCTGAACCACATGAGAAAAAAATGGAGGGGCTGTAGTACATGAATGTTTTACTTTTGGGGCCTTGGCACAATTTTCCCTAAACTTGTTATATACACCACAATACATTTTAATTGTTGTCTAAATACAGATAACTTTGTTGGGTTATTAAAAAATGGATAATTATAAGTGACGTGAGGATGAAGCGCCATGTAATGACGAGATCAAAATTAAAAAAAAAATAACTGATTTGGATATAGAAATATGGTAAAATATTTAAAATTAATTTTTCTCTCCTCTCACTCCACTTTTCATCCACTTTCTCTAATTTTGTGAGCAAATAAAAAAGGCTAAAAAACTAACATGGCAGTCTTCACTTTCTTTTTTACTTTCTGTTCACTTTCTAAATGGCAGATAGGGAAAAAAAATAGAAAGTGGAGCCAATTTCTAATTTTTAGTCCACTTTATATATACATTGTGGTTACCTAACACGATTGCTTTTCCAATCGAAGATAATATTCGTAAGATATTATTGCAAAAAGTTGATGGTAATTGAGGTGATTGTTGTAGAGGTGATGAGAGAGATACCTTACACGATTTTATGGAGGAAAAATAAAAGGAAGATGATTATGATGATAGAGAAGGAAGTGAAGTTTTGATAAAAATCATAAGTTTATTAGTAGAAATTTGCTTAGGGCATCCAAAAGATTAATTAAGTTCAAAGATCCCACTAAGAATTATGAATTATCAAGAAACTAATCGTAGTTTAGCTTAAACATGTCGTATGTGTTACGTATGTCTCTTGTTTGAGTAATAACAAACTCTTATTTTGGTATTATTATTTGTTTGAGATAATATAGCACAGATAAATACATGTATAAAAAGTGTATGAGGTGAAACGACACAAAAATTAGCTCAAAGCTGATTTCAACCTTCTCACCATCGATGGTAGGCAATCGGCAATTGATGATAAGATGGGCTCAACAATGGTCAACAACACTCAATTAATGATTTTTCTCCAGACACTTTCATAGCATCGATGAGCCTTTCAGCCATTGATGAGGTCTTAACACCATCGATGGTTGAGAGCCATCATCGATAGTAAACGCGATAGGTTGCAGATTTTCAGATTTAATCTCAGTCATTCATCATTTTTTTATCTATAATATCTATTAAGTTTAAGATATCTCTTTCCTGACTTATTAGAAACTGTATATTATAGAGAGAGAGAGAGAGAGAGAGATCAGAGAGAGAGAGAGAGAGAGAGAGAGAGAGAGAGAGAGAGAGAGAGAGAGAAGAGAAAGAGAGAGAGAAGAGAGAGAGAGAGAGAGAGAGAGAGAGAGAGAGAGAGAGAGAGAGAGAGAAGAGTTCTAGGGTTTTGATTTGTGAGAGATCAAATTATAGAATTTAATCCCCGGAACCTCGATAAACTCTCGAATGTCATATAAAATATCTCGGGATCATTTCAGCAAGGCGAGTTTGCCCTTGGGTTGATTCTCTTCACCGTTCTTCATTGAGCTACGCTTATATTATTCAAAATGACGATTTGTTTAACAAAAAGGCTGTAAAGATATTTCTAATATTCTGAGTTTTAATTGTTTGTATTGGTTTTACTTTAAACTTGTCTTTACGGCGTACCTAAGCTAAGATTAATTGAGGGTTAGAACTAGCTAGGGCTAGGTGTTACTCATTGCAAAAAGTTAGGTTAAACAACTAGTTTCAATTAGATTCTAGGGTGGTCATCCTATACTGAATATATTTTATATTTAAAGATGGTGTGAATCGCCCGCCAAACAATATCGCTCTTCCTTCTAATCCTATATGATTGAGGTGATAGGGCAACACTTTGATCATTATTTTCTAAGGTTGAGATAGTTCAAGTTTTGTTGTTGTTTAATATTTTCACTTTGACATATGTAAATTTGTCTTATGAACTAGTATAACTCTTTTCACACTCTTTACAATTATATCTAATCTTTTTGTGTGTGATTTTTGACGTGATTTCTTTCATATTTAAGTATTTTTGTAATTAGATTTATAATACCTTGTGCTATTTTTCTATAAATTTTGTGCTAACTGGTGTGCTTTTCTCCTATCTACTGTGAACGCGGAAGGCGGATATGAAGTGGGGTCAAACCACCCACGTGCAAGGCTTTCAAAAGGAGAACAGGCAGAGCCACGTGAAGAGAACAGGCCCACCCGAAATTGAGTTGCAGCTATAAATAGAAGCCTATTGTTTTCTAGGGTTGTGTGCAATTGAGGGGGTTTGTGGCTGCGGCAGAAAAAAGCAAGGTGGGAGTTTTTCTTTTGCTGGCGGCTACGAAGGAAAACGGCAGCAAGGGTTTGTGCACGGAAACTCTAGGTGAGCGGCTGATTCAAGAGCAGTCAGAGGGCTTTTGTATGTGGATTTCTGTGTAGTCCTTTTGTGTCCTTTTGTGTCCTTTTGAGAGAGATTTTGTGAGAGGGATTTGAGAGTTTGTTTGAGGGTTTTAGTTGTGTGATTGTAAACCCTAGTTGTATTCTCTCCCTCTAATAGTAGATCTCCCCCCTCCTTGCCCCGTGGACGTAGGCAGTTTGCCGAACCACGTAAAATTTGTGTTCTTGCCGTGATTTGTAATAGCTTGTAGGATCCCTCGACGCGCAGTCTTAGAGCTGACGAGAGGACCCTCGACGCGCAGTCCTAGAGCTGATGAGAGGAAGAGCTGATATCTCACTTTGATGAGATATCTGGCTTTTGGTTCTTGTTTCCTTTGAGAAGCAAGAATTTCATTGTGATCTAATCTCTTGTTGTGCACCTTGCGCACCGGAGGTGCTGCCGAATTTTCCGCTGCGCACAACAGCTCCGGGTTGGACTTGGGAGCTTGTTTGAAGGATTCGCTGAAGGATTCTTATTTGAAGATTAGATCGACAATATGGGTGAAACAAGCACATCGGGATCGTCTCTTACGAAGACAATACATAGTTTGAGCATCAATAACATGAAGATTGATGTTCCGAAGTTCGACGGCAAGATTAATTTCGGATTGTGGAGGTGTCAGGTGATGGACGCATTGGACGCTCAGAATTTGGAGGAGACTCTTGAGTTACAAGAGAAACCTGCCGAGATGGAAGCTAAGGTTTGGAAGAAGATGAATAGTAGGGCGTGTGGAGTTATTCGGTCATGCTTGACGCCGGATCTTATTTATGACGTGATGAACGAGACGTCGGCGAAGAAGATGTGGGAAACACTCAATGAAAAGTATCTTACTAAGAGCATTGAGAATCGGCTTCACTTGAAGAAGAGGTTTTACCAGTTCAAGATGAAGAGGGGAGTTTCCATTAGGGAGCATGTTAATAACTTCACAAAGCTACTTTCAGACATGGCTAATGTGGATATCATGGTTGAGGATGAAGACAAGGCGATGCTACTTTTGTGTTCGTTGCCAGATGATGATTTTGGTACGTTTGTCCTAACTATGATTAATGGAAGAACTACTGTTAGTTATAAGGAGGTGACCTCAGCGTTGGTGAATTATGAGTTGAGAAGAGTGTTGATGAGTCCTCCGAGAAGGCATCGGGAGATGCATTAGTAGTTCATGGCCGTGGTTCAAACCGAAGCAGGAGGTCGCAGTCTAGAGGTGCACATCGTGGGATTCGTAGGAATCAGTGTGCCTTTTATAAAGAGGATGGACGTTGGAAATCCGAATGCCCAAAGTTAGATCGAGCCGAGAAGAATAAGGGGAAAGCTGTACAAACTTCAGAGGTGAATGTTGTTAAGACTAGTGGTGACAATTCAGATTCGGATTCTTCGAGCTATTCGTTGTCTGCACTACCGTCAGTTTGTGTTGCCAACTCTACAGAGTGGATGTTGGATTCGGGTGCTTCATACCACGTTTGCCCTAGGAGGGATTGGTTCTCCAGCTTTCAGAAGTTGGAAAGAGAGGATGTTGTGCTCATGGGTAATGGACATGCATGCTCTATTGGTGGTATTGGTACCATTCGGATTAAGATGAGTGACGGGATGGTGCAGGAGTTGGAAGAAGTGAGGTTCGTTCCGCAGTTGTCGAAGAACATCATTTCACTAGGAGCTTTGGTGGCATCTGGCTATAAAGTGACCTTGGAGGATGCACGTTTGAAGGTCACATTGGGGTCCATGATTGTGATGAAGGGCGTCAGAAGGAGCAATTTGTATTATTTACTTGGAAGCACGACGATTGATAGCGAACCTGCAGTTTGAAGTCCTGTGAACCCATTGGTATGAGCGAGAAGACCGAGATGGAGTTTGGCACTTCTATCCATCATTCGAGGGGTTTTCTGAGGGGAGTTCATTCAGGCATTCGGGGGCTTTCCAAGGGAGCATCATTGGGAGGTAATAGGTATGTGGTTTCCGCAGTTAGGGATTTCTCTAGGCATTGGTGGGTTGCAACCAAGTCCCGTTGGTGTGAAGTCCTAGAAGCCTGCAACAAATGGAGGAAGTGTATTGGCAGAAAGGTGAAGGTACTTCAGTCTGATGTTAGAGGGAGGTACAAGAGGGACCTATATCTGCATTTGTGCCGAGCTCACGGCAATAGGAGACACTTCATTGGTGTGGAAACTTTGAGGCGACGTGATGAGATGGTAGATTTGGGGAGCTGTTCCTTTCTGGAGGAGGATCGGCGTTTGATGTCGAGCATTGGCATTGGTATGCAGGCTACGACATGTTTGGACCGTCTTATGTATAGGTTGCCGACTGCTGCATATAGAGATTTTGGATCTGGTGGAGCTGCTTCAGATTTTGGGTTGCGTCGGATGTTTGGCTACCCAGCACTTGGTCACATCGTGGATGTGAGATTTGATCCGATAGCACATTTGGGATTCAGAGGCGTGTTTGATTATCAGGTATTGGCTTCTGATTTTGTTCTGAGCAGGCATGTCACGTTTAACTCTCGACAGGTGGAGAGTGGTGATCAGATCTTTGGGACATCGCAGCGGGTGGAGAGTGATGCTACTCCACGTTGGGTGGAGACTCCAGATCATACTGCGTCATTTGGGATTCCAGCTGATGTGACACAGATTGGGAATCATGTTGTTTTGGATGCAGATGATAGGTTGATTGATTCGAGTACAGCTGATAGATGTAGTCTGGATATGGCCATTGGTTCATCTCAGGTGGAGGTGTTTGGATTGTTTCAGTTTAGGGCCATTGGAGGTGCTATCAGCCGTAGACTTGATCGTGATGTTGGAGAAGGGTTACGAACTCTTCTATTGGATTGAGGTCGTTTGCGGTCATTGGGTGAACTACGTTCGGCTTGATTCCTTGGGCAAGAGGATACGTAGGCAGTCTTTATAATGCAGCCGGTTTGGATTTGATGGGGGTGAGATCGATTTGGTGAGCGATATTGACATTTGCGGTGAGTGTTCGCACTCCCATTTGGGTCTCAGCAAGTGAGGCATTTGATGTAGTCGGTGTAGGCTCAGTTTGATTTGGTGAGTAGACACTATTTGTTTTGGGTGAGTGTTCGCACTCCCGTTTGGGTCTCGATTTGTTGTGGATAGAGTCCGTTGTCATGAGTCCGTTGCCATGGCGTACTGGACGCAACAAGTGAGGTATTTGATGTGGTTGGTGTCGGCTCAGTTTTGGGAAAACTTCACCGAGGTGGAGAATTGTGAACGCGGAAGGCGGATATGAAGTGGGGTCAAACCACCCACGTGCAAGGCTTTCAAAAGGAGAACAGGCAGAGCCACGTGAAGAGAACAGGCCCACCCGAAATTGAGTTGCAGCTATAAATAGAAGCCTATTGTTTTCTAGGGTTGTGTGCAATTGAGGGGGTTTGTGGCTGCGGCAGAAAAAAGCAAGGTGGGAGTTTTTCTTTTGCTGGCGGCTACGAAGGAAAACGGCAGCAAGGGTTTGTGCACGGAAACTCTAGGTGAGCGGCTGATTCAAGAGCAGTCAGAGGGCTTTTGTATGTGGATTTCTGTGCAGTCCTTTTGTGTCCTTTTGTGTCCTTTTGAGAGAGATTTTGTGAGAGGGATTTGAGAGTTTGTTTGAGGGTTTTAGTTGTGTGATTGTAAACCCTAGTTGTATTCTCTCCCTCTAATAGTAGATCTCCCCCCTCCTTGCCCCGTGGACGTAGGCAGTTTGTCGAACCACGTAAAATTTGTGTTCTTGCCGTGATTTGTAATAGCTTGTAGGATCCCTCGACGCGCAGTCCTAGAGCTGACGAGAGGACCCTCGACGCGCAGTCCTAGAGCTGACGAGAGGAAGAGCTGATATCTCACTTTGATGAGATATCTGGCTTTTGGTTCTTGTTTCCTTTGAGAAGAAAGAATTTCATTGTGATCTAATCTCTTGTTATGCACCTTGCGCACCGGAGGTGCTGCCGAATTTTCCGCTGCGCACAACATCTACACATTTGGATGATTTCTATATGAATTTCTCATGTTTAAAGTATAACTATTATTGTTTTTTGAGAAAATTATGTCAATGTCCCAAATTCCAACTTTCAATGTGCCCCAACCCCCCATATTTTTTTTAATGTGTTGTAGCCCTTTTTTTTTAAAATTATGTTTAAGCCCCTCTATCATGATTCCAACTCATGCCAGCGGATGATTAGATATGTCATCTCATGATTAGAGATGCCATCTGGGGAAGGGAGGTGGGGGAAGGCGGTAGCGGGGGAGGAGGGATGCAGGGCGGGAGAGGGGGAGGGAGGTGGGGGAGGCGGTAGAGGAGGACTGAAGGAGGAGGAGGGTAAAATCAAGATTTTGGATGGAGTTTGCATTGGAACTTGGGGAGAGGGGCATGGGCATAATTTTTTCAAAAAAATGGGGCTGCAGCACATTATTAAAAGTTGGGGGGAGGGTGGGTTGGGGGGGTGGCACATTGAAAATTAAAATTTGGGGCATTGAAGCAATTTTCCCTTGTTTTTATTATTATTGCTAATTGAAAAAAGGGAGAGAATTGTGTGAAATTTGATAATCTTTGCAATGATAGAGTTTTTGTCTAAGTGATTTCATGTTTTTATTTTGTTTAAAAAAATTCTGTAACACTCGATGCATTGTTTTACGAGGAGTTTTTACAACACCATTACTTGATCACATTTTTTATGAATGCATGAATGTAGGGGGAACTTTGCATGTTATTTTTATATGAGAGTGTATTTGTGCTTGTTATTACTGTTTATATATCTCAAATATGCGTATATTTCAGTATCTCAAATTTTAAGTTTGTTATTATTAAAAGAGGGAGATTGTTAGGGTGTAGTTCAATGCCTCTTGTTTAGTAATAACGAACTCTCATTTAATACTATTATTTATTTGAGATGGTAAAGTACAGGTAAATATAAGTATAGAAGTGTATAAGGAAGAGCTCACCAACGATCAACGACATTCCTTAATGATTTTTACTCCAAACATTTTTATATCATCGATGGGCCTCTCAACCGTCAATAGCGGATTGACATCATCGATGGTCGAGATCCACCATCAATGTTAAACATGGCAGATTGTATATTTTCAGATTTAATCTCAACAGTTCGTGGTTTCTTTTATCTCCAAACTCTACCAAGTTTAGAATATCTTTTTTTGACCTATTGGGCTCTTTATATCAGAGAGAGAGAGAGAGAGAGAGAGAGAGAGAGAGAGAGAGAGAGAGAGAGAGAGAGAGAGATTTTAATTTGTGAGATCCAATTGAAGAATTTGACTCTCGGAGCCTCGATAAACTCTTAATCGTTGCGCACAACATCTAGGGATCATTTAAACAAGGAGAGTTTTCCTTGGATTGATTCTATCCACCATTCTTCGTCGAGCTACGCTATTATTCTTCGAAGGATGGTTTATTTAAAAAACATGCGTTGTAAGATCTTTCTGATATTCTAAGCTTTAATTGTTTTTGTTGGTTTTACTTTGAACTTCTTTTTACGGTGTACTCAAGCCGGAATTAATTGAGGGTTGAGACTAGATAGGTCTAGGTGTTATTCATTGTGGAGAGTTAAGTTAGGTTACACAACTAGTTTCGAGTATATTCCACAGTGTGGTCTTGTAAGCCTACTGAATTGAATTTGTGATTCAGGAGAACTCTTTGCATAGTAAGGAAGCCCCTTCTGGAGAAGAAAGAGGGGACATAAAAATGTTATCCGAACCAGTTGGATGATTTTGGTGTTTGATTATCGCTAATCGTTTTTGTTTTCTATTTTCCGTTGCATATTCTGTGTTTTTAAAGAAAATCGGTAGCAATTTTGTTCAACCCCCGCCCCCCCCACCCCACCCCACCCCCCAAAGCATTGCATCTCAGATCTGACAGTATGATCATCCCCCCGCCCACCCCACCCCACCCCACCCCCCAAAGCATTGCATCTCAGATCTGACAGTATGATCATCGCAAAAACTTTTTAACTGAATGAAAAAGTCATGAAAAACTTGAAAGAAAACAAAAAATGGGCTTAATCATCTCTCAATAGTGTTATGCCCATAACTTATAATATAAACTTGGATGGCATCACCATGGAGTTACATTCAAGCGTTAACAACTAATTAATGGACCGTACAGATCAAAACAAAACGAAATATCTTTACCCTCTCATTCTCTCATTACTTCTCTTCCAAAGGCTCCTCGTTCAAGTCAGGAACACAACATTCATTATTGATCTTAGACAAACATTTGTCCTCATGCATTTGACTTGACAAACTGCAATCTTCATGATCGCAACAGCTAAAGTCAACAGATCTCTTTGGAAAGAAACATCGACCCTTCTCATCAATCCACGCAATTGATCGCTCACTCCTAGCCATCAGATCGATAACGATCATGCGGTTGAGATCAACAAGGCAACTCTTCTTCTTGAAGTTCAAATGAAAAGTGGGTACTTCCAAAGAAAAATATCTCTTAAAGTGATCTATATTCTCTGTAGGAAAATCCTCCCATGCTCCACTGTTGCTTGAGCTTTTCTCAAAGAAGAGAATACGAGAAGGAACGCCGCTCCTTTCAAAGTTGGCATGGTTTTCTCTATAGAGTTGAGAAATATCCGATATAGTAGTAAGTTGATGGTCATTCATTAGAAGAAGAAGAAAAAAAAGAAAAGAACAAAGGAGAGTGAGGACTGAAGAAATTTTAAAGGAACTTGATGAATTGATATATTTTTGTGCATCTTGTTAAGATTTTTGTAAATCCTCTATTGCCTCACACAATATGCATGTTCCTTTTGGGTCTAAGTGCATTGGCAATTCTTGAAATTATAGATGAGTATATCTTATATATTATTTGGTCTAAACAATTGTGAACATACAAAAGTTGAGTGCATGTATTTCCAAGAGGATGTTCTCTTCAAGATAAAGGAAGTACAAATTAACTGAATCAAATTTATTTGACTGTATCCCCCTTAGTATGTGAGGATGAATTTAGACCCCCCTCCGCTGCTTCGACATTAATGAGAACATTTTTTTAGAGTTAATTATGGATAGATATCCCCGTGGTATC
Organism: Asparagus officinalis; assembly: GCF_001876935.1. Taxonomy (NCBI): domain Eukaryota; kingdom Viridiplantae; phylum Streptophyta; class Magnoliopsida; order Asparagales; family Asparagaceae; genus Asparagus; species Asparagus officinalis. The sequence continues at coordinate 77,659,906 of NC_033795.1, read as the reverse complement.
ACTTTTTTTTGAGCTTGTTAACTCTCTAGATTATTTGTTGCAGATAGCCCCCCAAGGGTAAAAAAGAAGAAGACAAGAGTAAAAGAGAGGATGAGTGAAATTTTAATGAAGGAAAATTATGAACGTGAATATTCTTTTGTGCAATTTGTTAGGATTTTTGTACGTCTTTTCTTATGTAGATGCAAGAGACTTGTCACGTTATTTTTGGACATTGGGAAGATACATCCCATGGATAGCCTTTATACAGATTTCTTTTGGGTCTAGGTGAACTGACAACTCTTTAGATCAACAAGGCAACTCTTCTTCTTGAAGTTCAAATGAAAAGTGGGTACTTTCAAAGAAAAACATCTCTTAAAGTGATCTATATTCTCTATAGGAAAATCCTCCCATGCTCCACTATTGCTTGAGCTTTTCTCAAAGAAGAGAACACGAGAAGGAACGAGCTCTGATACCAATTGTTGCGCCTCGAGAAACCAAAACAATCGCCGAGAAAGATAAAGAACCAACCAAAATCAATAGCACAAACAATCAAACACCAGTTTTACGTGGTTCGGCAAGATGCCTACGTCCACGGGGTAAGGAGGGGGGAGTTTTCACTATTAGAAATCAAGAGGAACAAACTAGGGTTACAAATCTCTCATAAACCCTCAACAATCAACTCTCAATCTTTCCAATTGCTCATAGAATAGAAGCCCAAAGAAAATTCTCTCAATCTGCTCAAATTCGTCCTTGCTCTTAACCCTAAAAAACACCCAAAGGGTATTTATACAAATCCAAAACGAAACGGGTCTGAAAAATAGGCCCAACTCAAAACCTCCTGAGCCTGGAACCTGATCTCTGCCAATTCTACAAATCTCCACCTCGGCGAAGATTTCCCAAATCTGAGCCGACACCAAACAAACCAATGCCTCAACTGTTGCACCCAGTACGCCATGGCAACGGACTCATGACAACAGACTCCAATCACAACACGTCGAGATCCAAACGGGAGTGTGAACACTCAACCCCAAACCAACTGTGTCTACTGACCAAATCGAACTGAGCCTACACCGACTACACCAAATGCCTCACTTGCTGAGACCCAAGTGGGAGTGTGAACACTCACCGCAAATGTCGATGTCGCTCACCAAATCGGCTACATCATAAAGACTGCCTACGTATCCTCTTGCCCAAGGAATCAAGCCTTCACGTAATTCACCAAATGGCCTCCAAAAGGCCCTCAATCCAACTTGCGGCTGATAGCATCATCAACGACCCCAAACTGAAAATAGTCCAATACCTCCACCTGAGATGTAACAATGGTCGTATCCAAAACATATCCACCAGTTGCATCCAAATCAACCACCTCATCATCTGCACCCATAAATAAATGACTCTCACGCTGTGCCACCTCAGCTGGAATCCCAACCAATGCAGAATGACCTGGAGTATGTGGGAAAATCCTCACCCAATGTGGAGTAGCATCAACCTCCACCCGCTGCAATATCCCTCTGACCTGATCAATACTCTCCACCTGTCGAGAGTTCAAAGTGACAAACCTGCTCAGACCAAACTCAGAAGCTCCTAACTGATAGCCGAATGAACTCCTGAATCCCAACTGCGCAATCAGATCCAACCTCACATCAACGATGTGACCAAGTGCTGGGTAGCCAAATATTCGACGCCGACCAAAATCTGAAACAGCTCCACCAGATCTAACAACTCTATACGCAGCAGTCGGCAACCTCATAAGATAGCCCAATCGTGTCGAAGCCCAAATACCAGATCCACTGCTCGACAACCAATACCGATCCTCCTCCAGCAAAGAACGGCCCACTATATCTGCCATCTCATCACGTCACCCCATTGTCTCCTCTACTCTGAAGTGTCTCCAAATGCCATGAGCTCGGCACCAATGCAAGAAAGGACTCCTACTAGAACAAGTACGACTGGTAACCTTTCTGCCCATACACCTCCTCCAACTGTTACGGACTACTAGGTCTTTATACCAATGGGACTTGGTTGCAACCCAAATATGCCTAGTACAATCCCCAACATAGGAAACAAAATAACGATTACCTCCCGATGATGCCTCCTCGGAAAGCCCCCCAATGCCTGACTGAACACCTCCAATAAGACCTCTCGATCGATGGATAGAAGTGCTGAACTCCACCTCGGTCTTCTCGCTCATACCAATGTGCTCACAGGACTTCAATCTGCAGGTCATAGCACTCCTCAACAATCTATGCACGGTATAACCAATAATATATCCCAGCACCAAACAATGCCACAGTCTAGCCATAGAAGTAGTCAGCGCCCTATCAACTACCGTGCTCCCAAGTAGATAATACAAGTTACTCCGCCTGACTCCCTTCATCACAATTATGGACCCCGATGTGACCTTCAAGCGAGAATCCGCCAAGGTCACCCTATAGCCTGATGCCTCCAATACCCCAAGTGAAATGATGTTCTTCCTCAGTTGAGGAACGAACCTCACATCAGCCAACTCCCGGATCATCCCGTCACTCATCCGAATCCGAACGGTACCAATACCACCAATATGGCATCTGTGTTCATTACCCATGAGAATAACATCCCCTCTTTCCAACTCCTGAAAGCTGGAGAACCAATCCCTTCTAGGGCATATGTGGTAAGTAGCACCAGAATCTAACATCCACTCGGTGGAGTCGGCAACATCAACTGACGGAAGAGCTGGGCACGAATAGCCCGAAGAATCTGAATCTGAAACATCGCCACTAGCCTTGGCAATATTTACCTCTGAAGCTTGAATAGCTTTCCCTTTATTCTTCACAGCTTGCAATTTTGGGCATTCGGCTTTCCAATGTCCATCCTCTCTACAAAAGGCACACTGATTCCTACCAACTGCAGGATGCCCCCCTCTAGACTGCGACCTTCTTCCACGGTTTGGACTTTTAGCTCTTGCAACCAATGCCCCCGCAACCGGCTCGATGGAAGTCTCCTTGTCCTTCTTTCGAAGTTGATAATTCACAAGGGCTGAGGTGACCTCACTATACGAAAGAGATGCATTCCCATTAATAAGAGTGAGGACGAAGGTCTCATATTCCTCGTCGGGCAAGAAACTCAATAACAACAGTGCTTTGTCCTCGTCTTCAACAATGACATCTACATTCGCCAAATCTGTAAGTAGCTTCGTGTAGTGGTTCATGTGATCACTAATGGATGTCCCCCTCTTCAATTAGAAGTGATAAAGCCTCCTCTTCAAATGCAAACGATTTTCGACGCTCTTCGTCAAATATTTGCCCTCTAGGACCTCCCAAATCTTCTTTGCCGAAGTTTCATTCATCACATCATATTTAAGGTCTTGGGTAAGGCAAGACCTAATCACACCACACGCCGTTCTATTCATCTTATTCCAAACATTTTCATCAACGTCGACCGGTTTCCCGTCCAACTACAATGTATCTTCCAAATTTTGCGTATTTAGCGCATCCATGACTTCACATCGCCAAAGTCTAAAATTATTTGTGCCGTTGAACTTTTTCACATCTATTTTCATAGAATGTATATTCAAACTTTGGACGGCCTTCACACCAGAAGAACCCTCCCCACTTTTATCTTTTTCAGCCATATATCTCAAAGCACCACCAAACCAATGCGGAAACAAACGAGAAATAGATCCAAATTGAAAAAGAAGATGAGATTTTTACTGAAAAGATCCCACCTTTATCACCAAACGAAGCCCTAGATGAACTTCCAAAGCGATCTACTCCTCCAAAATAGCCCAAGCGTAGCCCGGAGCTCTGATACCAATTGTTGTGCCTCGAGAAAACAAACCAATCGCCGAAAAAGATAAAGAACCAACCAAATCAATAGCACAAACAACCAAACACCAATTTTATGTGGTTCGACAAGATGCCTACGTCCACGGGGCAAGGAGGGGGGAGTTTTCACTATTAGAAATCAAGAGGAACAAACTAGAGTTACAAATCTCTCATAAACCCTCAACAATCAACTCTCAATCTCTCCAATTGCTCCGGTCGACCGCCACCAATCCTGAAGCACAGTAAGTGACGTGCACGAAAGCGGTCGACCGGGCCGGTCGACCGCCACCCTGACAACCTGAATCCTGAGCCTGGAACCTGATCTCTGCCAATTCTACATTCTCTATAGAGTTGAGAAATATCTGATATAGTAGTAAGTTGATGGCCATTCATTAGAATGCAAAGACAAAAAAGAAAAGGAAAAGAAGGGTGAAAAAGGAAGAAGAAGAAAAGAACAAAGGAGAGTGAGGACTGAAGAAATTTTAAAGGAACTTGATGAATATTTGATATACTTTTGTGCATCTTGTTAAGATTTTTGTAAATCCTCTATTGCTTAGATGCAAGAGCTTTGTCAAGTTATTTCTGGACATGTAGGCTAGGTAGATAACATGAATAGCATGTTCCTTTTGGGTCTAAGTGCATTGGCAATTCTTGAAATTAATTATAGATGAGTATATCTTATATACTATTTGGTCTAAACAATTGTAAACATACAAAAGTTGAGTGCATGTATTTCCAAGAGGATGTTCTCTTCAAGATAAAGATAGTACAAATTAACTGAATCAAATTTATTTGACTGTATCCCCCTGAGTATGTGAGGATGAATTTAAACCCCCTCCGCTGCTTCGACATTAATGCGAACATTTTTTTAGAGTTAATTAATTATGGATAGATATCCCTGTGGTATCACTTTTTTTGAACTTATTAACTCTCTAGATTATTTGTTGCAGATAGCCCCCCAAGGGTAAAAAAGAAGAAGAAGAGTAAAAGAGAGAATGAGTGAATTTTTAATGAAGGAAAATTATGAACGTGATTTGTTAGGATTTTTGTACGTCTTCTCTTATGTAGATGCAAGAGACTTGTCACATTATTTTTGGACATTGGGAAGGTACATCCATGGATAGCTTTTATACAGATTTCTTTTGGGTCTAGGTGCACTGACAGATCCCATGGATAGCCTTGCTATTTGGCACGTAAGATGGGCGCGCAACCTATCTCGCGTGCCAAATGGCATTTTCGTTAGATTATTATATCATGTGCTGGTGAAAAATTATAAACATTTAAAAGTTGTGTGAATGTATTTCAAAAGGATGGCTTCATCGAAATTAAGGAAGTAGAATTTATCTACCATGGTCGAAGGATTATGATTATTATCAAATACCATCATTGGCAAAATGCCTATACCTTTAATTTGGCATAACAAGATTTGCGCAAAATGCCAGATTGCTAAACAAAATAAATACTTCATTGTATATTGCAATAGTAAGAAACTCTAGAGTCTCTATTGTTGACTTTTATAAAACTTTAATCTATTTCTTCCTTTTTTTTATTTATCATAAATCTCCTTTTACCTTGATTATGGGTAAAAATTAGGTCACATATAAAAAACAACCCTCAACTTTGGACGATTATCAGATAACGGCCACATAATCGTCCAAAGTAAAGAGGGTTTTCTGATATTTAGCGTAAAAATTACCCACATAATTGCATTATATGGTGAAATGCGGTTTGTTAAACATACATATGAACAAAGAAGGAATGTATTAATGGCAACATAAAATCATATATACAATGTCAGACGCATCAAATTTTGGCCTGGCAAAATTATACCAGGCTCCATATTTTGTATATGTTCCAGCAATTTCAACTAATGTCTCTCTTTCTAATTGTACAAGTATCGATCCTTCTACCAATTGGCCACAAAAAAAATGGAGGTCCTCTTGGCTGCATTTATGCAAAAATCACAGAATGTTATGCAAAAATCACAGAATGTTATATGCTTATTTAGACTTCTTGTTTGCACTTCTATTGAAAAATTTGCCACGCTTTATCACAGGCTGTTGAATCTTGTTTTGGCTTTGCCTCGGCAGATCTTTGAGCTCCATCACCTGAATCGTCCGCTGCCTCTTCGCTGTATTTCAAAATTGTTACTATCATCTTTACATACCAATAAAAGAAGGGTAAATTTCACAAAACTACAACGAAGTATTAGAGCGTTATGCACAAACTATCATAAACCGTTTCCACTATAGAAAATACTACATTCTTTGAAATCTGTTGAAAAATACAACAATACTATCAAAAACTAACCTTAAAGTCGCTTATAGTGTTTTCAAAAAGTCTAAGATATGTCCAAAATATGTCACATGCGTATCACATGAGAATTTACACCATCATTTGTCAGTCATAAATGGAAAACGTTTATGGTATATTTGAATAAAAAATATTGTCGTCTTTTTGTGCAAAACCCCTAGTAATTGATGTTAGTTTTGTGAAATTATCCTAAAAAGAATAAAAAAAATAAAAGAAGGCAACATACCATCCTGCACTTCTTGATACCGATCTTGAAGCTTTCTCTTTGCAACTTCCAGCTTAATTCTATAATCTGATTCCTCAGACTCCTTTAATGCCTAGAAAACAAATGAAGATATGAGTCTAAAATAAAAATATAATTTCTACGATGTACTAATATTTTAATATTTCATAGCTTGTTGTGCTTACATCTTTCTTAAAAGTGCAGGGCTTTGATGGAACCCCTGAAGGTTTTTGCCTCTGCTGAGTGTTATTATGAGCAGTACCTCTTTCTGAAGGTTTTGATGTCTTATGAGAAGCATCAATAGGCTTTGATACTCTAAATCCTGCTTCTTGATTCCGGAACTCTCTAGAATGTTCTTGAGACTTTTGCCTTCGCTGGGTATTGCTTTCTGATACAGGATGTTTGTCTTCCTTATTCTTTGGTGCTTTATGGGTGGTATCTGTTGGCTTTGAGGCCTTCGGTACTTCCTGCCTTGTGACCTCTACATTGTCTTTCTTCACTGAGGGCCTGCTTACATTGCTCTTGTTTCCTGTGCTTGTGATATCTGCAAGATAATCCAATATATAAGGCAAGAGAAACTATGAAATTTACAAAGGAAAGGGGAAATGAATATGACGATACTCACTTCCATCATCATCCATTCCTTCGAAGAACTAAAATGGAAAAAAGAAATAACATCAGTTTGATGGTGAATGTTGATTCTAAAAGATGAAATGTGTAGAAATAACTACCTTTGAGAACTCAAAAGGAGCGGTTTGTGTAGCTAGGAGAGCTCCCATATCTAATGGAGGAAAATCAAGCTCTGAAATAAGTGGAGACTCTTCTTTGGCTGGAGATGGTTCAATAGAGACAGGGCTCGGTTCTGCAAAAATAATCTGCAGTTAATTGCATATCAAAGAAATAAAATTGGGTCATATTGCTATATTAGACCCCCCCAAAACTTTGTTAATTCTATATTAATTCCTCAAATCTTCATAATTCTAAATTAGACCCAAATCATCATATCAGTTCGAAATGGGGGTTACCATCATTGGCAAAATGCCTATACCTTTAATTTGGCATAACAAGATTTGCGCAAAATGCCAGATTGCTAAACAAAATAAATACTTCATTGTATATTGCAATAGTAAGAAACTCTAGAGTCTCTATTGTTGACTTTTATAAAACTTTAATCTATTTCTTCCTTTTTTTTATTTATCATAAATCTCCTTTTACCTTGATTATGGGTAAAAATTAGGTCACATATAAAAAACAACCCTCAACTTTGGACGATTATCAGATAACGGCCACA